>NW_009954603.1:164303-166797 GCF_000747805.2 Chaetura pelagica | reverse complement strand
CAGAATTTTGAGGTTCTTTCCCCTCACAGCTGCTGACCCTGCTGCTGGCATCAGGGTCTTGGGCAAAGCCACCACCCATGGGGGCACCACTGGTGCTTTCCACCTTGCTTTGCCTCTTGGGGAGCTCCTGGTGGGAAAGCTGGAAAACAGACCATTCTTAGAATCAAGGAATAATGGAATGGATTGGGTGGGCAGGGACCTTAAAGGTCATCTCATTCCAACCCCCTGCCATGGGCAGGGACACCTCCCACCAGCCCAGGCTGCTCCAAGCCCCATCCAACCTGCCCTTCAACACTGCCAGGGATGGGGCAGCCACAGCTTCCCTGGGCAGCCTGGGCCAGGCTCTCACCACCCTCACAGCCAAGAATTTCTTCCTCATGTCTCACCTAAATCTCCCCTCTCCCAACTTGAAACCCTTCCCCCTCATCCCATCCCTCCCTGCCCTTGTCCCAAGCCCCTCCCCAGCTTTCCTGGAGCCCCTTCAGGCACTGGAAGGTGCTCTAAGGTCTCCCTGGAGCCTTCTCTTCTCCAGGCTGAACCCCCCAGCTCTCCCAGCCTGTCCCAGAGCTGCTCCAGCCCCTGGATCCTGGCAGGATGACATCAAGGTGAGAACTGTCACCCAGGTCAGGGCTGTGCTGGCCATCAAACTGTCAACAGCTGCAAGGAGTTTAGTCGGGTTAAAATAAAAGCAAACCTGTCTGGCTGGGCTGCTCTGCCCCTGGTTTGCAGTCAGGGAGCCCTGGGAGAGGGGAAGAGCAGGTCTGGCTCTGGGGCACACAGTGCACAACTGACCTCACCCGCGATGCTGCAGGGAGAAAGGGAGTCATCCTGCTGCTGCCTCGGTGGGTGCAGATGGTGGGAACCCCCCTGGCAGCCCAAAGCAGTGTCAGACAGCGAGTCCCATCAGATGCTCTTCCCCTCCCCAAACCCACACACGGGATCTGGCAGAGGAGGAGCTGCAGGCACGTCCACATGCAGATCCGTAGCGGGTGCGTAATCCGGAGCAGCAACAGCTTCCAGCAGCATCCCCAGGGCCCAGCTGCCACACTGTCCCTGTGCCAGGACACCTTCAGATCTCATCCCTCACTGCAGAGACTCCTCTTTGGAGATGAGAAACTCCCCCTGCCCCTCCAGAGCTTTTTCCATGCTTATAAATCTAGTGTTAATGCTGCTTTTATTTTTTTTCCCCCAAGAGCTGCAGGGCTGAGTGATGGGATGGGCACCAGCTTTGGGAGGGTTCCAGGAGGTTCCTTCTGCCTGAGCAGAAGGATGCAAAAGCATGGTGCAAAATGCAAAAAGCCCTTTCCTGTCCTTAGAGCTTGAGGGGGAAAAAAAAAGAAGTGCATTTCTAGGTTGTGTCTCCAGCCACGTTCCTGGTGTGCGTGGCAGGGGACAGGAGAAGTGCACCCAGAAGGAGGTGTGGTTGTGTGCCAACACCTGCCCCAGCTCCAGGCAGCTGTGGAGCTGGGATGATCCTCCTGGAAAAGAAAAATAACCTCTCCAGTAGGTTTCTCTGCTGGTTTCCATTGCTTTTGGGGAGGCTGTCAGGCCAGCAGCCCCCTCTGCAGCTGCTCCCTGGCGGCAACGAGCAACGTGGAGGTGCCAGGCCTGGCACCTGGGTGAGCAGCTTCACAATAAGGAAGGCCAAGGAGCCTCCAAATCCTCCTGGGAGGAACACCCCAAACCTCAGCCAGTGCATTGCTGGTTTTCTAGAGGGAAATCTGAACTGTGGGCTGGAGGAAATGGAAATGAAACCCCATTTTTGATGCTCCTCCAGAGCTTTTGCCAAGGAGCGATCGCATCCAAAATGGTTCTTCACTTCGTTTATATTCTCATGGAGCCATTTTTCTATCCAAGGGTGCTTCTCTGAGTTTATATTTTCCCATCCTTTGCAAACTCCAAGCCCAAAGCTGGTGTTGAGGTGACCCAGAGCAGGTGGGAAGCTGATGGGAGCCCCTCTGCTGGCGCCGCGTTTTGGGGCTGCTCTTTTTTGGGGTCGCCCTTTGTCAGACACTCTGCCCCTCGCTGCATTATCCACGAGGCAGAAAGGGGCAAAAAAAAACACCCCAGAAAACCCCAACAAAACCCCAACACATCATCCTGAGAGCTGGAGTCAGCTGGGAGATGCTTGGCAAGAATATCAAGTGTGATACCTGAGCCCCTCCGAGAAGGCAACGCGCGCCCAGGGGCAGGAGCAGCCTGGCCTGGCCATGTTCCTCCTCATTGCAGAAGATCTCTTGGGTTCAGGGCTTGGTGGTGGTGTCCAGTGGCACACAGAAATGGGGACATTAATATTAATATCCTTTTTTTTTTAAAAAAAAAGAAGGATAAATGCTTTCTTAGCAGGCAGGGTTCAGAGCGGGGCAGCTCCTCTGCTGTGGGAGGTCAAGAGGGTTTTTGCAGCACAGATTGAGGTAATTCTGCAAAACAGGGGGGGTGTCTGAGGGGGACCTCCTCAAACTATCTCCTGAATTTGGCTGGATGCTGCAAGATT
>NW_009954603.1:155364-163885 GCF_000747805.2 Chaetura pelagica | reverse complement strand
TTATTTTATTTTATTTTATTTTATTTTATTTTATTTTATTTTATTTTATTTTATTGTATTTTATTTTATTTTATTTTATTTTATTTTCTGCAGCCATGAAAACAAAACCTGCAAAACCCCAGCTGAGGCTCAAGGCATCATTTTAAAATTGCCCTTCCCCAGTTCCCAGGACCTTCCCACATTTACCTACCCCCACTTTGCCACCAGCCATGGACCCACCACATGGAATTCCTCTTTCTGGGAACATCTTCTGCTGGCTGGTCTTTTTAATTTTGTGGTTTGTGTGCAGAAAGCAGAGTTTGAGCCATGCAAATCCACCCTGCTGTATCCACACCGGTGCTGGCACCTGCAGTGCCCAGACACTGCCACACAGCTTTCCCCTCCTTTTCCCTTCCCTCCATCTCCCTCTCCTCCCTCCCCCTTCTCTCCCTCTCCTCCCTATCTCTCCATCTCCCTCCTCAAATCACTCCATCTCTCTCCTCCCATTTCTCCATCTCCCTCCTCCCATCTCCCTCCTCCCATCTCTCCATCTCCCTCCTCATATCTCTCCATCTCCCTCCTCAAATCTCTCCATCTCCCTCCTCCCATCTCTCCATCTCCCTCCCCATATCTCTCCATCTCCCTCCCCATATCTCTCCATCTCCCTCCTCCCATCTCTCCATCTCCCTCCTCCCATCTCTCCATCTCTGTCCTCAAATCTCTCCATCTCCCTCCTCCCATCTCTCCATCTCCCTCCTCCCATCTCTCCATCTTCCTCCTCCCACCTCCCCATCTCCCCCCTCTCCATCTCCCTCCTCCCATCTCTCCACTCCCCTCCCCTCCATCTCCCTCCTCTCCCTCCTCTGCCAGGAGCAGCCACGACCCCAGAGATTACCCCTCTGCCCTCTGATCTCTTCCATCACCACAACAATTTCAACTGATCAGGGTAAAAAAGTCACGGTAAAAAAGGCTGAGATTCCTCCTCACCCAGTGCCTTTCCCACCCTTGCTCTGGGCTAAATCAAAGGGTTTTCAGAGCTGGGATTATTGTGGCTCCAAAGCCACAGGCTGAAAAATTGAGAGCTGGGATTCAGCTGCTGGGGTATAAATATGCAGAAATTATAGCTGGTTCCTAAACTCAATTGAGCACCATCTGATCTGCATTCACTGCAGTCAATTTGGAAACATTAAAAGCCATTTTGATGGCTGTTTTTACAGTTGCTGATTTGTTAATGTGTGTTTTGCAAATGGGGTTTTGATTGGCTCCTCTTAGTTTGCAAAGTGGAAGAACCTCCTAATGAAGGTAACAGAGAGGCAGGACTTCACTGAACTTTGCATTTGAAGGCCATGGTTGGGTTTTATTTTTCCACCCCAGCTTGCATGGAGGGGGTGGGGGGAAATGGGGTTGTGGTGAAACACCCCCCCAGCCACTGAGCATTCCAGTATTCCCACTGTGCTTCAGGCACTGGGTGTCCCCAGCCAGCACTGCTGGGGGTTGCTGGAGACCATCCCTGTCAGTGCCTGCTGATGGAAAAGAGGAGAGAACCTAAATGCTCAAGAAATAAATCACTGTTGGTGTGGGTCACCTTTGTGGTCCCTCAGGAAGAGATATGGGAAGAGATGTGCTCCTGTGCACAGCCAGCCTGGGAGCCCAGCTCTTGAGAACCATCAACACCTAAATTTGGTATCAGCTGAATGTTTATGCATTGGAAGCCACTCATTCCACTGGAGCTTTAAAAAGGCTCCTGTTGATTCTGAACTTCTATAAAAATCACAGTACTGGCCACTGCTTCGTCTGTGATTTTACTTTCAGGGAAACTAAGGAGTTTCTGTGCCTCCCTGAAAAGGGAAAATGGGAAAACCCTTGGACTGTGGGATGTTCCTTGGACTGTGGGATGCTCCTTTTGGACTGTGGGATGCTCCTCACTCATTCCACTGGAGCTTTAAAAAGGCTCCTGTTGATTCTGAACTTCTATAAAAATCACAGTACTGGCCACTGCTTCGTCTGTGATTTTACTTTCAGGGAAACTAAGGAGTTTCTGTGCCTCCCTGAAAAGGGAAAATGGGATGCTCCTTGGACTGTGGGATGCTCCTTGGACTGTGGGATGCTCCTTTTGGGCTGTGGGATGTTCCTTGGACTGTGGGATGCTCCTTTTGGACTGCGGGATGCTCCTTGGGCTGTGGGATGTTCCTTGGACTGTGGGATGTCCCTTGGACTGCAGGATGCTCCTTGGGCTGTGGGATGTTCCTTAGCTCATGGGATTATCCTTTTGGATTGTGGAATGTCCCTTGGACTGTGGGATGTCCCTTGGACTGTGGGATGTTCCTTGGACTGTGGGATGTTCCTTAGCTCATGGGATTATCCTTTTGGACTGTGGGATGCTCCTTGGACTGTGGGATGCTCCTTGGACTGTGGGATGCTCCTTTTGGACTGTGGGATGTCCCTTGGACTGTGGGATGTTCCTTGGGCTGTGAGATGCTCCTTTTGGACTGTGGGATGTTCCTTGGGCTGTGGGAATGCCCCTGAGCTCAAGGAATGCTCCTTGGCTCCATGATGCCCCCAGGCTGCCTGGGGCAAGGAGCTGGCAATGCAATGAGACACCCTTCCCTCACCAGGCAGGTGTGTGTGTCCTCAAGCTGTGTCACCCACCACTCACTGGGCTGTTTATTAACAAATCCACTGGGTTTATTTTCACATCGAACACAGAGAGACAAACACTGAAGGGACCAAAAGTGCAGGACTCAGCCTTGCTGACTCACAGCATCTCAGCTGGTTTCAACCAACCAGGAGATAGGTTTGGTTTGTAGCTCTTGAATGGAATGACCAGCATCTCCCAAGGGGAAAGGAGGTTCCTGGAGGAAGACCCTGAGCCTCACACCTCCAGGTGCCCCTCCCTGTGCTGGGCTTGGGCTCTTGGCATTGGGTCTGTGCTGCAGACTGGCCACCAACTGCAATTCAATCTTTGATGGCCCAAAGTAAGCACAGAATCACAAGGGTTGGAAGGGACCTCTGAAGATCATCCAGCCCAACCCCCCCCCTGCAAGAGCACTTCCAAATCCTGCTCCTCTGATCTGATTTGCTGCTGTGGGAACCATAGAAAAGAACAACTGATCACCAGTAGTTTTACCACCAGATAGTGATTATTATTATTTTTTTTCCCCAGTCCCAAAAATCATGCCATTATTGGCACCCACAGCATCTAAAACTCAGCTCTTAGGCGGGATGTACAGGAGGAGGAGGAGGAGGAGGAGGAGGAAGAGGAGGAGGAGGAGAAGGCTGCACCCCTGCTGCAGGAGGTTCAGAAGACAATTATTCAAATTTCATGGTGGAGATCCCATCTGCACCCAGCTGACTGTGGGAACAAAGAAACCCTTGACAACATCAAGCCCTTCCTTGCACTCCCCCCCACCCCTGCCTCTTGGCTTTCACATGCAGTGATCAGATCAACTCCAGGGGTGGGAGGATCTCAGGTTTTTCTGGTCTGACTTGATGGATCCTCAGGTTTATCATGTAGTCCTGTGCCACTGCAGGCACCACATCAAATAGCTGTCTTCCCCACCTAAGAACACAGTCATCTGCTGTCTTGAAAAGCTTCTTAGCTTTCACAACTGCCCACCAAAACAGTGTCTCAGTCACTTGAAACCTCACTCCTGTAATGGTTTTATTTCAGATCAAAGAGTTCCTCCAGTTCCCATTGTGTTCTCACACTTCCCCACGAGCTGAAAAACTTCTTGCCTCTGCTCAGTGTCTGGCCCTTAAATGTCTTCACAGAGAGCAGTTGGATTTTTCCATGTTGAGTTTGCTGAGATGTTGGTAGATTCAATGCAGAGAGTTCCTGGAGTCTGTCCTGCACCCAGGGAGCTCATTCTTTCTTGGACATGCCTGATCAGAGGTGTGTACAACATCCTAGGTGAGGTCTGGTAAGATCTTTGTGCATCTCCTGGGAGGACTTTGTCCCCATGACCAGGCAAAACTCTTCTCCTTATCATTTTGAACCCACGCACTCTCACCAAACAGCTCAAGTCTTCCCTGTGAGATCCCAAGTGCATTTTACTCTATTGAATTTCATCTCCCCTCCATTATTTCAGCCCCTTAGCCATTGATGTTTCCCCTCCAATTTGTGCCATCAGCAGATTTCATCAGCAGACACTTCCCCTCTCCCCCACCTCCTTTTTTTTTCTCTCTTGCTATGGTCACTAATGGAAAGAATCAACGTTGCTTTCCATGTGGATCTTCAAGGAAATGGCTCCACTCCCAGTTGTCTCCTGCCCTTGCCCTGTTTCTTATCTCCCTCTGAAGGCCTCTCCTTGTCTCACCTCCTCCCTGCACCACTCCAACCAGAGTCCAGCCAGATGCAATCACCTCCCACATCCCCTCTGCCTGAGAAATCCAGCCCCTTTGCAGAGCCAGGCTCAATTAACCTCTGCTTCACTTTTGCCCCACTTTGCCATCATTCCCCATGGACCTCTGCAACTGCAACACTTCCTTCCTTCATCCATTTTTTTTTAAGTAAAGCTAAATGAGTCAGCCTTTAATTACCATTTTTTCCTGAAGTGCTGGAATCACATGTGCCCAACAAAATGCAGGGATCAAACCCCCTAATTCTCCTCTCCCAAAGGGGAGTCCAAATCATGAAGACAAACCACCAAGAACCACCCACCAATGTTTCCTTTGCCCTTCAGCATAACATCTCCTGCAGCTTCTCAAAGCTTTATTGCCATTAATAGGTCATGAATTAGGGGTAATAACTCTGGGAGCTTCATTAATTTCATTACTGGGTGCAAATAAAAAAGGTGACCTGGATCAGCCCATCATGTTCTGGTTGTGCTCATCAGCCCTTGGAGACTGAACTTCTTTGCTCCTCTTCTCAACACTGCACCTTCCCCCTGCAGCTTCACAAACCTCTTCAACTTAAGTACTCAGCAAGGAGGGTTTTCACCTCTGGAAATCCAAGTTCACACGTGGGAAGTAAAAATGAGATGTAAGAATTATGACCTGACCCCCCCAGATCCGTGTCATGACCCAACCCCGGGGTGATGCTGCTGGTGGGGGCTCTGACTGTTGGGTCCTGGGTTGACTTCAATGCTCTGAGAGTCCTGGGTCTGGGAGACTCCCAGGGTGATGGAGGGAACAAAAAAGCCCAGAAGAGACCCTGTATTTTGAGAGATACCTCAGAGGGCTGGAACACACCTCCTATGGAGACAGGCTGGGAGAGCTGGGGTGTTCAGCCTGGAGAAGAGAAGGCTCCAGGGAGACCTTAGAGCAGCTTCCAGTGCCTGAAGGGGCTCCAGGAAAGCTGGGGAGGGGCTTGGGACAAGGGCAGGGAGGGATGGGATGAGGGGGAATGGATTAAAACTGATAGAGGGGACATTGAGGTGAGACATGAGGAAGAAATTCTGTGCTGTGAGGGTGGTGAGAGCCTGGCCCAGGTTGCCCAGGGAAGCTGTGGCTGCCCCATCCCTGGCAGTGTTGAAGGGCAGGTTGGATGGGGCTTGGAGCAACCTGGGCTGCTGGGGGGTGTCCCTGCCCATGCAGGGGGTTGGGACTGGATGATCTTTAAGGTCCCTTCACACCCAAACCAGTCTGGGATTCAATGATCCAACACGTTCCCCAACATTTAGCACCTTGCTTAGAAGGTTGGGAAGGACTGTGTTTTGTTCCTTCAACTTGGCTCTTTGTTGTCACCCTCTCCAGAGCCCAGACAGGCAGCAGGCCCAGCTGTGGGTGCTGTCAGGCTGGCACTGCTGGATGGGAGGCAGGAAGCCCAGAAATGTCATGGCAGGCTGTTCCCAGGGGATTAACAAGCAGAGTTCTCATACTTCTGTGGTTTGGACATGTCCTTGAATGCCCGTGTGTGTGTCCTGAAAAAAAAAACAAATGCTGAGTTTCATGACAAGCTCCAATGGCTGCTTTGATCCTGAGGAAACAAAAATCCTTGCTTCACCTTCTGTGGTCCTGCTGCTTCTCAGCAGGTTGCTCCAGGAGCAGATCAATCCCCCCAGAGATGTTCTGGTACACTGACCCCTCTCCTTAGGCTGCAAGTTGACATCCTTGGTAGAGAATTTGGGGAAAGTAGGTCAGATGTATATTTTAGGACACACTAATGTGTAACAGTTATTTTAAAAGGCAGAATTCAGGTTTGCAGAAGTGGGGATGCACAAAAGCCAGAAGGAAGCTGCATTTTTTCATCCAGAAGCAAAAAAGCACCAAGGAGTGAACAAAGGCAGCATGTGCCATCACCAGTGCCACCCTGCAGTGATCTCCCTCCCTGGCTGGTCTTCATGGCTGTATGAACTGGAGCCAATTTGGGGCAAGCCAAGCAGGACAGCACAGGGAGCCCAGGCAGGGCCAGGCTTGGCCCCAAGCATAGAATCATGGAAGGGTTTTGGTTGGAAAAGACCTTTAAGATCATCCAGTCCAACCCTTCCCCCAGCCCTGCCCAGGCCACCCCTGCCCCATGTCCCTCAGCACCACCTACAGGGCTTGGAAACCCCTCCAGGGATGGGGACCCTGCCCTGGGCAGCCTGTGTCAGGGCCTGACAACCCTTTTCATGAAGAAATTGTTCCCAAAATCCAATCTAAACCCTCCCCTGGCACAATTGGAGGCTGTTTCCTCTTGTCCCATCACTTGTTCCTTGGGACAAGAGCCCGACCCCCTTGTCTCCAACCTCCTCTCAGGCAGTGTTGAAGGGCAGGTTGGAAGGGGCTTGGAACAACCTGGGCTGGTGGGAGGTGTCCCTTAATATGGCAGGGGAACTGGAACTAGGTGGTCTCAAGGGTCCCTTCCAACCCAAACCAGTATTGGATTGGATGATTCTGTGCTCCCAAATGATAGAGGGGGCAAGAGAGAGATGACAGCAGGGTCCTCCACGGAGGGGAGGAAAGCAAGGCTTGTGTTGAGAGAGGCTGTATGAGCACGCATAAATCCACGTGTTGAGCATGTTGTACAGCTGCTTTGCCCTCCCAAAGGCTTGTCCTGGGAGCCACTGCTCCATGCAGGCACAGCAGGGTGGCAGGACCAGCCCGTGGGAGCCAGGAGGGACCATCACTCCCAGCATCCCCATCCCAGCCGACCCTGACCCACCGACTCCAGCTTGAGCTCTGCCCTCCAGGCTGCTCACAACAGACAGGATTGGTTTTTTTTGCCTTGGCTCCTTCCACTTCTGAATGCATTAGTTGGGCTAGTAGCCTTCACATCTTCCTGCTCTGCACCTCACCCAAAGCAGGGCTGGTGCAGCCCCCAGGCCATGTGCCGAGATGGGGACCAACCAAAAATGCTCCTGGGACACAGACACACACACACGGGTGTCTAAATATATCCACAGCCCTCTCCACTCCCCACAGCTTTTCTCCTCTTCAGACACACACCACGAGAGCTCCTCAGGGCAACAAGACGTGGATTTTTAAATAGCAGCATGCAGGAGTGGTTCCTGGCCAGGGAAAAAAACAAACAGCCCAACTGTTGTCTTAGTCTCTGCTGAATTTGAATGTAAAGGTGAGGGCTGGGGAGGCAACAACACACAGCAGCTTCTGGAAGCCGTGGGTGAGACAGGTTGGGCAGCCTGGAGAAGAAAAAGGTCCAGGGAGACCTTAGAGCAGCTTCCAGTGCCTGAAGGGGCTCCAGGAAAGCTGGGGAGGGACTTGGGACAAGGGCAGGGAGGGATGGGATGAGGGGGAAGGGTTTCAAGCTGAAGGAGGGGAGATTTAAATTGGGTATTAGGAGGAAATTCTTGGCTGTGAGGGTGGGGAGAGCCTGGCCCAGGCTGCCCAGGGAAGCTGTGGCTGCCCCATCCCTGGCAGTGTTGAAGGGCAGGTTGGATGGGGCTTGGAGCAACCTGGGCTGGTGGGAGGTGTCCCTGCCCATGCAGGGGGTTGAGACTGGATGGTCTTTCAGGTCCCTTCACATCCAAACCCACGAGTCTATCACTTAGCATGCCATGCCATCCTTGCACTGTGCACCTCATCATGTCTTCCTTGCAGTTCTTCATGCTCTGGCCATGGGCAGCAGGTCCTGCTGCTTCTGAGAGCCCCAGGGCTTCCTCCCACCATGGCTCTCCCCCATGGATTTACACCAGAGCATGAATGGGATCTGACTTTGACAGATAAAATATTATTTCCACTGTATTGTGCTAAAATGTTTGCCCTTCCCACTTCTTAGCAGAGGGATGTGCCCCTGGGGAAAGCCCAGACGTGTGGGAGCCCCAAGCCAGAGGGGTAGGCAGGGAGGGCTACAACATGTCCAGCATTTTGTGTTTCCAGAGACTTCCCAGCCCTCCAGAGCAGCAGTTTCCCTGCAGTCAGCAGCTCCATGTGCTAGATATTTAGTGAAAGAAGTTACTTGGGGACAACCTGCAGCCATGTGGCTTCTCCCGGGCATTTTTGTTGCACGCAGAGCACAAGGAAGGTGATGGTCATACAGTTGGGGAGCACAAAAGGTATCATTTTTATTCGACTTCTGGTGTTTAAATGCAACGTGACTGTCCCTGTGCTGCTTCTGGAGCTGTTACAAAACCTGGCCTGGGGCCTGCAGGTTTCCCTGGGG
>NW_009954603.1:140682-155315 GCF_000747805.2 Chaetura pelagica | reverse complement strand
GAAGTCCCCAGGGAGCAGGGTGGGAGGCAGTGGCTGCAGCTCAGGGCTGTGCTGCCCTAACCCTAACCCCATCGCATCACAGTGTCTGCAACAAGACACCGTGACCCTGAGCCAGCTGCCAGCCAGGAGAGACAGGAACACAAGGAATTTCTTCCCCAGCTCTGAGGGTGAGAGCAGGGTGGCCTTCACAAAAGAATCATGGTCTCCCCTGTGGTCATTAAACCTCTGAAGCTTGAAGGATGCTAAACTGGGAGGGTGACAAATGCTCCAGCTGACTCCAGGCAGGTTCCCAGGTCCTAGTGTAGCTCTTTGGGGTGACACTAGGGAGTGTTGCTTATTTTTATGTGCTATTTTGAGTTATACTTAAAGCACTCACCCATGGCTCCGGGCACTTTCACAATAATTTAAAGGGTGCATTAACATCAGGAAGTTTCTCTCATGTCCACGTGGGAGAGGCTGTTCCCTGGGCCATGGCAGGACAGTTGGATGCAGGAGGGAATCACCTTCTGGTACCCAAAGAGCCAGACAATCAGCCATGTTCCTGGGTAGGTCATTTGTTGTTATTTATTATCAATTATATTATTTAGTAGGGTTATTCTGAATTGCAGCCCTGCCTCCCTCACATGCTGTCATCTCCTGAGGACAGATGGGTCATTGAACCACAGAGTCACTGACTGGTTTGGGTTGGCAGAGACCTTCAAGATCACCCAGTCCCAATCCCCCTGCATGGACAGGGACACCTCCCAGCAGCCCAGGCTGCTCCAAGCCCCATCCAACCTGCCCTTCAACACTTCCAGGGATGGGGCAGCCACAGCTTCCCTGGGCAGCCTGGGCCAGGGTCTCACCACCCTCACACCAAAGAATTCCCTCCTCATGTCTAAGGTAAACCTACTATCTTTTGGACTCCAGCAGCTCCATGTCCTTCTGACGTTGGGGACCCCAGAACTGTGATGCCAGGTCAGGGATGGTGGTGAGGAACCAGGGCTCTGCCCCTTAGCTCTGCCAACCACCCTCAGCAGTGACGGGTTTGAGTGATGCACTCTGAGCAACACTTCCTGCCCCACAGGAGCACCCCTGGCCCTGCAGGTGCTCCTGGCAGAGCTGTGTGTCATGCATGAGCCCTGGAGAGGAGCCAAGATGAAGCTGTCAGCTTTGCAGGCTCAGTGACAGGCAGGAGGAAGGAGCAATGTTTACCAGCTGGTAGGTGACGAGGAGGTTCTTCTAGGGGAAAAAAAAAAGAGTAGGAAGAAGGTGTGTGTACCAGCTCGGGTCAGGTACTGGCACAGTCATGAGAACTTCCTGCCACAGCTTTGGGAACTGGGTTTGTTGGCTGTCTGGGCTTAAAAAGAGAAAATCCATCACTGGAATATCCGTCACCTCCTTCTTTTCCCTTCCTGGCTCACGTAACCATGGCAAAGGAGCCCACACAAGCCTGGGAGGTGGCATCACTCACACCACCCCCACCCTCTTTTTGATCCAACAGAGCCATGGAGTGTTCACACCTTCCCAGCCTCACCTCGGTGTTGGCCCTGGGAAAACAGCTTTTTAGGAATTTGTGCCCGGGGAACACGCTCTGCTCCAGCCCAGGAGTGACACCCACCCCTCCCTGCTGCTCCCATGCCTGGTGTGTGGCTCATTGACGGGAGGATGGAGACAGGCTGGGAAGCCCACGCAGGCAGCTGGCACAGAAGGAGCTTACTATAAATGCAACATATGCTGCACCCAATTATGGACCTTCAAATCACTACAAGTAGCACTTAAAATATTCCGGAATTTAATTACGTGACTCCGTGTGCTTTAAATGCATGAATGTATAAAGCAGACTGGGGCTGCAGCAAGGGAAATTCTTCTGCACTGGGAAGGAAAATCCTTGGAGGGCATAGCAGGCCAGTCAGTTGGGATCCATGGACCCATGTTGTCACAGAATCACAGAATCCTAGGAGCTGGAAGGGACCTGGAAAGCTCCCCCAGCCCAACCCCCCTGCCAGAGCAGGGGCACCCAGAGCACATCACACAGGAACGTGGCCAGGGGGGTTGGAATGTCTCCAGAGAAGGAGACTCCACAGCCTCTCTGGGCAGCCTGGCCCAGGGCTCTGGCACTCTCACAGGAAATAAGGTATTTCTGAGATTCACGTGGAACCTCCTGAGCTCCAGTTTGCACCCACTGCCCCTTGTCCTGTCACTGGACATCACTGCACAAAGCCTGGCTCTGGCCTCCTGACACTGCCCTGAACAGATTTGTGCCCATGGATGAGGTGGCCCCTCAGTCTCCTCTTCTCCAAGCCCAACAGACCCAGCTCCCTCAGCCTTTCCTCAGCAGGGAGATGTTCCCCTCCCTCTATCATCTCTGTGGTCTGCCCTGGGCTCTTTCCAGCAGTTCCCTGTCCTTCTGGAACTGAGGGGCCCAGAACTGGACACAACATTCCAGACGTGGCCTCACCAAGGCAGAACAGAGGGGGAGGAGAACCTGCCTTGCTAGCAGCTGGGATGTCACCATGGATGGGTGACATTGGGTGACATCCTCTGGTGCTCTGTGTCACCTGGGACTGCTGAGCCAAGTGAAGGTACGTCCACACTGAGGGCAGGCTCCTGACTTCCCATCAGTCAGCATTCCCACTGCTGCCCCCCTGCCCAGTGCAGCAGCGTGGCTGAGATGGCACCAGGCCCCCGTTGGAAGGTGTCATTGCCCACAGAGCCATCCAGAAGGCACTTGGGTGACAGCCAGGTCAGACAGGAGGTTTGCAGTGTAACCACAGAGCCAGGGAACACACAGGTGGTGCCAGGTAACCTGAGCAGTGAGTCAGGCTTTGCTCCGACGTCACTCGTGGGACTTTCTCTCCAGGAAACACCTACCAGGAAAACTAACAGCAACCACTGTGTTTGGGTCCTTTTAAGGCTGGAGAGAAATCAGGACTAGAGCTAGAGTGGCTGCTGGGGGCTTTCCTGGGCTTTTATCACTTGATCTGATTTCCTCCTGGGTGTCAGTAAGTTTTGGGAAGAGCTGAGCAGAAAGGACAGCCCTGTGGCTGTGTCCCTCTGCATCTCACCAGCACCACATCAAAGCCTTCTCCTCTGGTTTGCCAACCTGAAGTCAGTGGCAACTGAGGAAAGACTTGTGGGCAACCAGGTCCCCACCTGGGACTCGGGCTGGCACAGACACTGGCCTTGGCAAGGGATGGGGCTGGAATAGGGGTTTGGGGCTGTGGATCCACGTCATGATCTGTCTCAGGTCTCGAGGGTTAAGCAACGGCAGCTTCAGCAGCCCCAACACCCACCAGGGTTTGGTGACCCTCAAAGATCCATCTCAAAGATGGATGCTGAAGAAGGGAACAGGGTGGTAAAACCCACAGAGCCCCATCCTGTCCCACGCTCCTGGCCAGAGGCTGGGCTCTGCTCTGGAGGTCAGCTGTGCTTCCAAAGCACCGGGCCCTTGCTAGGGAGGAGGGGCTCAGCTAGACCAACGACTGCTTTAATTAAATACAGCAATATCATTAACCCACTGGAGTTCATCAAATTAGTGTTGCAAATGAAAACCGCATTGGCCTCATTTCCATCAGGCGGCTTCAAGAGGGAAAGCAGCACTTTGCTCGTGAACATGATGTTTACTTTTCCTATAAAACAAAACCTCTTCTGGTCCCTCTGGAGCTTTGTCTCTGTCCATCCCACCCAAATATTTGCTTTGGCCCTGCTTTTTCTTTTTTTTTGTAAGGATACCTCTAGTGAGTGTATGTGACATGAGACGCTGCAGGAAAACGGAGAGCGAGAAATAAAGGACTTCAAAAAAAGGACTTTGGGGAGGAGGAGATGCTGGTATCCCTCCTCCAAGTGCATAAATCATTTCTGTAGTTCAAAATAAACCAGCATCTGTGCTGGCTGGACCACTGCCAGGTATTTTCTTACCTCCCTGGCTCGCTGCGGGGTGAGTCAGTGCAGAGCTAACAGGGCGCCCGCGGGAACGCCGCTGGGAACGCGCTCGTGTCACCGACCTCCTGGCAGCCCAAGGGCTGGAGGGCTGGGAGGGGGATTCCCACCTGCTGGAGAGGAAGGAAGAGGAGCGGCAGGGATCCCTCTGCTAGCACCCTGGCTGGGAGCCCAGGCCTCCTTCCTTGCTTATCTTGCACTTGGGGGAGAGTCTCTTAAATAAACCGGAGCGATGGTTCAGCCTGGTGTCCCGCCGGAGCAGGGGGAACGTCCTGCTCCCTGGAGCTTGTTGTGGCATCTCAGTGTTGACCAAAAGCCTGGGCTTTCCTAGCAAAATCAAACCCTTGTTGTCCATGGCTTGCTCCCAAGCCCTCGGGCTTGCACACCCTGTGAGCAGCACAGGGGGCTGGCGTGTGCTTCAGGCTCCTCATGCTCCTTGCTGGGGTCCTGGGGATTTCTGTCTTCCCCATGAAACCCACAGGCTGGTTTATACCCAGCAGAGTTTGAGATGCTGGCAGTTGCTCAACCTCATTTCCATGTCCCTATTAATCACCCCTCTCATCCCCTCTTGAAAATTCAAGAACATTTTGCAAAGCTGAGTAAGATCAAGGAGTGGGGGATCATGAATCCCTTTGGGTCAAATAGTCTCCAGAGTCTCCAGGACATGCTCCTCCATTTTTGGCATCACTAAAAACAGTGACTGGGCTTCTCCTACAAAGAGATCCAGAAGAGCTGACAAATTATCTGGCTCCTGGAGATGTGATGGGAGCTGGATGCTGTGCCCAGGGAAGGGGTGGGCAGGGTGGGAGGGCAGCCACAGGCCCCACGCTGGGGGCACAGAGGGTGCTTGGCCTTAACCCCAGCGATGGAGCAACCCCTGCCTTTCCAAACACTTTGGACAGGGTTTCACAATAAGCAAAGCTGCTTTCTCCATTTTTTTGGCCCTGCCCAGCATGAATGGACTCAAGGACAGTGTGGGGGCTGCCCCATCATCTCCTGATGTCTGTCATCACCCCGTGCAGCCCCCTCACATCCGCCCGGACCTGGGCATGGGTTGGATTTAATGCAAGGAAAAAATTCCCCCCAGTTTTCCCTTCATGACTTGGTGCCAAGAGTTTTCTTCATCAGGAGCTGGTGTGGTGTCACTCAAAAGCTCTGGCACAGGAGGGAGTAACCTGGTGCTGCCCTGTGACAGACTGGGGACACCCAGCCATGCTGGTGGCACTGCCACCCTGGGGGAACATCCCTGGTGTGGGGCCAGGAGCTGCCACCCCTCTGAGTGCAGCTCCTTGCTCTCCACGGGAACCAGTTGTTTATGTCCCCCAAATTAACACAACCAGTAAATCCCCCACCAAGGAAAGGAGGATTTTTCCAGGCTTGATCTGCTGTGGCTTTCAAACCTCCAGGGGTGTGAGCCGGCCCACCTGGCACCACCGCAAGCTCCAGGTGTGGTTAAACCAGCACAGGAGGGATGGGGAGAGGATGCCAGGGAGGCAAATGCCATCTCCCTCCTCGCCCAAGCCCAGGGGGACTGGCTGTGCTCACTAGCATGTTATCTCAACCTTCTGACTGGTGCAAATCTTGCCCTTTCAAGCTGGATCCCTCCTGCAGAAGCAGCTGAGCATGCACCACGTTTTCCTGGAGCACTGCAGGTTTGCAGGCTTTGCTCCATGGGTGCTTCCCGTCGGGAAAATCTGATCCCCAGCACCAGGGGCCAGCTTGGTTGGGTTTAGTGCTCCTCTCAGAACAGCAAACCACCACCTGGATGGGCCCCTTGGTGCACTGGGATCCCCAGGGCTTGGTGTGGCTTTGTACGCTCCTACGTGCGATCCACCTACGGAGCTGGTAGATGTTCTTCTCTTCTTATTGACTGATGATAAAACTCAGCAGGTCTTGACATCTTGCCTCCAACCTGCCTCCCCACAGCCTCCAACACCAGGCAAAAAGCCACCTGCTTTTGTTCATCTCCAGCTCATCAGGGCCATGCCCCTTGGGCTGAAGACTGATCATAATCTCTGAGCTTTTTGAGGTTGATTCCTTGAGGTGCTTCTGATACTTTGGACCAATGAGGACTCCTGCCAGCAGCACCCAAAGACCTGGCAGGTAGGTAGCAGAGGCACCCACTACCTGTACCAGCCAAACCCCAGGCTCCCAGGAGGTACCAGAGCTCTTTTGGAGGTGGTGGCCAAGGGTTTCACCCTCCTGGTGCCCTTGTGAGCCTGGAAGTTACTGTGAGCCCCAGATAAGGAACAAGGCATGGAGACGTGAGCTGGCTTGCCCCAGGTCCCACTGGTAAACTGGCAGGACAACCAGGAACAAAGTCTGTTTTGTACTTGGACCAGAAAATTCCAGAAACCTTAGCATTTACCTGTTTCAGTGTCTAAAATTAGCTTTTAATTATTGTCATGCTCATTTTGGTAGGAGAAAACTATGACAAGAACGTCCTTCTCGTTCCCCATCTCACACACTTGTGAAGCTCCATCCCAAAATTCCTTTTATTTTTATTTTTTTTTTTGAGATTTTCTGCCCACCCCCTGCTGAATTTCCCAGGACAGAAACTGCAGAGCAATGTTGTGACTGGCCCTGAGCAGCTTTGCAGGGACACTGACCTCACCCAGGCATCCCATTCCCAGCAGGAATATCCCTTCACACCCCCACACCGTGGCACAAGCAAGCTCAGCTGCTGGGTCTCTCACCATCGCTTTTTATCAGGCAGGAGGTCAGAAGACATTTCTGTCCCACATCCCACCCCCAGACCTTTGTAAACAATGAGAATCTCCAATTAACTTGGAAAATAGGGCAGGAGAGAAACTATGGAAGCATTGAGGGAACCAGACCTGGCTTCTGCAGGCATCTCTCTTTATGAGAGGTTATTAGATATTTATAATTAATCGTTGGCTCATGGCAGAAAAGGTTTGACTTGCACAGACAAGTCAGAGGGAGGGAGGAAGACCTGGGATGGGAAGCAGATATGTGGGAGGGTGCAGCATTCTTTTCCCACATCAAGGAGGAGCAGAACATGTAAATTCAGCTCTGGAATTTCGCTTCCTTACCTTTTATGGTGGAAAAAAAAAAATGAGGCTTTCCTTTGACTTTGCAAATACATGTTCCAGGTGAAATCCAACCTGGGCATTAATACCCAGGTGAGGCCATTGCAGCCACACACCTGAATGTGCTGAGCACGGGTTTATGACAAAGGGAAGCTCAGCTCCAGGCTCCTGAAGGCAACCACTGGAGCTGGCTGATGTCATGGTTTTATCTGAGGACAGGATTTGGTTCTTATTGCCCAGTCTTGCTAAGTAATTCATTTTTAATGCATCCAGTACAGGTGGGGAGAGCTTGGGAGTGATTTATGCTGCTGCTGCTGCTGCTCTGCTCCTGGGTCTGGGGAGGCAAAGGGGAATTTGCAGCAATTCCTGAGCCCCATTCCAACCCACCTCTCCCAGTGATTCCCTGCTGCTGCCTCTGCTCCACTGCAGGGAGCCCAGGGCAAACCCAGTGACCCTTTCCAGAGGCTTGGAAAGCCCCAGACTCCTCATCTTTCCAGCATGGAGCCCACAGGCTGCTTGGTGGGGTTTGGAGGGGAAGGGATGGAGCAGCCACCTCCTGCAGGTCCCTTCCAGCTCCTCCTCCTGCAACACACCAAGCTGCAAATCAAGTGCAGCAGCTCCAGAAGGCCTCACGTTCTGTAACCTTCCTACAGGGAAGGAAACGGCAGAGTAGGAAGAAGAGGTTTGAAACTTGGAACCACTCGCCAACGCCCGACTACAAAGCCAACTAGAAAATGTGTTAGAAGACCAGTTAGTCTCTTCTGAGTCACTTAATTGGAGCAACTCACTTTCCCTGCCTATGGAAATCTCAGGGAGGAAAGTGTGTGAAACCTGCTGCAAGCAACACTTGCCTGATCAGCCTCACATTTCCCTCTCTCTGAAGGGAATCAAAGCCTGTGCAGCCCACAGGCGTTCACACTTTTCCAGCCTCATCTGGCTGAGCTGCTGCTGAGGTGGGACAGGCTCCTGCAGCAGCAGCAGCTGTGGGACCCCCAGCCCTCTGCCCACCACCATCCATCCCTTCTGAGCTCCAGGTCCTGGAAATGCTGCAGAGTGAACCTAGGTGCTGGGAATGTTCCATCCCTCCATGCATCCCTACAGCTCCTCGGAGCAAAGAAATGGAGCAAAAGTGCATCTCACCTTCCCAGCTGCAGGCAGCCTGGGTGAACATTGAGGCCAGGGCCACCATGACCCAGAAATGTCCTGTCTGAGCCAGGGGCTTGCTTTAAATCACCTGTTTGCATTGCAGCTTTGGAGAGCAGCTCCTGGAGCAGCAACCCAGGGATGCTAACACCCGTGGCCGTGCAGGAGCTGCCTGGAAAACAAACAGCTTTTAGTTAATTAGAAATTCAGGGGCAAGGATTTGCTCCAGCAGCTTTTGTTTATTTATTTTCAGCCATCAGCAAAGAGGAAGTTTAATAAGGTCGAACCTTTGCTGCTCCCATTTTGGGGCAGAGATTTAACTGCCCAGTTCCCTTGCACCTCCCAAATCCCCACGTGGAGCTGCAAAACACACCCCTCACTACTGCTTCTCCCAGTGGATTTCTCCTCTCTCCTATTTGCTTGACCAAACCACACGTGCAAACACCATCACTTGCCAGTCTTAGGATCACAGATTGGTTTGGGTTGGATAGGACCTAGAAGACCATCTAGTTCTAACCCCTTGCATGGGCAGGGACACCTTCCACTAGACCAGGGTGCTCAAAGCTCCATCCAACCTGGCCTTGAAGACCTCCCAGGAGGGGATATCCACAGCCTCTCTAGGCAGCCTCTCCCAGTGTCATCAACTGCTTGGGCACCCATGGTCCTGCAGAACCCTGCTGCTTCCCCCCTTGACATTCCTGAGGGTTTTTTTTTTGCAGGACACAGCCAGATTAATCCCAGCCTGGCACTGCTTGCCCACAAGGCTCTAACTACCAACCTCACAAGCAGCAAAATTCAGCACAGAACTTGGCCCCACAATGGTCTGGTGGGAAAGGACATGCCCAGGGGACAGAAAATAACAATAAAAACCAAGGCCAAAGTGTGTTCAAGAGTTTCAAATGGCACCAAGGAAAAAAAAAAATGCTTGCTATGTTTCCAAGGGTCTGTGCTGCTGTTATTCATTCACATGGGCAAGAATGACAAGTATGTCTGTGCAGCCAGGAAAGCTTTGGTTCACTGAATATTTGAGGCTTGGTGTGGTATGAAGGGGTGGGGAGCAGGGCTCCAGCCAGCAGCACTTTGAGGAGAGGAGAAGCAGTTTTAACTTCCTCGGGACAATTAAACCTCCTTGGTGGTACAGCAGCCAAAAAAAGAAAAAAAGCCTTTCTAATTTACCGAGTTCCTTCTGCTCTTCAGCAATAATTTCAAGGCGTTTTGCCTTCAGGGGAGTCCCTGTGAAGTGCAGCGTTCACAGGGATGGGTAAGGACATGCAGTGCTGACTGAATCCACTTTGTCTGCCCTGGAAGCTGTTCCCAGCCTCTGCCTCTGGCCCCCAGCACCCTCTGGGATAGGGCAGAGCTGGGTGAGAATTGGGCATTGCACAAGTTCACTTGCTTTTTTTCCACCCCAAAACGGGATTTAAAGAAAAAGGGTTTCAAAATCCCCTGTGAAATGAAACCCATCCTTTGACTCAGAATGTTGAAGGTTACACAATTCCTACATATTTCCAAAAACATAGATTATTAACAAACCTTGGAATGGAATATCCCAGTAAGAAAAGGTTAAATCAGTGCAACCTTACCAGAGAGCTTCCTATCAGACAGTTTCTAATACCAAATTGCACAGTTCCACAAAATATTTTGCCTTCAGCATATCAATATTTCTGATGGAAAACCCTTCTGTCAGAAAATTTTTACCCAGCTCTAGGCTAGAATTTCATACCAAGTAGTCTTACTGTCTCCCCAGCAACTGGGACTGCTGATCCTCTATAACGAATTTCCATAATTAACCTCCAGGAACTGAAAATGAAATCTTTCTGTCTGCAGGGTATTCTCCAACGACGGCTGGAAATAATTTCACTCACAATCAATTCAATAGGATTCTCTCCACAAATTTCAATGGATCTTCAGATCAGCTCAGTTCAGATCAGAGTTCAGGCCCAGATCTATTTAATACAACTCAGGGTGCTTCTTCAAATTTGGATGGGGCTTTGAAAACAATAAACCTCAGAACAATGATTCTTTTTGGTTGGAAATCAATGCTATATTCTCATCCGGATTAGGGATTCGTGGTCTTTGATCTCTGTGGAGAGAAAGAGCTTCATGAGATGTTGGTGCTGGTGCTGCACGACCGAGGAATGCACAACAGCATCAGGAATTTAGACAAAATGCCAAAGTTAAAGCTGTGGGTGCTGATTTTTGGCTCCTCACACGTGTGCCTGCTCCCCGAAGGCTGCTCCCTCAACCACCCTACGGTGGGAAATGTCCTTGAGCTGCAGGAGGTTTCACGGATGGCAGAACATCCCCGACGTGCAATTTGTTCCTGCGGCGAGCCCTGGCAAATCATACATAATGGAACAGCAAAGCAGCTGAGGCTGGATTTGCATGAGATACTTCCCCTCTGTTTATCCAGGAGTTTTCCTGGCTTAGATGTGTTTACCCGAGTCCCGTTTCAGGGAAGTTTTGACCTGAGGCTGGTGGGATGAGAAGGTCAAGGGGCTGTAAGCCTCAGGAGGAGTGTATCTGAGCACCAACCCCTTGTCAGAAGTGGCTCCAGATGATGTTGTCTGAGTCCTAATAGATACACACTCCTATTCAAAAAATATTCAGAGACAGGATTGAGACATGTGTGTGAATAATTCACAGTATTTCCACTGTGTTGGGAAGAGAATAAATGCAGGAAAAGGGCGATCACCTCCCGCACACCCTCATGCCACAGACTCCACCTGTGCTCCTGGAGAGGCCGCTTAACCTCCGTGCTACCCCTTTGTGAACAGGAGAGAGCACCACACCTGCCACCCTGCTGGTGCTGTGGGAATAAGCACCTTCCAACCCTCCCTGAGGACAGGGCCCAGGAGCAGAAGAAGAAGCAGGCAGGGCAGGAGAGCACGCTGGGCTCACGTGAGACACGGGCTTCCCGCTTCTGTGGGGATAACGACACCGTGGCTGGTATGAAAAAGTATCTTTTCCTCTCTCTTAAAACCCTGCCTGAAATGTTAGGTGATTTAAAAATAATGTTAGAGTGCTTAAGCATGTGTTAAAGTTCCTGAAACTTGGACTGGCTGAGCTGTATTTCCCAGCCAAGCCTCGGCACCCAGTGACCTGTCAGTCAGGTGGGGGAGAGTCACTTACCTCTTGAAATAATGTTATGAATTTATGTAATTCTTTCTCAGTAGTGCTTGCTGGCCAGGTTTCTAAATGCCCATCGACTGTCAGGCTTCATTTTGTTTTCAGTTGACAGGAATTTAGCATTTATTTTCACCATTGCCATTGTTCCTGTGTGTTATTGTGGCAACATCACCGAGCAGGAGATGCTGCTCCTCATCCTGCCATCATCAATTTTAAACCCTCAGTTCCAAAGGCCCCAACATAAGGAGGACGTGGAGCTCCTGAAGTGAATCTAGAGAAGGGTCACCAATATGATCCAAGGGCTGGGGCAGCTCTGCTCTGGAGCCAGGCTGGGAGAGTTGGGGTGTTCAGCCTGGAGAAGAGAAGGCTCCAGGGAGACCTTAGAGCAGCTTCCAGTGCCTGAAGGGGCTCCAGGAAAGCTGGGGAGGGACTTGGGACAAGGGCAGGGAGGGATGGGAGCAGGGGAGATGGATTAAAACTGGAAGAGAGAGATTGAGGTGAGACATAAGGAGGAAATTCTTGGCTGTGAGGGTGGTGAGAGCCTGGCCCAGGTTGCCCAGGGAAGCTGTGGCTGCCCCATCCCTGGCAGTGTTGAAGGGCAGGTTGGATGGGGCTTGGAGCAGCCTGGGCTGGTGGGAGGTGTCCCTGCCCATGCAGGGGGGTTGGGAATGGATGAGCTTTAAGGTCCCTTCCAACCCAATCCATTCTATGGTTCTATGATACGATTCTACAATTCTATGAATTTGGTGTTGGTTTTGGCAGCCAAAGCTCAGGTCCCTTGGCAGTGGTGTGGCTGTCAAGCTGCTCAAACCCTATTTTTCCCTAAAGGAGACTTTTTAATTCCCTGTGCAGACAACGTGGGGCAGTGCTTTTTTGATCTGAAGCCCTAACCCCTCACGGTTACACCTGAAAGCAGCAGGAGCCCTGGCCCCACAGAAGAGGAGAGCAGGAACAAAGGGGTGTGTGTTCAGAAGAAGGCTGTGAGGCCGGGGTTACATGCTGGCCTGCCACGAGTCCCAGGTGCTCCTGAAGAGCTGCTGGGTGAGGTGACAACATCGCCCTGCGGGCTGAAGAGGTTCCCGGGAAAAAAATGCTACGTGGTGGTGAAATTCATGACTTACCCCCTCACACTCAGAAGGGAGCCCACGTTCCCTACGCACGGGGAAACAAGTGTTTCCTGAGACCCAAGAGCTTGACCTTAAACCTTAATAATGTTCTTTTAACGTACGTCTCAATTAACTACACACACACGTGCAGAAGGGAGGAGGGCAGGGGACGGGGAAGGCTCATGTTTTATGCATCTTGTTTAATACTTTCCACAGATGCATTGGTAGCTGGCACTGCAGGGAGAGAGATGTTCTGTTGGCAAATTCAGATTGAAAACATCAAGCAGTCGTCCTGATACTAAAAGCACTTGTTATCAACTGCTTTGTTATAGTCAGACAAAGTATGCAGGCAGGTCACTTGTGAGAGGAGGAGAACGTATTTTGTTATTCCCAACAAATCTCATTCTAGATCAGTAGTCATTACCAGAGATAATACTGGATTGTGTATCTGTCATTAATGATCATGTTTTCTGGGATGGAAAGGGGAGAAACGGTGAAAGTCTCGGAAGGAATCAGGCCTGAAGAGAAATGGGGAATTTGAGGGAGGGAAAGCAAGAAACTCAGCCTTATAAATCACAGTCCAGACTGCGTGTGAAAAATACCGAGGGAAACATGACCCTCCCCTGCATTATCCCCCTAGTTATCAAGATATGGGAAAAGGCATTAAACTTAAGAGTATGGCATGAATAACAGCTTTACGGGGATTAACATATCTGGAACAGCTTCCCCAAGGAATGACCACGAGCAGGCGGTCTCAGAGCAGGCAGGGGTGTCTGGTACCTTCCCGACTGTCACAAGTGCCCGAAGCACTGCAGGGCACCCCGAAAGCCCTGGGGTCCAGCTGGGTGGCCCTGGCAGCCACGGGACCAGGAGAGCAAACAAAGAATGTCGACATGATGTTACAGGGCAGGGTGCTGATGGAAGCTCTGTGGTCACGATGAGTAAGTGTTTGCATGTGCGTTAGGGTTTCCACATTCCTAACATAGCTGGATGCAGGCGAATTTTCCGCGTGAGCTGTGTGAGGGAGATGTCTCCCCTGGCCCCGCTGCCCGGGAGGATCATTTCCTTTCCTGGGCACCCTCACTCCTGGCCAAGCCAGCACCAAGGAATGGGTGGCACAGCTTGGGTGCATCTTGCCTCCATCCCTATAGAGGTGATGGATGGACTGACCAGGAGCAGATGCTCACACCCAGCTTCCATTGTGGATTAACAAAGAGCTCTTCTTCCACCCCTGTCTTCTCCTCTCTTTGCATTCAACAGTTATGCCTCACTTGCTCTTGGGGGGCTCACAAATTGCCAGGGATGCACCTCCAGAGCTCTACCCCACCTGTGAGGCTGCCTCGTGTTTCCATGTGGAGCAGAGGGGAATGAAGGAACAGTATTATCTGCACTCTGGAGAAGACACGGGAGCATTTATGCAACTGTGTCTTACCCAGGCTTACCTGCAGCTCGAACACACACGGATCAACAAAAGAGAGAAAACCAACTTGCTGTGAGCAATAAGTTTCCTCGCTGCTTATTCACTGCTCTCCCAATCCATCATCTGTCCAGAGAGATGAAGCAGTGTTGGTGGACAGCAGGGATGGATGGAGACTGCAAAGTAGCTGAGATCAGCATTTAATTAAAAAAAAATAAAGACAAAAAAAAAAAAAGAGAGAGAGATGGAAAGTTCTCTGCTCCAACTTTTTTAGCAAGGCCTTCAAAAATCTTGCACCCACTGCAAATTTTAATGTATTGCTCATGATTTCCTAGCAGAAATCAAGGCTTGAATTCTTTGGAAAATTCACTATTGCTGAGCAACGCGAGCAGCTGAAGACGTGACACACGGGAACAAAACCCGAGAACATCAGCGCCGAGCTCTGAAATGTCATGTTTGGGATTCTCTGGTCTGCATCACCCCAGTACCTCCCTCCGGTCACGCGGGCACGAGGGAGCCCAGTGAGGTACCCCAGGGGGACCACCTCCCTAGAGACCCCACTCTGAAATGTCATGTTTGGGATTCTCTGGTCTGCATCACCCCAGTACCTCCCTCCGGTCACGCGGGCACGAGGGAGCCCAGTGAGGTACCCCAGGGGGACCACCTCCCTAGAGACCCCAGTGAGGGGCTTTGGGGGCACCCACCTCCCTAGGGATCCCAGTGAGGGGCTTTGGGGGCAGCCACCTCCCTAGGGACCCCGGTGAGGGGCTTTCGGGGCATCCACCTCCCTAGGGATCCCAGTGAGGGGCTTTGGGGGCAGCCACCTCCCTAGGGACCCCAGTTAGAGACCCCAGGGAAGCCCCCCCC
>NW_009954603.1:117150-138068 GCF_000747805.2 Chaetura pelagica | reverse complement strand
TCTGGAAAAGGGTCTCGCCCTGGGGTGCCCGGCAGGAGGGTGAAGGGTTTGTGTGCGGTCAGGGGTATCGGCTCCTCGGGGCTGAGTTCCCTGTGGCTTTCTTCGTGCCTGTTTGTGAGATGCGGTGCTTTCCCCCCCTGCTTTTTGGGAAGCCGTGAGAGGCAGGGAGGGCTGGGGAGCTGGCAGCTCTGGCTCTGAGGGTGCAGAGCTGGCCATCCTGCCTTGCATGCCCTGAGCACTGCTCGGGGTCCTCCTCCTTCTTCCTTCGGTGGCCGCTTTTCTTCAGCGGCCGTGTCAAAATCCCTGGCTCAGAGGCTGAGGTTCTTGGTGCTTTGGCTGTCTTAGGGCTTATGTTTGGCCAGGGGCTCCTCCACATCCTGCTGTTGTTGAGATTTGGAGTTATCTTAGTGCTGGGGCGGGGGGGGTGAGGAGGTGCCCCTGAACTTGTCAGCTCAGTGCTGGGGAGAAGTGTGGGCAGTCTCTGCTGCTTAATAACTGAGCACCTGGGGGGCAGTGGTCAGGGGTGAGTGACACCGTGAACCATTAACGCAGGCCTGGGTCAACATTAGCTCCACAGAAGCGACTGGAAAAAAAAGTTGGGGGAACTTGACAGAGCATGCAAGCCTCTTCCTTTTAGGCAGGTTGTGTAAACAGCTTGTTCGTGTTGAATTTGGACCTAGCAGTTCCTCCTACATAGCAAAGTAGTCCCTTTACCAGAAACAAAAATGTTAATCCCGTTTTAAAAGAAAAGGAGGGTTGGGTCTCTTCTGTTGAGGAAATGATTCCAAATTCTTGCAACACCGATTACTGGGAAAAGGCAGTCTCTGTGCCCACAACCAGTATCAGCACAGCTCTTGAACTGATTTTTTTTCTTCATCTTCTGCCAAGTAAGATTTGCAGACTTCTAGAGAGTGTCTGGTTTGAGCTTTCATTCTGATTACTAAGCTGGCTGTAACAAACTCCCTGGAGTAAGGGCTTATTAAAAATTAATAGTTAGTGAAGGTATTTTGGAAAATTTTATCTTTAGCTGTTAAATTACAACACACTTGCAGGTTAAGCTGTTTGACATGGGGAGGTTTGGAATCTCAAAGGCTGGAGCAACCCATGTAATGGAATATTCTGTAGCACTTCAAAAGACAAAAGCAGTGGAAGAAACACCTGCCAGCCTTTGTGTGTGCATGCCATCCTCTCAGGCCTGTCCTGGAAGTAAGAGAAACTTGGACCAAGTCAGAAGCTTGAGATCAAGTGCATAATTTGTCTGCTATCTGAAGCTGAAGAGGGAATGTTTGAGAGAGCCAGTACTTGGTCTTATAAAGTATTACACCGAGCAGTGGATCCTCTGGTTGTGGGGCTGCAGATGAAGAGTTGTTTCCCCTAGAACAACCCTTCTCACCCCCTGCAGCAGGAAGCACTGCCCAAACCCATTGACCCAATGCAAAATCACATCACCAGATAAGGGCCATCAGAAGATAAGATAGTGTTTTGGCATTATCTTAAATTCTTGGTAATTTATTTTTTACAAGTCTTTGTCTCAGTCCTCTGCTGAATTAGACTGAAGGTCAGTGACATTTTTTTTAAAGTAGGACTAGATCTAGTTAACTTAAAAATATGACTGATTAACTGCCAAATAGTAATTGAAAAGAAATGTCCATTGCAACATGGGGGTGGTAATGGCTTGAGTCATTTCAGGTACTTTAGTATCTCTTGGGGTAGAGGGAAGGATGCTGTTTAGCTGCACTTAATTGCAGCATGATGCAGATACTTTCCAGATGATCTGATCAGTATTTAGTATTTATCTTAAACTCTTTCTTTTTCTAACTACCTGGGAGTGTGCAGCAGGCTGCCTTGCAAGTGAGTTTCTAGCTTGAGTTAAAGGAAATGTTGGGGTTTGCATTGGATCCTTTGGGAGGGAAGTCCTGCCACTTCCAGCATTTTTTCACTTGCCGAGAAGATGAGAAGCTGTAGGCACTGGTTAAAATAGTCTTGTATTGGGGTGAAAACAGGCCTTGCTATTCTGTTTTGCTTTATGATCCTTTATATAATAGTAGTAATGTGCTTTTCCCTAGAGGACTCTTAGTACGAGATGTAGAGTGTCACACAATTGCTAGAACATTTTAAAGCTAGCTGTGGAGTTATTGGGGGGGGAGAGGGTTTGTTGTATCTTGGATATGCCCATAGAAATATGGGACAAAACACTCTTACTTGTAAGAGTGGAATGGGAAGATTCATTATTCAAATATTTTCTGGTACTGTCTAGTTCTGCAAGTCAGTATAAAGATTTAATTAGCCACAGCATTAAGGAAAGTACTTGCCAACTTGAATTTCAATTGGGTTTTGGACTACCACCCCTTCTTTCCATTATTCAAATATTTTCTGGTACTGTCTAGTTCTGCAAGTCAGTATAAAGATTTAATTAGCCACAGCATTAAGGAAAGTACTTGCCAACTTGAATTTCAATTGGGTTTTGGACTACCACACCTTCTTTCAAAGCAGGAATGTCTGGTTGCAATCTTAACTACACCATCAATTACTGCTCTCTGTGGTAACAGCAAGGCAGTCTGGAGCTGGTTGGGAGCTGTGTGCTTGTTTTGCTACGTAGGGTGTTAGAAGTTTCTCCAGGCTGAAGCTTCATCTTGTAATCTCATGGACTCTGAAAAGAATACTTGTGTGTTAGGTGTCTTTGCCTACCATGGGCACGGTCTTAATGTGCATTCACCAAGGTCTTGATTTCTTCTATTAAATTGACTGCTTTGATACTTAAGTTTCTTGCTGCAGCAGCAGCTGAGGCCCAGGCATCACGTACTGTTAATTAGGTTTACATACCTGTGGCTCCCTAAAACATATTTTTGTTTCTCTTTTTATTGGCTGAACTATGGAAACTGTGCTGGATACTCCAATAAAATAATTCTCAACAGGCCCAGAAATACTTACACACTGCTGAGGATTATCATATAATTAAATCCAGAAGGGCCTTAGAGCTTTAAATCAGGTTAGCTTTACTGCCATTTGAAGGTGCACAATGTATTCAGTGTCTGTATAGAAACCTAATATTAATTATAAAGCTTTTTGCTGAAATCTGTCAGAATACATCTGAAACTTATGTGACTTAAAGTTGCTGGTTTCCTCAGCTTGCTGGCAGTAAGCATTGTAAAGGAAATGTCAAATTTCTCTCTGCCTTCCAGATCACTTGCAAGTTGGCTGTGTTGAGCCATGTGATATTTTTTTTTTTTCCCCTCATGGCAGAGTAAGTAGTCTTGGTAGGGTTTTTTTTTCCCTTTAGAGGTGAAATAATTAGAATTGATAACTGGCAATGCCAAGTCACCTTCCAAAGTCCTGTTCTCTGAGCTGCTGTGAATACTGTGATATTCATGTGCTTGGAGATGATGTGTTCTATGATAATGCAGGTCATTTTGTATGCTGAATTTCTCCAAAACAGCCCAGGTGGGTTGGGAAGGAGGAAAACCAACAGCAGTGAGTCAGCTACTTCGAGTGGCCACTGCAGTTTTTGATGTGTTTTATACCTAGCTGATAATTAGCGAGCCCAAGGGTTTGGGAGTGAGAATGCTGCTGTTCAGCTGTTCTTTCACTTGACTGGAGTCCAAAAGGCTATAAAGACGAATGCCTGATGGCTGCTTGGTGGTGTGTAAACAGTAAAGCCTTGCCTGTTGCTGAGCACCAATTCCCTCAGGGCCTGTGGGTGAGAGGAGGCTGAGCAGCCTCAGGAGCAGGAGCTTCCCAGGTCCAGCTCTGTAGGTGGAACCTCCTGGTTGGAGCTTCTTGGAAGTGGTAGCTTTGGGTCCTGCAGACAAATAGAGCATCAGCTCTCTGCCATCTGCCATCTTAAGAGTAGCACTGAATCATCAAAAAATCAAGTATGCTTTAACTTTTAACAATGTAAATCCTGTTACTTACTAAGATAGCAAAATTTAAGCCCAAGATTGGCATCTTCTGTAGACCAAAGCCAACCATAGTGCTGGGGAAGGGTTTTATTTCCACTTAAAAGGTGAATTTATGCTGTAACTTGCAGGAACATAAGGTTTTAAAAGTAGATCATTCTTGGTGTTTAAATTAGCTTGGCTTAAATTATTTAAACTGCCAAATAGATCAAGAAAGGGGGGATTGCAGCTGGAATGTACTTCCACCACAAAGTAAGATGAATCACAGAATTATCAGCAATTCCTTGATAAAACAGGGAAAGGATCAGTGTCATCCTTGACAAAAATGTTTTATTTTGCAGCAACAGAATCACAAACACAAATAGGCTATTTTTTTTGTATCTCCCACAAATACCCTAGCTGTAGCCTTCCAGTTTTCTAGGGTTGGCAGAGCTTCAGATCTGCAGACTAGCTTGAAACAGAGTGTGCAGCCTTACTGGGCTGTGCTCAAGTTGTCTGTTCAGACTTGTGCCTCATTCCTGACATTCCTGGCTTCTGAGGGTTTCTCTGGGCAAAAGGATGAAATGCCAGATTGAATAGGCTTGCACAGCGAGGGCCGCAGCCCCTCTGTATTTGCACAGTAATAAAAGTTCAGTTATTGCTGCTGAATGAGCCCAGGAAATTTCCTTTGTTGATCCTGCAGCCTGAGTAGTTTAAATGGTTCCTGCTTGTTCTGCCACACACTAACCTGAAGAAAAGGAGGTGGCAGATATTAATTCCTCCTAGGTTGCACCCGAGCGGAAAGAGCTGCCTATAAAAGTGCACTTCTTCTAGCTCAGCATCTTTCACAGGAGAGGCTCAGGAGGAAAAACTAAAAAGAAAAACCCTCAAAACAAACAGGGCTGCAGCTGACACAGTAGAAAGGAGTCTCAGGGCTGGAGGTGGTGACTGGATGTATACATAAATACATGCTGATGGACATATATGGTGTGTTGTATCCCTGAAGACTGCTGAGTGAGAGGATAGGTATGTGTCTAAGGAATTAGTTTCTGGGTGAGGCTTTTTTTGAGACTGCTTTCTAGCCAGCAACCATTTGGCCAAGCATGAATGATCTTCAATCTTGCCTTTACTTGCCTGAGCTCGGCAGGGAGCTGTGCTAGCCAGGCAGTGGCTCTCACCAGTGTGGAGGCTGGTGCTGGGCTGCAGGCTGTGCTTTGGCTTCTTCAGGGCTGCAGGTGGCTGGCTAAGGGCACAATTCCTCTGTCCAAGGCAAAGAAACCGGCCCTGGGGCTCCAGCATAAATAACTTGGCCCTGGGGCTGCAGGCACTGTGTAAAATAGCAGTGCAGGAGATTGCTGGGAAATAATTAGTAGTAGAAAATGCTTATTGATAGTCAGTGCAAGCTGAGCTGAGCTCAGATGAATAGTTAACTATGGGTCAGCTCACTTCCTTTTCTTTTGAACATGTCACTTAGCGCTGAAGACAGCTAAGTGTTCTCTTGAAGAGCAGTTTTTGACAGCTGCCTCTTTGTTAGATTGACATCATTTATGAAGATGAGCATTTGAATAAAATCGTCTCGTTCAACAAATTACCTTCTGCTACCTAGTTTGGTAATGCTTCATTCCCCATGTGTTACTCTTCATTTCAAAAACAGCATTCCTGGGATTCTTGACTCCTTCCTTTCAGTATAAGCTGCCCAACTGAAGTCATCTGTGATACGTTCACACCGTTCCCTGCTCTGCTTTGTGCAACACCATGAGCTGTCTGTCAGTTAAAAACCTGAGGAATTTCTCTAATCCAGTTAATAGCCTGCTCAGCCTCTGAGACCTTACAGCCAATTAGTTCTAGATAGTTGGAAAATTGGTGATACAATTAGCTGATAACCCCAGAACTCCTGAAAGCTGTATTTTTGTTGTCTATGCTCCATGCTGTATTTTAGGCTCATGAGGGGAAAAACACAGAAATAAGACTGTATGACTAAGAAAATACATCTTAAGTTACAGGCATGCATTTTAAAGACGGAGCCCTTAGCCTCTTGGACCACTTAACTATTTAAGTACCCTTCTAAATCAGAGGTGCATTCTGCTCAGTAAGTGAAGCTGCAGCAGAGTTAAGGCCTGACTGAATGGTGGCTCAGTCACTGAAACTTCTTAGAAACAAGAGATTTGTTTTTTTTTTCCCCCAACCTGCTCCCAGGTTTGCCAGATGATAAAAATCAGACTTCTGACTCTGGAGATGTATTTGTAGCTCTGCACATGATGACAATTCCTAAGGAAAACAGCACATCCCTTAACAGCTCTGGAAGTAATACATGCACAAAGTGCAATATTGAACCTATTCATGCTCCATCAGACTACTAGATTAGTTTTGATCTAGCTGATAAAGATTTTATGGGTTAAACATAAACATTTATTGTAAGCATATAGTGGTTTACAGACTGAAGCTTTTTGTGACAGATAACTTGGGTGCCTGCCTACAGGACTGGGATTCTTTCCTGCTGGAGTACTGCAACAAATGCTTTCATTTGAAGCAAGGGTTTCTTCTAAAAATCAACTAAAGATGCTTTTTGCGCTTGGAACTATTTGTCCTAAATGAAATGTTGGAAGAACCAAAACTGATTTATTTCAAAACCTTCAGGTTTGGTTTTCTTCCTTGAAAGCACAACTGTGACAAATGCACTTTGAGGAAGCCTTTTGGAGGTTAAGGATTTGTTCTCAGAGTCAAATCCCAGCAGGTTAATGCTGGGACTTAAACTTGGGCTGACCCGGTTTCCCTTTCCTTGTTATTTGGGGCATCACAAGCTTTTGGTGGGAGATGGCTCACTGGGGTGCCATCAGTCTTCATTACTTGGGGAAGCTGCTGCTTTTGTAGGTGAGAAACAAAAGGCAAGTGGCAAAACGAGCAACTGCAAGGAGTGGTTTGGGAATACAGTGCTGTTGAAGAAAAAGATGGTAGCTGGGTTCTAGTGAAGAGCTTCACTGAAAACCTCTCTACATGTTCTGAATACTGTGAAATGACTGCAGAAAGTGAAATATATAAACTAATAAAAATGTCTGTTCCCCTGCAGGGTCTCCTTATTACGACAATGTCCGCCCGCTCTCCTACCCAGATTCTGATGCTGTCCTGATTTGCTTTGACATCAGTCGGCCAGAAACTCTTGACAGTGTGCTAAAAAAGGCAAGTGTCCAAGGAACATATGAGTACAGAACTGTTTGAGTAGCTTGTCTTTAAACCTCTGCAGGGTGGGGACTGTTCCATACATTGGAAACTTCAGTTTGTTTCTTTTAATGGAGAGATGACAGGACCGCACTCGCACTGCTAGAGCTTGAGATCATTTGTTTGAAAGGAGTGAATGTTAATTGAAAACAAACTCCTTCATGCCCACTCAGAGGTGAAGTAAATTCACATTCCTCAGCCCTGAGACAGCAGTGAATAGTTCAGGGTGGTGTGAGGTGCAGGGCTGGGTGCAGCAGGGATTTGTCTCTTGCATTATATGCATGTAACAGACAGGGCTGAGAAACATTGCCATGTTGCAAAGACAGTTAAAACGTGCCTGCCAAGTGTTTGGACTTTTGCCATGGCTTTACGTAATCTCTCAGCCTGAAGTTGGAAGGAGCCAGTGACAAATGCCTCTGGAAGCCACCAGAAGGCATAGCAGGGGCACTGAAATGTGATCCTGCACCAAAGTCCACACTTTTACACAAGCTCAGTGATCTGAGATTCAGTGCCAGACTGTTCCCAAGTTAAAACATGGGATGTTTAAAATCAGGCTCTGTTTGCAGGGTGGTCTTGCTCCTCTCCTTGGTCACTGGGCATGGCTCAACTTTGCAGAGCTGTTTTTAATGCTTAATGACCTGAAGTTCCTTTTTTATTTTTTGCCCTGTAGCTGGGGCCAGTGGTTCTTGTGTCACCAGGAATAAAGTGGCATACAATGCTCTGAGGAGCCTACAGAAAATGCTTACAATCTTCTCAGCTACTGACTGTGCCAACAAGCATCTAGAACTTTTTTAACTGTCCCTGATAATGTTGGTGACTATGCTGTTGCTTAATTCTGTAAGATTTTTCATAGTATGCTTTTAAACTCAAATTATATCCTTTGATTTTTAGGCATTGTGTGCTCTGTTCAGATTATGCAGTGAAATTCTTGCCTTTCTTGTGTCTTGAAAATAGCCATGTAGAGGGGGAAGAAGCCCCAGGAATATATCACACAAATTCTGCTTGAAGGGCTTATTACTGGTTCACAATAGCTGATTTGTGTAGCTAGAGGTATGAGGATGTAGCCATGAGCCAGTGTTTAGCAATGCTTATTTTAGGGTCATACAGGACCTGCCTTTGCAGCTCCATCCTGAGGAACCTTTGAATGTGGGGACACCAGGTTTCACAGGTTCCTGTCTCCCACAGGCTGTGGCTGGCTGTTTACCACTTGTGAGAAGTGACAGGCCTGCAAACCTTTACTCTAGTAGATAAGCAATCTCAATTCATTCCCTCTGCATTAGTAAGTCAGGGGAATTAATGAGTGTATGAGGTTGCTGGATTTCATCCTTGACCAGATTCTGCCTGAACTAAAGACCTTCAGAAATGAGCTTGAAGGTGGGTGCAGCTGTTATGTAAGAATATTTCCACATGGAATATCAGGACCTATTAAACTTCACCTACTGTCTCTTGCTGCTTTGGATTTAAACGTTAGTCTACCTGAAATGTAACAGCCACCTTAAATTTTACAGTGGAAAGGGGAAATCCAGGAGTTCTGTCCCAACACCAAAATGCTGTTGGTTGGTTGCAAGTCAGACCTGCGCACAGATGTCAGCACACTGGTGGAGCTTTCCAGTCACAGGCAGACACCCGTGTCCTATGATCAGGTATGTGCCATATCCTTCCCTGGGCTTAGAGAAGGAAGATAAGACTCTTTTCTATCACTGTAACCATCTTGATGATCAACTTCTTCCTGTGTTGAGCAAGTACATCCTAGTAGTCAGACGCACAAGCTGTAGTAGCTGCTGGAGGTGGATTTGAAAGGTGTTATGAGTCAAGGCAAAGCCTACCCACAGACTGGAAGCAGCAGAAAATCATGCAGCCCCACAACACCTGCCTTAAGTATCCTAAGATTGCAGCCTCATTGATTGCAAAGAGCCTTTAAAGTGAATTGGAAAGAAACTTGCTGCATTTCTGGGCCTGCAGAGGCCAAGACAGGAACTGAGATGTGACATCCTGTTTGTTTACTGATAAAGGAAGAAAATTTCTTGTCAAACTTAAGATTTTAATCTGATACATTTGACTTCAGCATCATGACAAGCAGTGCATGTAGTCTGACCCCTTGAAAATCATATTTCTGAAAAGCATCTCCTGTGAAAAAACACCTTGTAGCTCCCTCTGAAGGCAGCAGCAGCAAATCCAGAAAGTGTTTTAGTGAGGAGTTTGGAGCCCAGGCATCAGGAGACAGAGAAACCAAGGTGAAAGGGAAAGGAAACAGGCTATGGGAGAGCAAGAGGTAGGGAATGGGAGAGCTGGGCTCTAAAGTAAGCTTCCCCTTGTTACTCACATGTGTGGTGTGTTGCAGCTGAATCATGGTGGTGGTTTGAGATACACCCTGCAGGGTGGAAGAGTGAGAAAGGTGCCTCCAGAAGTAGCTTTAGCTCCTGTGTGGATCCTGGGCTACCAAGCAGTTTTGATGTGTTACCCACACACACCTCAGGTTTTCCAATCCAACAGCTCATGTGTGATTACTAATAATGCAGCCTCCTACAGCATGTTTAAATTTGAAAGTGTGAAGATGCCATAAACTGAGTGTCTTGATTAAAATAGAACATGGGGTGTTGTACTGTGATGGCTTGTGCTTCTTACAGCACTTTTCTACACTCAGTAAACATCCCTCCATCTCAGACCATTTTATATGAAACTAAATGCCAGATTTTTCTTACCTTAGCATAAAAATTTCAGAAGTGTCCTTAAATCCTGCTGGCTCCATTTCTGGACACATTCAAGGTCAGGTTGGAATTGCTCTGAGCAATCTAGTGTGATTAAAGATATCCCTGCTTTGGCTGCATGAGGGGTAGACTAGATGGCCTTGAAAGGTCCCTTCAGCCCAAACCATCCTGTGGTGGTGACCCCTGCCCCCAGTATGCCAGCCAGTTCCCAGCCAGCCACTCCTGAGCAAACATTTCTGAGGCTGTAAGGTACAGGCTAGGCCTGGGTAGTAGCAGTTGAGATGTTTAACCATGGGGAGGGCTGTCCTACAATCTACTGCTCCTCTTATCAGCCACTCCCTCTTAGAACTGATACCAGCGTGGCTGCACCACTGCAGTGCAAATAGTGCCTTCTGAAGAGCTGGGTCTGGCTCCATGGGTGCCATCAGCCTGGCAGCAGAGCAGAGAGGTGGGGTTGGAATGGCTTGTGCCTGCATCTCAGGCCCATGACTATGTGAGGGAGTGCCACATCAAGGATGTGGTGTAAGTTACTAAAAAGATTAATCCCTCAGAAGTAAAATTCCATAGAAGGGACTCCATTTTTCACACAATGCTGTATTGTCTTCCAGTAGCCAAATCCACCACAGGAGACTGAGGCATTGTCAGGTGCCACAGCCATGTGTTGTTTTCCTTGTGCTGCTGGAACAAATATCCCTGCTTTGACTTCTAATGCACTTCAAGAAGTGCTTGTATAACCACTAATGTCCTTTTTTCCCTCATTTTTTTTCCTGTTCCCTAATTAAGAACTGGATAGAACTATCCCTGACCCAGGAACCCACAGTACATTTCCCTATGAACTTTGCCCCTTTCATGGAGATGTCATCCAGGCTTCCCTCCAGGTCAGGGACAAGCTGGCTAGCCCTTAAGGCATTTGGAATACATTTTCCCTTTGGACAGAGCAGGCTTAAATCTGGAAGCTGCCAGGTCCAGACCTTTCCCAGTGAGCACGTGTTTCACAGATGCAAGTTGAGGTGTAAGGATGAAATTGCTAAATTGGTGCTACTAATGCTCTTCTGGCTTCCTGCAGTGGTTTGTAGGTCACTGAGCTGATCTCCTCTCTTCCAGTTTGCATTTATCAGCAGAGGAGATAACGTTTGGGTACTTGTTTAACTCATCTTGGAACCAAAGCTCTGTTTATTTAGCAGAATTAGCTGCTGGCTGTGGTGCTGGAGCTTCAGCTTTGCTTTCCACAAACCCTTGTGTATAGAGAACAGTGCTGGAAAGGAATTGTGCAGCTTGCTTTGGCTCTCTGGGGAAACTTGGGATTGATCACATGTTCTTTTTCCCCTTAGGGTGCAAATATGGCCAAGCAGATTGGAGCAGCTACGTATATTGAATGCTCAGCCTTACAGTCAGAAAACAGTGTCAGAGACATTTTCCATGTTGCCACCTTGGCGTGTGTGAATAAAACAAACAAGAATGTGAAACGAAACAAATCGCAGAGGGCAACAAAGAGGATTTCACACATGCCTGGCAGGCCAGAACTTTCCACAGTGGCCACGGACTTGAGAAAGGACAAAGCAAAGAGTTGCACTGTCATGTGAAGGACCTTGGTTGCTTGGAGAAGGAGGAAGAGCATGTCCAGCAGGGGTGGGAGCTCAATGAAGTACCAAGCCACGTGGTATTTAATATGAGGGCTTGTGCCAGTGCTTTAATGGAGACTTCACCTCTTGTGTGAGACTGTACTTAGGAACTGAGCAGCAGGAAGAAATGGCTCTGAGTGAGGTGGCATCAGGAGATCTTGACACATTGAAGAAAATGCCAAAAAAACCCAAGCAAACAAAGAAAAAGGGAAAATGTTTCAATGTGCTGAGAGAAGAGGGTGAATGGGAAGGTAACACTGCAAAGGAGAGAGATGTCATTGACAGTGCTTGTTTCTTTTATTAACGCTCTACTCCTGGATGCTACCACTTTGATTTCATTAAAATAATACTTTCATGGTTTTGCTTTGGCTTTTTTTAAAGAAGACATTATTAATGTGCCATCCTCATTCAGGAACTGTCCCTGTGACCTTATAGTTGGTTTTCCAAAGGAAAGGATATGATCTAATTTTTTTAGTAGCTCATCGTTAAAATGGAGATTATACTGAGGCCTGTGCATCACCAGGAGGAAAAAGCTGCACTTGAGAAGTCTGGAGTTCTGCCTTCCCAAGAGGGCAGAGAATCCCCCTTGGAGCATGTTGGTTGTGAAGACAAGCCTTGGAGGTTTCCCAGTATTGTAGGTGCCCTCACACTGTGGAAATGAAAGGGATCAAATTGGGCTGTAGGGGCAAAGTACCTGCCCCTTGCAGGACTCTGACTTTGTGTTCCTCTGTGTGATTGTAATTTAGAGTGGAGATGGTCTCCAGTTCTGGTGTACTGTATGGGTATGTGGCTGTAGGTTCAAGTGAAAGGTGCTAGGAGCTATGATGACAAATGATCCTTAGTTTTACAACCATGATAATTCCTGAAGCCTTACTGCCCATCTGGGCAAGCCCTGAGCCTCCTCTGCTTCTGCTGGCAGCTGGGTAGAGCCCAGGATCCAGTCCTCTGTCCATGCTACAGAGAAGTGCTGTTCTGTGATGTGGTTCACTTTATCTTTGAAAAAAAAAAAGCCAACCCCAAGAAATCTGCAAATGAGCCAGAAGAAGCCAGGTTTTCCTTTTGTGATGTTCCTCTTTCTGGGGCAAACCCTCTCTCACTGCAGACTGCCTTTGCTCATGGAGAGGAAATGGGGTCTGAAGAACTGTGAGGCCTTAAGGGCTCCCCAGTGGAAACTGGATACTGCCCTTTAGTCTTTAAGATTAATACAATACATATCCAGACAACAATCAGGAAACCTCGGTGAACCAGTTAAGTGAAATTCCTTTTTGCTTACTGAATACTATTATTACATTAAATAAATCAGCCTTTTGAAATGGTTTGCAACCACTTACTTGACCGACTGAACTTCATAGCTTCTCTCAGGAGGGAGGAGGCTGGAAGCTCTGACCAATGTGGCTGCTTCTTGGTGAGGACAAGCCTTGTGTTCCCAAGGGTAACGCTTCATTTTGGAAGTGTCAAAGCTGTGTTCACGTTCACTTGGGTAAAGATAAAGGGTTCCTGTAATTAAAAACAGCTCTGTGTGTTCCCAGCACTTTGTTTCATCTGGTAAAAGAAAAAAACAAAACCAAAACCCACCCATTCTGATTATTTCCTACAAAGAGACATTTTTACCACCATGAGAAGCTTCTGACAGTGTGCTTAGGGCAGTATTACAAAATAGCTGGTAAGTGCTTTCTGTATTTAAATATTGTGAAAAAATAAGTTATAACTGTTATAAACCAGAACATTCATTACTTTTTTTTAATTGTTGAAGTCACTTTGTATGTTTGGTTAATGTTTCTGCAGTATTTATTAAAATGCCTTTTCTTTTTCTTTGGATTAAAAAAAGAAGTAATTGAGTTGTAGTGGAAATGGCCTTTGTCTTAGTTCATGAGTACTTGTGTGTTTTGGACATAGTTGTACTGAGCTGGGGATCCTGGTGGGATTGGAATAGAACTCAATCTCAGCCTTGCAACAACCCTTTGGGCTCTTGAGTGTTATATTGAGGTATGTCATGTGGGTTTCTTAGCTAAGTCAAAGCCAAGTTGGGTTTCTTTGCCTCTAAAGCACTGAATCCTGATTTTTAATGAGGTGTCATGTGTCAGGTTCATCTGAGGAGCTGTTCTTTGCTGCCCACTGTGAGTTCAGCAAGACACTTTCCCAACCAAGGGCTGTGCCTGTTTTCTGTCACTGTTTGGTTGTCTTGGTTGTTATGGCTTCTCTTGGAAGAGTTGTCCCAATACATCAGCTCTGCTGGGTGTCCTGTTTGGACACAGAGGATGTGATGCTGAGTGCAGCCTGGGTGGTCACCTCACTTGGGAAAAGCCAAGGCAGGAAGAAAACTTCTAAGTAGAGCTTCTAAGTGTGTCTGCTGGAGCACCTGATTTCTCTACCTGTCCCATCAGGCAGAAGTCCCAGCAGCTGCTTATCTTGATAATGCTGTGATCCTCCTGTGCTGAGCTGATCATCCTTTTCAATCTATTTTTTTATTTCCTTGAGTCACCAGCCCTGCAACAGCTGCTCTTAGAGCTGGAGGTGGCCTCTGCCCACATGCAGCTGGGGTGGAGAAACTCCTCTGCTGAGGCTGCTGCAGTGGAGTGTGTTTGGCCAGGGGTTAAGTATGGTGAGATACTGGTACAGGTTGCCCAGGGAGGTCGTGGATGTCCCCTCCTGGAGATTTTCAAGACCATGTTGGATGGGGCTTTGAGGAACCTGGTCTAGTGGAAGGTGTCCCTTCCTATGCAGGGAGGTTGGATCTAGATGGTCTTCTAGGTCCTTTCCAACCTAAACCATTCTATGATTTGATGATTCTATCTATATGCCTAAAAGCTATCTTGTCTTTGTAGTCTGACCTTGTCATGTTTCAGCCTTTGGCCTTTCCATCTAGTTAATGTGTTGGATTGATGGGATCTTGATGACTGAATTTAAGTACACCTTGGAGGTCACTAGTCTAGGATTAAATCATCAAGGATCAAACACTTTTGACTCCTTCAATGACTTTGAATCTCTTGCTGTAAAGGCTATTTCCCAATCCATGTTTAACCAACTGTGTGGTTCCTCTCAGTGCCCTTTTAGGTTTTAGGCATCTTTGTTGGAACCACAAATGCTGGAGGAGCAGTTGGGCCACACAACTAAGCTTCCCTGTAACCCTTCAGGCCCCACATCTCCAGTTCTCCACACCAAATGCTCAGTGGTCTGATTGGCATCTGGCTACAGCACAGCTGGATTTTGGTCACATGTGGTAGAACAGTTAAGTGCAGAACATGTTCTGCATTATGTGGAGACCTGGGTTTTGTAGAGCCTGCTGTTCCTCTGCAATCCTCTGATCTGCTGTTCTCTGGGTCTTTGTAAATTGGGAAGTAGGTTAGAACAGAAGAAGTAGGTTAGGACAAAGAACTTCCTTCAAGTTTCACTGGAAATGTGCCTTCCTGGTGACTCTAGTTTCACTTTTAAGATCCATCAAAGTTTGTAATGAATTTTTGACCCATTTAATGTGTACTTGGTTTCATGTCACTCCCTGTGTTAGACCCGAGTGTGGTGTGGCCACAAGTCCAACTGGGTTAGGGATGTGCTGTTACAGGTATTCTAAATCCATCATTAGGCTCCTATGGAAAGGAGATAAAGATCCCTTTTCAGTTAATGTTGATCACTACCCTCCTGTGCTACCTCCTCAGTCCTTTTATTTTGCTCTGCATGGATGGAAGGTGGAAAAGCCTTGGCTTTTCTATAGATCCCTTGGAACATTAAAAAAGGCAGTTGGTGGGTCTGCCTAAAGCCTCTGACCTTGCCAGTCCCTTTTTCTTATACTGCTGCCAGTTTTACCATTTCCTTATGATGAGAACTGCCAGGATTGTTGCTCTCATGAAACTTCTTGCCAGTTTTGAAGCCTCTGAGCAAGAGGAAGGAGCAGAGGTTTGCTCTTCTCCAGCTAGAGCCTGGGCAGGAGCCCAGTTTGATCTTGGTGCTGGTCAGATGATCCCCCCACCAGCTCTTCAGTTGGTTGCTGAAGCCAGCAAGGGCTGAGTCAGAAGTATTTTCAGCTGTGGGCTGTGGCTGGCTCAGATGTTTCTCTTCAGCACCATTTGATCCCTGGAAGACAAACTTGGCAAGTGGCCACCACTCGGTTCCCTTCCAAAAGGCATGGAACTTTCACCATTTTTAAATTCTTTTTCTTGCTGGGAGTCCTTTTATTGCACAACCAGGTTGTGCAATCGCTGCTGGGAACTGGGGCTGGTTGCTAAAACCTGCCCTGCAGAAAATCCTGAGGGATGCCCAGGAGAGCAGGGTTTGCTGAACACAGAGAGGCTGGATCCTGGGGCAGAAACAGACCTGGCACCCAACCTCGGTGGGATGGCAACCCCTCAGTGCAGGGGGGATGTGCAGCTCAGAGCCTTTGCAGATGGTTTGTAAGGAGCAGGTCCTCAGTGTGACAGGCTTCCTGGTGCGAGGCTGGGCCAGCAGGCAAGGAGGTGGGAAGCAAAACCAAAGCCTGACCCCACATTCCTCATTGGAGCTGTTAAAATGCCTGAGTGATGCTGTTGGGTGGGTAGTTATGGACATCTCTCAGCCAGCCAGGCTGGGAGAGTTGGGGTGTTCAGCCTGGAGAAGAGAAGGCTGCAGGGAGACCTTAGAGCACCTTCCAGTTCCTGAAGGGGCTCCAGGAAAGCTGGGGAGGGACTTGGGACAAGGGCAGGGAGGGAGAGGATGAAGGGGGTTGGCTTTAAACTGAGAGTGGAGATTTAGTTTAGACATGACGAAGAAATTCTGTGCTGTGAGGGTGGTGAGAGCCTGGCCCAGGCTGCCCAGGGAAGCTGTGGCTGCCCCATCCCTGGCAGTGTTGAAGGGCAGGTTGGATGGGGCTTGGAGCAACCTGGGCTGGTGGGAGGTGTCCCTGCCCGTGCAGGGGGTTGGGACTGGCTGAGCTTTAAGGTCCCTTCACACCCAAACCAGTCTATGATTGAAACCTATCTTAGTAGCTGCTCAAAGCTCTAGAGGTGCATTTATTTTGTTTTGCAGATGTGGGATTTGGTGATGCTGGGTCCTTGCAGGACAGATCACTGGTGGCCCTGGCTCCCCCTGTGCAGGACCTGCCTGTCTCTGGAGCTGGTGGCAGGCAGGGAGGAGAGCCCAAGGAAGAGACTGAGCTCATTCCTTGTCTCTTGGGCTGTTTTTTGTAGTCTAGCTGCAGCGTTTAGTTTGGCTAATTAATAACTGGATGTTGTCAATACAGCCTTTCCTTCCCTAATCCTCAAGTAGCAGTGCTGACCCTCCTGAGGGAGGGATTATTTGCTGAAAAGCAAGTAATTAGTAATTCTCAGATCATTGGGCTTCTTCCAACCAAACTCCTGTCTTATAACAGAAGATTTATTAACCTTGTTTTCCCAGGGACTTGCCATCTCATGCAGATCTTGTCCTAACTCTCCCAAGAGCTGCTGAGATGCTGGGGTTGCAGCAGAGCTGCAGACCCCGGTGCCCATCTCTACACTCAACTGATGATGTTTTGGATGCAGAAGCAACTTTTACATTTTCCTTCAGCTTCCCAGGAGGCCCTTAAAATCTCCAGAACACCCTTGGATTGTGCTGAGCCCTGGCAAGAGAATGTTGGGGTCCAGGCTCCCAGCACAAGGAGCCCCATGGGGGTGGAAGTTGCTCAGTATCGAGGAGGGATGTTCTGCCAAGTGGCTTTGTTTTGTTGTGTGGTGTTGTTTTTTTTTTAATCCTCCCTAAATTAGCTTGGAGGATTAGGGATGAGAAGCAATCTGAGGAAAACAAAAAGATCTTGTCCAATTTCAAAAAGGAGCTGTGAAAAAAAAGCAGCTTTCCTGCAGCTGTCACAGGGGGAGAGGTTTTTTAGCCCACTGATACATGCACAGAAGCACTAATCTTGGCAACTCCAGCTCTTCACTGTTTTATGTGTATATACACCCATATATATATATATATATACATACACACACCATGGCACAAATTCTGCAGGGCCCTTGTAAAGCTGGTAGATCTTTTTCTTCTCCAGTTTGCTGTTGCAGTTGGCAAGAGGTTGCTGGTATTTAAGCTGTGGAAGGGGACAGAGCTGCCTTGTGTAGTGTGGGGACATCCCTGCTCTGCCCCCCATGGCTGAGCAAACCTGCCCCCATCCTGCTGTAGGAATCCAGTTGGTTCTGGAGGCTTTGCCTGGTTAAGCCACATTCCTGGGGTCCCACAGCCCCTGGCAGTGGGTTGGAGCAACCACACAGGGGAATGGATGCTGGGCCTCCAGCCTAGGTACCATTTTGGGATGAAAGTAGCTGTTTCACTGGTTTTAGCTGGGAATTGTTAAATTTTGGAATGGGGAGGTATCAGTAACCTGCAAGAGTGTGCCTGTGTCATCCAGTCATGGAATGAAATGTTTGGGCAGTCTGTATGCAATGAAATGATGCTCATCTTGCTTAATGCTGTCCAATAAATCCAAGTCAAGTGAGGGACCCTGGTAACCCCTGAGCAGCAGAGGAAGGGGAATGGCTCTGGCTGGTGGGGCTGTGTGTGGACTCTGCCATGGCCCCCTGCCAGGGTCACCTGGATTTTTGGGGGGAAAACCCAAAGAAGGGTTTCATCCCCAGCACAAAGAGCCCTGCCTCAGTTGAGCCCCCAGTTTGAAGGAGGAGAAGAACAAATAAACACTGGGGGTGGCTCTAAGGTGTCAGCCCATGGCTGGAGGCCGGGTCAGCAACCAGCAGTGGTGATCCTGGTGGTGCCCTGGGATGTAACAAGGCAGAGGATGCTGTGTCCTCTGCCAGCACCAAGTGCTTGACACAATGGTGATGCCCTGGAGCACCTTTGGCTGCTGCTTCAGGAGTTATGGTGGGTCCTTTTGTGACCCCAGTGCTGAGGACAAGCTAGTGGAGACCAGGGTGAGACTGAGCAAGGGAGAAGGAGGTTTCTGGGATAAATACATCTGGGGGTGTCACAACCAAGGAGCTGCACACTGAACCTCAGCCCTTTTCCTGTGACTGCCCTGGCTGCAGGGGCAGGGACCACCCTGCAGAGGAGAACAAAAGCAATTCAGGGGGGCTGCAGGGCATTTTCTGCCCCAAAACTGGACCTCCCAAAGTCAGGGAAGGACTCTCAGTTGTAGGTCACTCTGCTACTTTCAAGTTACTCAGAGCAGAGCTATTAGCCTTATGCTGACTCTAATAACTGCAATTTAGATTCAAGACTTTCCTTAAACCAGACAGTGAGTCATTTATTCTGTGTCATGTCTCACATTTAGGGAAGTATCTTCCCTTGGGTGCTGCCATGAGGAATTCTGGATGGACACAGAGCATCTGTGTTGCTGGGGGGTGCAGCACTGACCTGCACAGGACAGAGCCACCATCTCACCTTCTCACTGGCACAACATCACATTTCTACTGGTGTTTGTCTGCCTTGGGAGGCCATCGTGGTTTTGGTTGGTGTCTGTGTGCTTTGGAGGCCCTTCTGCAGCTCTTCATCCTGCTGCTTTGCTGTCATGCACAGCAGGGAGATGCTTCTGGGCATCTCCAGCATCCTTCCAGCAAGATGGATGGGCCTTGTTGTAACGGGGTCTTGTAAGGGGTGAGAAACCCTTCTCCTCCTAAAATGTCTCAGCTACCTCAGCCACCACTTCTCCAGCTTTAATCACCCCTGGGAAGCTTGGGAGTGCAAGTACACAGGGCCATCCTTTTACATCTAAATTTGGAGCAACACAGCTGAGCTAAATCCTTCCCTCTGTGTGTGCACATCCAAACCTGCAGAGCTGTTTCATTCTGTATCTATCTATATATATATAGCATGCATACATACAGATATATAAATCATAGAATCCCAGACTGGTTTGGGTGTGAAGGGACCTTAAAGGTCATCTAGATCCAACCCCCCTGCATGGGCAGGGACACCTCCCAGCAGCCCAGGCTGCTCCAAGCCCCATCCAACCTGCCCTTCAACACTGCCAGGGATGGGGCAGCCACAGCTTCTCTGGGCAACCTGGGCCAGGCTCTCACCACCCTCACAACAAAGAATTTCCTCCTAATGTCTAAGCTAAATCTCCCTCTTACAATTTTAATCCATTCCCCCTTGTCTTCTCCCTCCCTGCCCTTGTCCCAAGTCCCTCCCCAGCTTTCCTGGAGCCCCTTCAGGCACTGACTGGAAGGTGCTCTAAGGTCTCCCTGGAGCCTTCTCTTCTCCAGGCTGAACACCCCAACTCTCCCAGCCTGTTTTCATAGGAGAGGTGCTGTTGCACATCCCCAGGACCCTATTCTCAGGTGTCAGCAAAGGCCACACCACCCCAGACCACCACGCCAAGGTGCTGTGCTGATGATGTGCCTGCTTGGAGGAGGCACCAGCAGCTTTTTGTTGCCTTCCAGCCTTTGTCCCTTCATCCCAGCTCCCACCAGTGCCTGGTGCCTCTGGGCCAAAGCAGGTGGCTCCGTGCTGGGCTGCTCTGGTCCTTTCCCACTCCACGTGCTGTGTGGCCATGGGAAAACACGGGAGGGGGACACGTCAGGGGGTGGTTTGTGAAGGCGAAGGGATGAGGGGAGAGCGCGTGGGGTTTGGTGCCTTGCCAAGGGCTTTGTGTGGCTGGGGGGGCACCGAGCTGTGTGTGTGTGTGTGTGAGCATCTTGCCCAGCTCCCCGGCGACCAAAGGGCTGGGAAGGGGGGGCAGGAGGCTCATCTGGTGTCAGCACATTCATGTGCAAAGCAGGGGAGCCTTCCCCCCACCCCGAGCTGGAACCCCAGGCTTCTCAGGGATGCTCGCAAGGCTGGTGATTCGTTCCAAATGCTGCAGGAGCATCTGCTCTCGACTAGCTAGAAATCATGTTTAATAACAAGGAAATCTCCTTCAGCCAAAGCCCCGCGGGGGGGGCTCCAGCCCGAACAAAGGGCCCCGGTGCCGCTGATTTCCATAACAGATGCAGCCTGCGAGGCGTGACAGCCCCGCGCAGGGCAGCACCTTTATTCCCGCAGCTCCATCTGCAAGGAGCCGGCCTCGCCTTTCAGTAATGACCCTGGTGGGCTCCGCACGGCTTTGTGAGGCTCCGGGAGGAGGGGGTTGTGTTGCAGGCTGCAATGGCCATGGGAATGGCTTGGGTTGGTTTCCCTTTTTTTGAGTTGGATCTTTTCTTTTCTTTTCTTTTCTTTTCTTTTCTTTTCTTTTCTTTTCTTTTCTTTTCTTTCCTTTCCTTTCCTTTCCTTTTCCTTCTCTTTTCTTTCCCTTTCCTTTCCTTTCCTTTCCTTTCCTTTCCTTTCCTTTCCTTTCCTTTCCTTTCCTTTCCTTTCCTTTCCTTTCCTTTCCTTTCCTTTCCTTTCCTTTCCTTTCCTTTCCTTTCCTTTCCTTTCCTTTCCTTTCCTTTCCTTTCCTTTCCTTTCCTTTCCTTTCCTTTCCTTTCCTTTCCTTTCCTTTCCTTTCCTTTCCTTTCCTTTCCTTTCCTTTCCTTTCCTTTCCTTTCCTTTCCTTTCCTTTCCTTTCCTTTCCTTTCCTTTCCTTTCCTTTCCTTTCCTTTCCTTTCCTTTCCTTTCCTTTCCTT
>NW_009954603.1:116141-116838 GCF_000747805.2 Chaetura pelagica | reverse complement strand
CCCTCCATTACTTTGCAGATGGCACAGCAGGGCAGACCCAGCAGCTCCCCAGATGCCAACCCCTCCCCACCCAGCAGCCATCAGCACCTTCCCAGTGCCAGCCTGGGATCAATGCTCAGCAGCATCCTCAGAACACCCTATTCCCTTCCATCCCCCAAATCCCACCAGATCCCAATTCCCACTTTCCAGCTGGTGCCAAACTCGGGGTATTTTTCCTCCTCTTGCCCATTCTGGTCCGTTTTGCTGGGGAAACACCTGGCTGGTTTCAGGCAGTGTGCCCACACCTGCCACCTTCCTCACACATCCTGCTGCTTCCCAGGGATCCAACCTGTGTCATCACATTCCTACACCATTCATTTTATCCTATTTCTGCTACTCAGGTCACTCACATGGTATTTTGATCCCCCTCCATACCAATGACTTGGCCCTACTCCTGTGCCACCACCAGATTTCCACAGCAGCTCCCACGATTCCCATCAATCCCTTTTTTTCCCCAGCTTTTCCTTTTTATTCCCCAATGTATTTTGGTTTATCAAGCAGCTCACCCTGCCTACAGCTCTGAGCCATCCCTTTTTGCCTGTAGGTTTGAGCATGAGATCTTCAGCTCCGTGGCTGGATCCTTTCCAGCCTTTTCAAGGCATTTTCAAGATGTTCCCGTTTCCAGCACTGGGGATATTAAAAGTAACAACTCCTTTCC
>NW_009954603.1:83793-116130 GCF_000747805.2 Chaetura pelagica | reverse complement strand
CCCCCCCCAAAGTATATTTAATAGCAGAAATGGAAGAGAAGAATCTCAGAATAAATTTGCTGGGGTCACTGGTGGTTTTGAGCACTACACACTTTGCAGGAAATACCAGCTTTTTAATCCTGACTCTGCTTTCTCTATCAGATGATGGGTTCATTGGCCCGTGGGGTGGAGTGTAGCAGAGGCCACAAATGCAGGATGATTCCCCAGGGTTACTTGATCTTTTTCCCAGTTAGCAGGCTGGGAAAGCCCTGGAATGCTGAGGAGTTTCCTGGTGGACCACCCAGCAGAGGAGTGCCCATCCATCTCCTGATGATCCTAACAGACCCACAGCAGCACTTGAGCAGGGAATTTCAGAGGCAGGGAGAAAGCCAGTTCTCCTAACATTTGGGAATGAGTGAGATAAAAGGCCACCCCTGGCTGCTCTGGCACAGGTGGGAAGAGCTGTGTGATGCTTTAGAAGCTTTTTTATGGTTTTGAGCATCCTCTCCATTTAATTTTGCTCCCACAGGCTGAAATGAAGGGTGGTCCCAGAGCCAAACTGCTGCAGGGTAAAGGCAGAAGCTGATGGTGACTTGGGCAACAGGTTTCTGGTAGCAATTAGGACACAGAAATACCTCTTTTTTTTTCTGGGGACAAAGAAAAGAAAAAGGAATAAAACATGTAAATGAGCCCCTCCCCCAGACTGACCTTACAAACTGAACTCAGGATTTTTTCTAGTCCTTAGAAGCACCTTCCAGTGCCTGAAGGGGCTCCAGGAAAGCTGGGGAGGGACCTGGCAGAAGGGCAGGGAGTGATAGGAAAAGGGGGAAGGGTTTCAAGCTGAAAGAGGGAAGATTAAGGTGAGATACTGGGAAAAAAAGTTATTTGGTGTGAGGGTGGTGAGACCCTGGCCCAGGTTGCCCAGGGAAGCTGTGGCTGCCCCATCCCTGGCAGTGTTGAAGGGCAGGTTGGATGGGGCTTGGAGCAGCCTGGGCTGCTGGGAGGTGTCCCTGCTCATGAGGATGATATGATCTTTATGATCTATATGATCTTTAAGGTCTCTTGCAACCCAAACCAGCCTGGGATTCTGTCACTCAATGTGGTTGAGGTGGAAATAGTCCTGTGGGAGGAGGCTGCCCCACAGCCTTGCTTGAAGGGGCTGCTCAGGCACCCAGTGATCTGGGTCACTCCTGCCCCACCAGAACATCTCTCCATCCTGGCTATTGAAACAGCTCCTTTCTTTTTCTGTCTCCCACTCAACTCCTGTGTGCTCCTACAGCTGGGGACCAGTGCTTTCAGTGGCAACACCCTCACTATTGCTTTGAATGAGGAGGGCTTTAATCAGCCCACAGCTCCTGTAATTTCCCGTGGTTTAGGCTGATAATGAGGATTTGGGTATGTAAAGAAACCCCTAAAGTACACATGGAGATCCACACAAGGGAGTGCAACTCTGAGCCTTGGGCATTAGTGACTGTGAATGGGTGAGTGCTCAGCACAGGAAACCAAACCAGGGGAGACAAAAGCCACACATCATCTTCCTGGGCTGGCAAATGCTGTTTATCTTATTTGTTTCAATGACTGGAGAACAAAAAGCTTTTCTTGCCTTTTGTGGGTCTGGAGCTGGGTTACACTTTAGCCTCAGCTCTGCACAGTTGCTTGCAGGATTTTGGCAAGGAAACCACCCTGGCCTGGTCTGGTCTGGGACTGGGAGGGGGGCTGGAGCTCCAGGAACCATGGGCATGAGTCCATCACCCCACCACAGAAACCAAAAGGACTCTGTGTTATGTCTGAGGAACCACAAATGAAAAGCAAGGAGAGGGGAAGCTCTTGCAGATCAGTGTTCTTTCTGGGTTAAAAAAAATATGAAATATGTCAAATGCTTCCTTGCCAGGGATCGTTTCTAGAAACAGAAACATCAACTGTGGTCACAGCTGGTCCTGCCAGGGGATGTGCTCCAGCTTTGGGTGGACAACTGCAAAGCACGAGGGGTGGAAGGACGTTGCTGTGCCACCAGGTTCCCCAGCTGTGCAACTCCTTCCTGGCACTCCTGGCACCCCATTAGTGCTCCCAACTGTCATTTCAGAAGCCTCATTCTTCAGGCAGAGAAGGGGGAGAAACACATCAGGCCTCTTATTTCTGCTGGCAATGCTGGTCCTAAAAATAACTCCTTGAAGGACATGATGGAAGCTGCACTGGAGCTCGTTGATAGATAAATCTTGGCTGGATGGCAGGAGATGTTTCTAATGATGAAATGTGTTAAACACTGGGGATTCTTGTTCCTGGAGAAGAGGTGAAAACTTGTCCTGCCCGTGCCTGGATAGATAGGGATGTTCTCTGCCTCCAAAAGGGACAGCACCTCTGTGCTGAGGTCCTGTGTGGCTCAGGCTACAGGGGGTGAGGTGTGGGATGGGAACCCCCTGGGACATCACAGCCTGCACCTTCCAGACTGCCCTCATCCTGTAGTTTGGTCCCTGGAGGGACACGTGGGAGCAGTTTCAGCCTGTGTCACCTTGTCAGAGTCCCCAGGAGGCCAGGACATGGAGGGAAGAGAGCAGCTGTGCCCCAGCTGTGCCTGCTCCTTGGAGATGCTGGCAGAACGTTTGTCCCAAGGGACTCAGTTCCTCAGGCTCCTTCCCATCTCCTCCCTTCCCTTGCCTCTTCCTCAGGCTCTTCCTTTTGGCATTAGCTGGGAGGAGTGGGATTTCCTGCACCCTGCCAGGGCAGCCAGGCAGCATTTGGCATGAGTTATCCCAGTTACCTTGATCCATTGGTTGGTTAATGAGCCACTTGTTTGCCTGGTTACTGGGCACCACCACCTCTGCTGCTGGATGAGCTGCTGCCTCTCATCACACATCTCCCCTCATCCTCTAGGCTGTAAATCTTTTAGGAGCTACAGTTCATCCCTGTTTAAAGGGGACCCTGGCAGTGTGATTAAATGCTAAACCAGCCCTCCCCCCCCTCAAAGTATATTTAATAGCAGAAATGGAAGAGAAGAATCTCAGAAGAAATTTGCTGGGGTCACTGGTGGTTCTGAGCACTACACACTTTGCAGGAAATACCAGCTTTTTAATCCTGACTCTGCTTTCTCTATCAGATGATGGGTTCATTGGCCCGTGGGGTGGAGTGTAGCAGAGGCCACAAATGCAGGATGATTCCCCAGGGTTACTTGATCTTTTTCCCAGTTAGCAGGCTGGGAAAGCCCTGGAATGCTGAGGAGTTTCCTGGTGGACCACCCAGCAGAGGAGTGCCCATCCATCTCCTGATGATCCTAACAGACCCACAGCAGCACTTGAGCAGGGAATTTCAGAGGCAGGGAGAAAGCCAGTTCTCCTAACATTTGGGAATGAGTGAGATAAAAGGCCACCCCTGGATGCTCTGGCACAGGTGGGAAGAGCTGTGTGATGCTTTAGAAGCTTTTTTATGGTTTTGAGCATCCTCTCCATTTAATTTTGCTCCCACAGGCTGAAATGGAGGGTGGTCCCAGAGCCAAACTGCTGCAGGGTAAAGGCAGAAGCTGATGGTGACTTGGGGAACAGGTTTCTGGTAGCAATTAGGACACAGAAACACCTCTTTTTTTCTGGGGACAAAGAAAAGAAAAAGGAATAAAACATGTAAATGAGCCCCTCCCCCAGACTGACCTTACAAACTGAACTCAGGATTTTTTCTAGTCCTTAGAAGCACCTTCCAGTGCCTGAAGGGGCTCCAGGAAAGCTGGGGAGGGACCTGGCAGAAGGGCAGGGAGTGATAGGAAAAGGGGGAAGGGTTTCAAGCTGAAAGAGGGAAGATTAAGGTGAGATACTGGGAAAAAAAGTTATTTGGTGTGAGGGTGGTGAGACCCTGGCCCAGGTTGCCCAGGGAAGCTGTGGCTGCCCCATCCCTGGCAGTGTTGAAGGGCAGGTTGGATGGGGCTTGGAGCAGCCTGGGCTGGTGGGAGGTGTCCCTGCTCATGAAGATGATATGATCTTTATGATCTATATGATCTTTAAGGTCTCTTGCAACCCAAACCAGCCTGGGATTCTGTCATTCAATGTGGGGGGTGCTGGGGGCTTGGGGCAAGAAGGGAGAGAGACCACAGCTCTCTGGAACAGCCACCCTGCTGAGAAGTAGAAGGTAATATTTGCAGTTCCAGAGAGCTCCTTGGCTGTGTGTTAACTCCAAAGCCTGCCCAGTGCCAGCTCCATATGTACTGAAGGCACAAGGGAGCCCTTGGAATCGTTTCAGCCCTTCAGTCCATCCAGCAGGTGTGCTGGGGATTCAAGCAGCCCTTGCCAAATGAGCTTCTTCCCTCTCCCTGTCCCCCCTGGAAGTGACCTGGGCTTGTCTCAAGCTCCTTGTTGCCCTCCCAGGGCCAGCTCCGTGTCCCAAGCACCCTGGCAGTGCTGGGCAAAGGAGGGAAGTTCTTTCCTTCCCAACATTTGTCAGAGGTCCTTATAATTTTGTTTCTGTTTATGACTTATTTACAGCCCCATTTTTCTCCCCGGGGCTTTGTAGCATCTGTTTAAAGTCAGGGAGAGAGAGAAATGAGCAGATCTCTCTGTGGGGTGGGAGCAGCTCTGAGATGGGGGATATTTGGAGAGATCCCTGAGCTGCACCAGACCCTGCTCCCTGCTCCCCAGCATTTGTTTTTAAGGGCTGCCTAGGTGGTCCTTTTTCCTCAGTCCCTAATTCCAAGCAATAGGATAAAAGCTGATTGTGTGCAGTGGCAGTTCCCCAGTTCAGCGTTTGCAGTTTCCCAGCAGCTCTTTCCATTTGATGTTTCTGCTGCAGGAGCAAAAAAGGAGAAGCAACCCCTGGCTTCATCCCTGGAAGCTGAGCATGGGGGTGCCTGGTTTCACCCCTCTTCCTACCAAAAGAACAGTCCATCCTCTCCCTATCCCAGCAGTGAGCAGATCTCTGCAGGCACCAACACAGCGCTGGGATGGAGGGGAGACACAAACCCACCCCAAAGAACCAAAACCATCCTCGTGGTGCTGGAGAAACCTGCACTGGGTGTTAGCCAGTCCTGTGGCATATCTTGGCCCACTTCTATGGACTCACAGAGGTTTAATCCCTGTTAAATTCCCCAGGATCTTTTTATTAAGGGGTATTACCATGACAACCCATGCCATTGCCACACAGTGGGCTGGTTGGGTGGCAGAAATCGGTGTGAGCAGCAGATTGAGGGAGGGGACTCTGCCCCTCTGCTCCACTCTGGTGAGACCCCCCTGCAGGGCTGGGGCCAGATCTGGGATCCCCAACACCAGAAGGATATAGAGCTGTTGGAGAGTCCAGAGGAGGCCACAGAGATGATCCAGGGGCTGGAGCAGCTCTGCTCTGGAGCCAGGCTGGGAGAGTTGGGGTGTTCAGCCTGGAGAAGAGAAGGCTCCAGGGAGACCTTAGAGCAGCTTCCAGTGCCTGAAGGGGCTCCAGGAAAGCTGGGGAGGGGCTTGGGACAAGGGCAGGGAGGGATGGGATGAGGGGGATGGATTAAAACTGGAAGAGGGGAGATTTAGGTGAGACATGAGGAGGAAATTCTGTGCTGTGAGGGTGGTGAGAGCCTGGCCCAGGTTGCCCAGGGAAGCTGTGGCTGCCCCATCCCTGGCAGTGTTGAAGGGCAGGTTGGATGGGGCTTGGAGCAGCCTGGGCTGGTGGGAGGTGTCCCTGCCCATGCAGGGGGTGGGACTGGATGGGCTTTAAGGTCCCTTCCCACCCAAACCAGTCTGTGAGTGTATGAAAACCTGGTGAAGTGCATCTGCTGGGTAAGACTCAGCGCCTGGCACGGCTTTGCCTCCCTCCCTCTGTCCCCTCTCAGGCAGAAAGAGAAGAAAACAGCACGTTTCCCTGTAGACAGATGGTTGCTTTCTTCAGTTCCTTTTGAAAAAAAAAAGCCTCTGTTTAACATTCCCAAGGGATGAGGCTGGTGTTTCCCCATGAGTCATCCAGTGAAAGACCAAACAGCAGCGCTGGGTTCGGGGGGTGCAGGGGGAGCAGATGCTGGGGTGGCTGCAGGTGGTCCCTGTGCAGGGAGCAGTGCTGGGCAGGGCAGGATGGTGCTGGGCTGGTGCTGCTGGTGGTGGAAGCACAGGGCAGTGGGGGCTGCACGGGAAGCCTCTCTTTGAGCACCTGGAGGTGGAGGAAAGTGCTGGGACTGAGGTGGGGGAAAAGAAATGCATGGAGTAGGAGAACCCATCAAATGGGAAAGGTGTTGGCACAGGAGAATGTGTTGAAGAAGGTATCACAGGATCACAGAATGGTTGGGGTTGGAAGGAGCCTTTCAAGGCCACCTAGTCCAACACCCCTGCAGTGAGCAGGGACATCTTCAACTCGATCAGGTTTCTCCAAGCCCCATCCAACCTGATCCATCCAACCATCTCCAGGGATGGGGCATCTCCCACCTCTCTGGGCAACCTGGACCAGTATGTCACCACTCTTGGGAAAAAATATGTCTAGTCTGAATGTCCCCTCTTCCAGTTTAAAACCATCACCCCTTCTCCTATCACTACAGGCCCTGCTGAAAAGTTTGTCCCTGTATTTCTTGTTGGCTGCCTTGAAGTACTGGAAGGTCACCATAAGTTCTTCTCAGAGCCTTCTCTTCTCCAGGCTGAACACCCCAACTCTCCCAGCCTGTTTCCAGAGCAGAGCTGCTCCAGCCCCTGAGCATCTTCATGGCCCTAATTAATCCATATTTACCTTAGCAATACAGCAGGGAAAAGCCATTTTCCTCAGTGTTGCAGGATCTGGTGCCCCTATTATCCCAGAACAAGCTTTGCTAGGCCAGGGAGGACAGGCTTCCTAGCAGGGATATCAATTTATGTGTACAGGAGGGTGAGGAGTGACATTCTATTGGGTCCACTCATGAGCCAATAAATGAACTGACAAACAAATCACGTGGCTGAAATTAAAAACTGATTTACGTGTCTCCATTTGGCAGCAGAAGATCTTATTTTTCACGAGATCTGCAGCCAGTTTCTCTGCTTATTTACCTGAGCAGAGGCAGGAAAGAGCCTCTCCAAACAGGACTCTTTGCATAGCACCAAGCTGGGATGCATCCAGTGGTGGGTGGTGCTCCACAGGGATGCACAGGGGTTGCAAAGGAAGGATGGATCATGTTCATCTCTGTAGTTATTTGTGGTTAAAAAAAAAAACATCAACAAAACAAACCCAACATTCTGGGGCAAAAAAGACCAATCTTCAGGGAAGAATTTTCTCCTCCTGACTTGACTGACACTGAACTCCTTTGTTGGAGGAGGACACTGTTCCCTGCCTGCTCCCAGCACTACGGAGCGTCCCTCCCACCTGGCTGCTGTGGGAAGCCAGGACAAACCCACCTTCTTGTGCTGATGGGACAAACTCTCACCCAGACACAATCAAAATATCTAGGAGCAAGCTCAGGGTTGTTTTTTTTTCCCCTCTTTTCTCTTCCCAGGTAATCTCAGGTGCCAGGATTAGATGAGCTAGAGGCTGGGCTGTTAGAGACCGGCTTTGTGGTGGACTTTGGCTCTGCAGCCTGAACCTGAGCCAAGAGCCTGGATTTGGGGGAAACTGCATTAAAAACCCCTCTCTGATGGCCCCGGGGAACATAGTTCTCTGAAGGACAAGGCTAGCAGATGCTGTGCCATGGCTTGGCATCTTCCTTCCTGCTGGGACCTCAGCAAACACCCGGCTTTACCAGCCTTGCAGAGGGTGCCCCTCTCCTGGGCAGCGTTCCTGCTTCTCCCTGGAGAGGAGAAGGCTCCAGAGAGACCTTAGAGCACCTTCCAGTGCCTGAAGGGGCTCCAGGAAAGCTGGGGAGGGGCTTGGGACAAGGGCAGGGGGTGATGGGACAAAGGGAAATGGTTTGAGGCTGAAAGAGGGAAGATTGAGACGAGATCTGAGGAGGAAATTCCTTGCTGTGAGGGTGGTGAGAGCCTGGCCCAGGCTGCCCAGGGAAGCTGTGGCTGCCCCATCCCTGGCAGTGTTGAAGGGCAGGTTGGATGGGGCTTGGAGCAGCCTGGGCTGGAGGGAGGTGTCCCTGCCCATGCAGGGGGGTGAGACTAGATGATCTTACAAATCCCTCCCAACACAAACCATTCCTTGATTCTCTGATTCTCCACTCCCTGGCTCCCAGCTTGCCCCCCTGGGCCAGGCCAGCATGGGGACAGGGCTTTCTGGCAAACCAGAAGTGTGTTGTCACTGGCTGCACAGCCCAGGCTGACACGGGTGGGACAGCAGCCAGGGCTCCATCACCCTCCTGGGAGGGGAGAAAAGGGGGGGGGGGGGGGGCAAAAAAATGATCCTTTGCTAAAAAAATCACCTGTGACAGCATAAGAAGTGGCACAGCCAGTGTGAGGGGGTCATGGGGCTGGCTGGGCTCCCCCAGAACCCTTCAGCCTGCAGCATCTCCTACCTGGGCCAGCACAAATGTTTGTGTGCACAAGTGGCTCAGGAAATACCAGTGGGGTTGTTTTTAAAGGCATTCCTTTGGAAGCTGAGCTTTCCTTGGAGATTCCCACCTTGCCTGTGCTCCCAGGCAGCACAGGAGGGAACCCACACACCTCCTGGGGTCTCACCCCTCACTCTTCCCATCCCGCTGAGACAACTGGACATGGAGCTACTGCTGGAATTGGAGCAAAGCTGGTTTCTTACACCCTCCTTCAGGAAAGGATCCTCTTGGGAGTGCAGACCCTGGGTGGGGGGGATGGTGAGGATGCTCTGGCTGCAGGGACAAGGGGAAAACCCTCCTGGCCTCCTCCAGCCCCCCAGGTCTGCAGAGCTCACCGTGCCTGTGAGAGCACCAGAGGCTGATATGGGAACGCCTGAGGTAAATCCTATTTTAGCTGCTTTTTTTACAATGCAGCCTGGCAGCTGGAGACAGGAGGAGCCAGGGCTCTGTGGCCATCCCAGTCCCCCCGTGCAGCAAACTCTCGACCCCCTGTAAGCCATGAAATGACATGAAATCAGGTGGTGTGTGGAGGTGGGGAGCGTGTGCGGCTCTGAACCGCCGACCCAGAGCTGTTGGGCTCTGCACTTTTATGAAGTGCTACAAACAAGCCCCATGTTTCTCTAGCCAAAAGGCAGATTTTGCTCCAGCTTCTCCCATCCCTGCTGGGCAGGACCAGTGGGTTGCTGCTCTCCAAGGGGGCTTGGGTTCATTCTTGGTGAGCCCTTGCTGCACCAGCCCCACCCCGCGCAGGTACCAGCCACATCTACTCATTCTCTTTTGGGGTTATTTCAAGTCTGGATTTTTCTGGTCAAGACCTTGTGAAACCATGAAATCCTTCTCTCTGTTTCCACCTGTGCAGCACGAGCACCCACCTCTGTGCTGTAGCCACGCTGAACAGTTTCTTTCCCAAAAGTACTTCTTTCCCTCACAAACGGCAAGGAGGGAAGTGGGGTTGGTGAAGGTGTGTGCTCACGTTTTCTTGTGGATGAGACAAATCTAATCATTGCTGTGTATCCTGGAGAAGGGTCCAAGGAGACCCTAGAGCACCTGTCTGTATCTGAAGGGGCTCCAGGAAAGCTGGGGAGGGACTTGGGACAAGGGCAGGGAGTGAGAGGACACAGGGAAATGGATTAAAACTGGAAGAGGGGAGATTTAGGTGAGACATGAGGAGGAAATTCTTGGCTGTGAGGGTGGTGAGAGCCTGGCCCAGGCTGCCCAGGGAAGCTGTGGCTGCCCCATCCCTGGCAGTGTTGAAGGGCAGGTTGGATGGGGCTTGGAGCAGCCTGGGCTGGTGGGAGGTGTCCCTGCCCATGTAGGGGGTTGGGACTGAATGATCTTGAAGGTCCCTTCCAACTCAAACCATCCCATGATTCCATCATTCTATGATCCTGGGTAGTGCATCCGGAGTAATTTCCAGCATCTCCTTTGAAAATCTCTGCTGAGTTTCTCATCTCAGACTCAGCAACACAGCACATTTCCACAGCTTTTCCTTGTGAGTGCCTGTGTCATTATTGCAATGCAAAGTTATCCAACAGAAAGTCATCAACATCTTCTGAAGGGGACAATGATCAATGGGGTATTTTTAGCTAACGTGTTGTCTCTTGGCTGTTGGATAACTCCCTGTTTCTTACACAAGACCCCGCTGTCCTACAGTCATCAGAAGAGCTTCAGGGCTGAGCATCCTTGAGGTTCCCTGTTTAGGAAAGTGGAGGGAAAGATCACAACTGCATCCCCCATCACCTACTTCCTTGGTCTCCATGTTGATGTGGGGGACAACTGGGTTTGGAAGCTGCAGCTTCTGCTGCCTCTTGAATTGCTGGCCCCAGTGCCTGGCTGTGCTGTGGCTCCAGGAAAGATATTGGCAGGGCTGGGATGGGGACCTAGAAAGGCCTGCTCCTAGAAAACCCCTCACTTTCATTTTTATATGGGCTCCTAAACTGGAGAGGTGATGATGCTCTGCAGCTTTCCATTCAGCACAGTCCATGTGGCATCACCTCCCAGGCTCCCAATGGCTGGTTAATCACCCAAGTCCTGCAGGCAGGCAAAGGTTAACTGAGCACCGACCCATTTGGCTGCCTTTGTCAGCTCCAGACAATTTGTAGCCTAATAAAGCTGCTCTGATTGCACTTAACACCTGCTTTAAAACCCAGCCTCATTAATGCCGTGCTAATGAAACAGGAACCTTGGAGCAAGGGCAGAGTCAAAGATGAGGTGTTTGCCTTCCATCAGATGACCTGAGTGGCAAGATGTTTGCAAAGACGCCTTTCTGAAGAAGATGGTGGGGAATAGTTGCCTAGGATATTTTGGGTTCATTTTAAAAGCAAACAAACAAAAAGGAACAGGGTGGGGGGGTTGCCTGGAGAGACACAGAAGTTTAGCCCTTTGGTGGGACATGGTGTGTGGTTCTCCCAAGGGCTGCTGTGGCTTCAGTGGTTGGGGGAGATAGGGCCAGGAGCCCATTCCCTGCCCCCTGACAGGCACCTGTCACTATGTTGAACAAGAACCAAGCAGAAAAATATAGGATTTAACAAAATAGACCTTTGTCATCATCTTCCTTCAGAGTTTCTATCTTCCACAGGACCAGTGCAGAGATTGTCCCTCTGGGCACTGGGGAGGCTGAAACTCAAATCCTGGGGTCAGTTCTGGGCCCCTGGGGACAGGAAGGACACGGAGGGGCTGGAGCGTGTCCAGGGAAGGGCAGTGGGGCTGGGGAAGGGGCTGGAGCACAAGTGTGAGCAGGAGCAGCTGAGGGAGCTGGGGGTGTCCAGCCTGGAGACAAGGAGCTGAGGGGAGACCTGCTGGCTCTGCTCTCCTTGATGACCTTAAATGTCTATCCACTTGGCAGCAGCACTTCCACACTCCACGCTGGTTTCACCTCCAACAGCTGGGACTGTTGTTACAATCCAGGTGAGGGTTATGATGCAAAAAAAACCCAACAGGTTTTGTGTCCCAAACCTAGAGCCTGGCCCCTTGGAGCACTGAGTGCTGTGGAGAATTGCAGGGGCTGTGCAGGGTGTTCTTGGGGCACATTATCCCCGTGGGAAGGCTGGGATTATTTTTGTCAGAAGGTTTCAACCTGTTCATTACCTTTAGTGAATTTTTGGGGAATGTTTGTGATGCTGCTGAACTGCAGTAGCTCTTGGGTTGTGCATCCAAGAATTGGACCTAAACTACTAAAAGCAGTTCTAAGCCAACACTGCTTTTGTTAACCAGAGTTGCAATATTTCTGCAAAACGTTTTTATTCTATTTTTTCCTTCAAACAGAAGTGTTTGTTTTCTGTTTCATGTTACTCCTCTATATCATTTTATTTCACTCTGATGTTTGAAACATGTGTGCACAGCCACTGCTGTGATTTCCACCTCAAATGAGCCTTTTATTGGGCTTCTCCCCTCGAGTGCTGTTCAATCACCAGAAATTGGAGTCTTCAGAAGTGCTTGATCAGAACACAGACTGAATCATTTATTCAACAGGCTTCCCAAAGAGAAGGATTATTTCCATTTATCAGCAGGGCCTCTGGTTCACACGTGAGCTCAAGCTCAAGAAGACAGATCTCCAGAGATGTCTTGTTTCTTAGACAGGGCTCTGGTAGGCTGAAGAATGCAAAAATATTCTTCAGCCAGCAGAGCAGGAGGGATTGATGTGCAGATGTTGATGCTACCCAGGCCATGAGAGCCCAAGTGAAGAGCAGTATTGTTAGAGCTCTATTTTTTCCTCCCTTCAGTTCATGGGATTCCTACACCTCTTCTCAAGGACAAGATCTTTAACTGCAAGCAAAGAACCATCATCATCTTCCTGTGAAGAACTAATTGTGGTGAGAAAGTGCAGGAAAACATTATTTTAAGGATAAAATTTAAAATTGGAAGAGGTTACACACGAGCTACTGATAACTTGATGGCACATCACACTGCTCAAGGCCCCCTGCAGTGTCTTCCTTTCTCACTTCTGCATGAATAGGTATTTTTTCCTGAACAAACAGGGAATTAAAGGAGTGTTGTAGCTGGTTGTGAGTTCAAGAAGCTGTCTGAGTGTTCTCGCACAGAGGGCGTTTGAAAGGAACATTTTCTTGGATTGTTTCCTTGAAACTATCTGAATTGAAGGCTTTGTGCTGCTGCACGAGTCTTCCTAAGGTCACGTTCATTTGGGGCTGGGGAGGCTCAGCTGGCTGAGCAAAGCAAGCAGGAGCTGCTCCCCTTTGAGCTGCTCCCCCGTTGAGCTGCAGCACAACACCCGGGAGCTCCTCGTGACCCGTCACACACACCTCCCCATTGACCATTGATTCTGGGGTGTCAGCTGCTCTTATTCCCCAGAAATCCACACCAAAGAGAGGTGGAGAACCTCACCCGGGTATTATCTCTGCTGAGGGGTGAAGACATCAACAGCTGTGTGTGTGGGTCTCTTCCAAAACACAGGGCTTCCTCAAAAGCAAAGGTTTCTCTTGGGAAACTCTCACTTCCAGCCTAATACTTCACTATTTTTTTTCCTGCAGGAAATGTAAACACAGCCATCTCTACTGAGCTTTTATCTGAAATCTCATCCTGGCATTCAGAACTGGGTCTGAGGATGTGTAAGGACTGTCATTTGTGGTCAACGAGGAGAAGAAACAGCAAAATCAGGAGGGTCCTTCACATGTTCACTGCCCTGACCCTTCCAGAAATGGCCTGACACTTGCACATGGGCATTTAGTGGGAACCAGCCTGAGGGCTGCAGGGGCACAGCTGGTGGGGTTTCTTGGAGCTCAGCACCCTGCCCAGGGTTTCTCCATGGGAAGAGGGTTTTTGGGGAGCCATCAGGATGGATCTCCATGGGCTATGGGAGTGTAGGCATTGCTCATGGCCCCCTGGGGCCTAAAATATACCAACATTAGTTGCTGTTAAGGACAGTTGACATGGAACTCCACAAGCTGATGGTAGGCAAGAACATGTAAGTGTCTTTTAATAAAATTCCATGTTATTTGTTTCTATTCAGTCCTAACACACAGGGTTTTATGACTACAATTGCACTTTGTTCTCCAGGCATCATTTTCTATGAAAACCCCCAATTTTCTCCAGCCTGTGATTTGGCTGGAGACAAGTGCTGGCTTTCCTCTGGAAGAGCCAACTCAGGCTTCTGGCACTGCTGGAATTAGTGGTTCCTGGCATGGAGATGGGGGGGGGAGTCAGAGTTAAACCTTGTTGGAAGTGATGGGGAAACGGGTTTCCTGGAGCAAAGGCTGAGCTGCCTTCACCTCCTGCCAGTCTCTGAGGGGTTTGAAGCCAATGAACTCTGCCTGTTCCATGCTTGGATTAAATGCACTTTTGGGTGTGTCTCAGAAAGTGCAAATAAATGATTTGCACCTCTCAGAAAACTGATCTCAAGGCCAAGTATCACCGTTTCAGTGTGAACATGATTTAGCTGTCGCCCCACTTCATGCCCAAGGAGTCACCCAGGCTCTGAGGGAGTTGGCTGTGGTTGAGGCTGTCACAAAGGCCTTTGCTCATTCATCTTAGCATTGCTCAGCTGGTTTATGAAAGGAAAAAAAAAAAGAGGTATATTTAGTAACATTTTGGCTTAGACTTACAACACCCACTTCACTCACACTCACATTTCTAAACTTACCAGAAGCAACCAGTGATTTTTCTAAAGCTGTTGGAGAGTTCAGATCTGTTTCCACCTCCTTTCAGGCTCCTGATCCTATTAGAATTAATGAAGGGCTGATTAACTGTTCTGTCTTTTATTGTCCCTTTGTCCTGGCTGCAGTCAGGAGAGATGTCTGGGGTGGGGTGGTCGGTGTCACTGAGGCTGGTCGTGAAGCCACTGGCACCACAGGAGGTTCATAGAATCATTCAGGTTGGAAAGGACCCTCAAGATCATCCAGTTCCAACCATGAGCAGGGAACCACTAGACCAGGTTGCACAAAACCTTGTCCAACCTGTCCTGAAAAACCTCCAGGGATGGGGCATCAGCAACCTCCCTGGGCAACCCATTCCTGTTCCTCACCACCCTTAGAGTGAAGAATTTCATGGTTCCACCATGTCATCTTTAGATGATCTTTCAGGTCCCTTCCAACCCAAACCATTCTATGATCTTCTTGGGGTGGCCTTGCCCTTGATCCCCAGCAGGTGCCCTCTCACCTCTACTGCAACTGGAAATCTTTTGGGGGGTCTGTGAGACCTCCTCCCTTGCCAAAGATGAGTGGAGGAAAATAAGGCCAAAACACCCCTGAGAGCCACTTCTCAATCCATGGGATAAAGATGTGTAGAAGAACCAACAATTCATCTATTGAAAAAAAGGGGAAAAAAAAAAGAAGTTATATTTAGAATTTGAAGCATCTTCATCTCAACCAGCACAACCTGGTCTGGCTTGCACAAAAACAGCAGAGAACTGACCCAGGGTCTCAACTACCCTCAGCTACCTGAAAGGAGGTTTCAGCCAGGTGGTGGTTGGTCTCTTCTCCTGAGTAAGCAGTGACAGGGCAAGAGGAAAGTTGTGCCAGAGGAGGGTTAGATTGGATCTTGGGAACAGTTTCTTCATGGAAAGGGTTGCCAGGCTGCCCAGGGCAGGGTCCCCATCCCTGGAGTGGTTTCCAAGCCACATGGATGTGGTGCTGAGGGACATGGGGCAGGGGTGGCCTGGGCAGAGTTAAGGGTTGGACTTGATGATCTCAAAGGTCTTTTTCAACCAAAATGATTCTGTGATGGAAGACATGTGTGACCTGTAATGGGAGCCTGTCCAGCTTCCAACCATTGGACTTGTTACTCCTGCTAGCAACCCTCCACAGGAGGAAACCCCACATGCAACATCCCTCCTAAATCCAACGGGGACCTTCAAGGTCCTCACCCAGCAAAGCTGCTTCTCAAGGCCTGGCAGACAGCAAGTAAAATCAACAAAGAAAAGCAAAAGGTCGACCAGGCTGGGGGAGGGAACCAGGGACATTTCTGTGCAGCCTCCCCACATCCATGAACCCCTGGGTTAAACTGAGGGCTTGAAGAAGAGTTTAAAGGACACCACGTCCGGGACGGGGAATTTGTTTTTTAATCCATTGGGGTCGTTTGGAGGCACATTTGTGTAATGAGCTGGCTAGAAATGGAAAGATGAGATTAAAGGCCTGTTTGACATGTTCAGAAGTGCTTATCAGCCCTTCCCAGCTGAGCCCAGCTCAGATTAAAAACGATCTGAGAGAGCAGGGCCCGGCTGTGAGCGCGGGGCGTCCCTGCCTGGCTAATTATAAAGTGCATATTAAACACCGGGCCCGACCAAGGAGCAGCTGCCAAGGTCTTTATCTATATTAAGAGACTGTCCACCTACATAATAGGAATAATTATGAAGAAAGGAAACTGGAAAAGGAAATGGCACATAATGGCACATCAGGCATTTCCCTGCTCCCACGGCTCTCCCCGAGGACACACGCGGCTTGGGTTGGTGCCTCAGGGTGATGCTGCAGGGCTCGTCCCTTGCTGCTTTCCAGCTTTTTGTTTTATTTATTTTGGGTTGTTTTTTTTTTAATTCCATATCCCTAACAAAAAAAATAATCTGAAATTTGGGGCTCAAGCCCTTTTTCTGCTCAGTTGTTAGAGACCCTTCGACACAGAGCTCGAATCAGTAATTTAAGGGCAAGGTGCTGCTGGCTCGAGGTTCCCTGGGTCCTGCAGCTCAGAGCTGCCCAAAAGGGAACTCAAACCTGAGGGCTCTAATTAATGACAAATGAATAGATCACCTTCTCAGTCCTCAAGGCTTCACCAGCCCAGTCCAAGCAACAGAGAGAATGATGTCAAAACCCAGCGAGAAGAAGAGCCTGCGAGAGGAGAGGGACCTACACCCTTGTCTTTCCTACTTATTTCAGGGATTTGGGGAGCCAGCTGGCTCCAGCCCTGCTCCCTGCTCACAGGCCAGGGTGCTGCTGGTTTCTAAGCCTGGGTGATGCTGCACCCACAATATGTGACAAGGAACCTTACAGATGAAGGTGAGCCCTATTCATGCCTGTTTTTGCCCTGACAGTCTGACCTGAGGACAAGCAGGAGAGGATTTTGCAGGGCAAAAATTAGTTTCTGCCTCAGCAGATTGGTTTGGAGATAGTTTTGTCCCCTAACATCATCTGGGGGGGAGCAGCTGGATGAATCACCCACCTACACAGCATTATCAGCATGTTCTGTGGAGGAAATGGGGCTGGACTGGGATTCCCCCAGGTCTGGCTCTGCTGAGTTCCCATCTCCATCCCATCTGAAGTACCCCAGGTATTTTTGCCCAGGTTCCTGAGAGGTTGGGTGTGAAGGTGTGATCTTGCTTCTTTGCTTCTCTTCCCCCTTGGTGTCAATCAGGACCTGGGGTGGAGGTGGAGGGGTGGCAGAGCCCTGATGGATGCAGGACTTATTGCACCCACCAGCTTTGCCTCTGCCTGTGGGGTGTGATGGGGGCTGAGCCAAGAAGGGATAAGTTTGGGCTAAGTTCAGCTTCTCCTTCTTGGTGACACGTCTGGATTTACATGCCCCCAGAGCTGCCCAGCAAAGCCCTGTGCTTTATAGCCCCTGTTTCTGCCCAAAATCAGGGCCCTTAGGAGCCCCAGGAGCCTCCCATGAGAGGCAGAGGGTGCTGGGGACCCCCATTTTGGCTGCTGGGGGGGGATTTTCCAGGGACAGTGCCCGCTTGGGGTGGCTTTCCCCAGGTGGCTGCAGCAAGAATGGCTCATTTCCCTCCACCTAAGGGAAAAACAATGTCAGTTTGTTCCCAGGAAAAACAAAACCAAACAAAACAGGAACTCGTTAGGGAACTTCTCAGTCATTGCAGCGGGTTCTGGGTTGGAGCTTGTTGGACATCTGCAAACATGACCTAGATGGAGGTGCCAGGTATGGAACCCCCCCCAGGATGGGGACTCCCCCACCACTGTGGGCATGGTAACTGGGATGGAAGCCAGCAGGAAGGTGTCCCTTGCCATGGAATGAGGCTGGAACAAGATGATCTTTAGGGCCCTTCCCAACCCAACCCAGTCTGTGACTCTATGATACTCCATTCACCCACACAACATGTTTGGTTTGTTGTTGTGTTGTGGTGTGGTTTTTTTTTCCTTTAAACACAAACAAAAAGGAGAAGATCTCAGATCAGAACACAAATGTTTTTCTTCCCCCAGTTCCGAGCACTGAACTGTTTTTATAAATCATTTCAGATAAACAGAGACAATCAAATCGTTGTTTCCCGTTCGCGCAGGAGATGCTGTGCAGGCACCCAGAGCCTGGGATTGCTTCACTCCACGCCAATAAATCTGCCACTTGCAATAAGGGCTATGCCAAGAAACTCCCCCCGAGGCCTGGTCTGGCTTCAGCAGAGGAGAGATGAAGGAGGCTGTGTAAATATTGCAGTTTGAGGCCAGTTCCCTCTCTCGCAGCTTTTGCAAACCCAAGCGGGTTTTGTTCTTGGCGACGTGCGGGTCAGCTGAGAGTGCTGGTTGGTGCTGGCTGCTGCAACCTGGGCTTTTAGGGCATTTGTATGCTGGTGATTTATTGGGTTTTGGGCACTGGTAGGAGGAGGAGAGCAGAGAAGTTGGCATGGATGTAAATACACAGCAAGAGCCTGCCAGGGTCTGAAGGGGCTCCAGGAAAGCTGGGGAGGGGCTTGGGACAAGGGCAGGGAGGGATGGGATGAGAGGAGATGGATTAAAACTGGAAGAAGGGAGATTGAGGTGAGACATGAGGAGGAAATTCTTGGCTGTGAGGGTGGTGAGAGCCTGGCCCAGGTTGCCCAGGGAAGCTGTGGCTGCCCCATCCCTGGGGGTGTTGAAGGGCAGGTTGGATGGGGCTTGGAGCAACCTGGGCTGGTGGGAGGTGTCCCTGCCCATGGACTCTATGATACTCCATTCACCCACACAACATGTTTGGTTTGTTGTTGTGTTGTGGTGTGGTTTTTTTTTCCTTTAAACACAAACAAAAAGGAGAAGATCTCAGATCAGAACACAAATGTTTTTCTTCCCCCAGTTCCGAGCACTGAACTGTTTTTATAAATCATTTCAGATAAACAGAGACAATCAAATCGTTGTTTCCCGTTCGCGCAGGAGATGCTGTGCAGGCACCCAGAGCCTGGGATTGCTTCACTCCACGCCAATAAATCTGCCACTTGCAATAAGGGCTATGCCAAGAAACTCCCCCCGAGGCCTGGTCTGGCTTCAGCAGAGGAGAGATGAAGGAGGCTGTGTAAATATTGCAGTTTGAGGCCAGTTCCCTCTCTCGCAGCTTTTGCAAACCCAAGCGGGTTTTGTTCTTGGCGACGTGCGGGTCAGCTGAGAGTGCTGGTTGGTGCTGGCTGCTGCAACCTGGGCTTTTAGGGCATTTGTATGCTGGTGATTTATTGGGTTTTGGGCACTGGTAGGAGGAGGAGAGCAGAGAAGTTGGCATGGATGTAAATACACAGCAAGAGCCTGCCAGGGTCTGAAGGGGCTCCAGGAAAGCTGGGGAGGGGCTTGGGACAAGGGCAGGGAGGGATGGGATGAGGGGGGATGGATTAAAACTGGAAGAAGGGAGATTGAGGTGAGACATGAGGAGGAAATTCTTTGGTGTGAGGGTGGTGAGAGCCTGGCCCAGGTTGCCCAGGGAAGCTGTGGCTGCCCCATCCCTGGGGGTGTTGAAGGGCAGGTTGGATGGGGCTTGGAGCAACCTGGGCTGGTGGGAGGTGTCCCTGCCCATGCAGGGGGGTTGGAAACAGATGATCTTTAAGGCCTCTTCCCACCCAAAGCAGTCTGGGATTCTGTGATTCTATGAAAATATCCTCTTCTTTTTCTCACTAAAATGAGGAATTAGATGTGATTGTCATCCTGGTGCAGCCTTGGGAGCTGCTCCAGCCCAGCTCTGGGGGGTCTGGGCACACCTGGGTAGCTTTGGCAAACAATAGTCTACAGGCCAAAGGCTGGAAAACCCAGCAGGAAAGGAAATTACAGCATTCACACCATGGAGGGTTAAAATAACTTGCTAGCAGCAAACATCCTGGAGTCCCTGGCTGTGTAATTGTCTTGCAGGAGAATTGTTCCCTGGTTGGTATAAATGAAGTTGGTGCCTGCAATGGGCTCACCTGGGCGGGCTCTGCCAGTGCCAGCAAGAACCTTCCTGGGCAGCAAGAAACACCTGGAGGAGCTGGCAAGAGCTGGGCTCAGTTATTAACATAGAGCTGATAATGTCCATTCCCAGCTGGGAGAAGTTTACTCTTTGTTTATTTTCCCTCAACCCAGGCCAATGAGAATATTTCTTCCTTTATTTATTTATGGTGCACAGCCCATAGCCCTGTAACACACCTGAGGGCAGCAGGCAGGCTGGGGGTGGTCACTCTGGGCTGCCCCCCATCTTCCTGCACAGCTCCACACCAACTTACCATGGAGTTTACACCTGAAAAAACCAGGTGGCAGGGGTTAATTAGGTAATGGGCTATTAATGCTAGCGGGAAGCGTTGAGGAAGATGGAGGCTCCCCTTCCTCCCCTTCCTCCCCTTCCTCCCCTTCCTCCCCTTCCTCCCCTTCCTCCCCTTCCTCCCCTTCCTCCCCTTCCTCCCCCTGCAGAGCAGGGAGCCAGCAGGAAGGGATGCACACCTGAAGGGTGACACTGTTAAGCCCCAGAAGGGATATGGACGTTTTAAGTGATGAAACTTTTGCTCTGTCGCACCTTTTGGGTCTCTGCAGAGTGTCTGTGACCCTGCTGTGTGACACCAGGGGATGGTCCTTGATGGGTCTTCTTTGGACCACTCCTGAAGGGGCTGGAGCACAAGTGTGAGCAGGAGCAGCTGAGGGAGCTGGGGGTGTCCAGCCTGGAGACAAGGAGCTGAGGGGAGACCTGCTGGCTCTGCAGCTGCTGAGAGGAGGTTGGAGCCAGGGGGGTCGGGCTCTGCTCCCCAGGAACAAGGGCTGGGACAAGGAAATGGCCTCAAGTTGTGCCAGGGGAGGTTGAGGTTGGATCTTGGGAGCAATTTCTTCATGGAAAGGGTTGCCAGGCTGCCCAGGGCAGGGTCCCCATCCCTGGAGGGGTTTCCAAGCCCTGTAGATGGTGCTGAGGGACATGGGGCAGGGGTGGCCTGGGCAGGGCTGGGGGAACTGTTGGACTTGATGATCTTAAAGGGCTTTTCCAGCCAGAATGGTTTGGTGACTCTACAAGCTTGATGTTCTCCTTGGTGCAATTCCACCCTGCAAAAGCAGCTCCCAGAAGCACAAGGATGTCCCTGCAGATGGTGAGGAGGAAGGGATGTTTGCAGCAACGTCCTGGCTGCTTGCAGAAGCTTCACCTCACACCCTGCTCTCTCCAGCAGGATTGAGCTCATGGAAGGTTGGGGTCCCACTCCAGGGGTTGTTGTTCTTGGGTAGCAAAACAATGTGAAACGCGTTGGTGGACGGAGGTTTGTTTGGTTTTGAGGTGGTACCAGGTTTGAACCTGTCATTCTTTTCCAGCTAATGAAAGGGGAGAATTACCATGTGTTTCTTCATGGAACTGATACATTTGCCAGAAACTGAATAAATCCCATTAAAACCAGACACGAGCAGGCCACGTGTGCAGACCTCTTGGTGCTGCCTTTCCTCAAGTGCTTGTTTTTGTACTTTTTCCCATTTCATGCTAATGATACCTTTCAAATATCCTTCCAAAACCCCCTCTTCTGCCCACCCCCCTGTCCTGTGAATTCACCAGCACCTTGTCTCTTCTGAAAAGGAATTGCCAGTGCAAATTATTATCTGCCCTCATCCACTGTAGCTGCAATCAATTACATCTTTTTGTTGCCTTATGATCCAAGTCCATTTTCTGGAATGATCCTGACTAATAACTTCCTCTTAGGATATATTTCTTTTATTTTTTTTTTGCAAAAATCCATTGGCACTCTGCTCTTTGGCATGGTCTGGAGGCAGGGACAACTGATAAAGCCATGTCCTTAGCCCACCCTCCTGCTGCAGAGGTTGGAGGGGCCTCTCAGAGGTAAAGGTGCTCCAAAGATCTGCCCAATATGATGAAAATCAACGTTTAGAGCAGAAAAAACAGAAAAGGAGGCTGAGGGAAGAAATTCTTGCTCTCTACAACTGCTTAAAAGGAGGTTGTAGCCACAGGGGTGGTCTCTTTTCCCAAGGACTGAGTGATGGGACAAGAGGAAACAGCCTCAGGTTGTGCCAGGGGAGGTTTAGGTTGGATCTTGGGAACAATTTCTTCATGGAAAGGGTTGTCAGGCTGCCCAGGGCAGGGTCCCCATCCCTGGAGGGGTTTCTAAGCCCTGTAGATGGTGCTGAGGGACATGGGGCAGGGGTGGCCTTGGCAGGGCTGAGGGGATGGGTGGGCTTGGTGATCTCAAAGGTCTTTTCCAACCAAAACAATGTGATGATTCTATGAATGGTTCCAATACAAACGTTTGTGGAAACACGAGGTAGTTGAAAGCCACGTTTCTTTCAGACTGTGTTCACTCCTCACACACTGCTGGGTTCTGAAGTTGGGCTTTTTGTGATGAAAAGCAGCCAAAATGCCAAAGCCCTGACAATGTGGGAAGCACAAGGTGGCTCAGAGCAGCACCAGGGGGAGCAGCAAAGCTCCCTTGCAGGGGAGCTTCTAGGGTCAGCAAAACCTCCCCATGTTTCAAACCCAAAGGAGCAGGGGCACATATCCCTCCTGTGGCTCCACCAACAGTGAATCCCTCACCCTTTCCCAGCCTTTCCCCCTTTGCTCACACCAGGGATGCTCAGGGATACCACAGGAATCACACACACAGAGTCACATTTGCAAGGGCATGGCCTGAAATGAGTCATTTATCCCCATATCACCCCCTGGGCATGGCACAATGTCCTTCATGTCTCTTCATATCCACCACAGCCCTCTCCATCACCTCTGTCTGGGTCAATTGTTCCCACTCTCTGGTCAGGATCACCACCACTGATTCTTCTGGGTGGTCCCTGCCCACTTCCCTACCCACCCTGTCCCCAGCTGGGGTGTTTCAGACCAGCTCAGCTGCCTGGAGAGGGACTTGTGCACCCTTCTGCCCTGGGGAGAACGTGCCCCAGGGATATCAGCACTGGGGAATTAGTCTAATGCAGTCTTCCAAGTCAGCTGTTACAATTAATTAGCTGTGTTGCTTAATCCTACTTCAAGTCCCTAATGGCTCGTGTGCTTCGTTAGAAATCTGGTGATGTCCCCTGTCCTGGAAGTGCAGCCAGGAGTGAGGATGTGGGTGATGAGCCTCTGCTTCCCAAAGGCCTTCAGAAAAGTTGTCAACCCCATGTCAGCCTTCAGAGCTCCCCCAGCCACCAGGAGCTGGGTTCTCACCAGAGGTTTTGGCTGACCCTGGCAAGGCAGGAGGATGAAGATGCTGCTCCTCACCCTCACTGTGGTCACTGTCATTTAAGGTCACTGGTGGTTTGGTCACAGGGCTCAGCAAAATTAACTGTGAGAACCTAAAATCACCTTTTTCGACCCATTGAAAAGCTCCTGTCTCAACATTCCTGTTTTATAGGTACTGGTTTATAGAGCTATATTTTAACCTTTCTTCTTCTTTTATTTGTCAAGCTATTGTGTTGTTTTATTATGGGGTTGTTTTCCAAGTGAATGAAATTCCAGCTGGCTACCCAGGGGTTTACTCATGCAGCTATTTCTGCTGCCTACAGTGGCTCTGCCCCCAGGAAAGAAGGATTGGCAGGATCTCAGGTGGCTGAACCCACCTGAATTTGGCATCTCCTGGTGTTTATGTCCATGCAGCCCTTGCTTTACTCTTCAAATCACTCGTAGAGGGGCCAGTCCCACTCTCAGAAAGCCCCTCTCCTGCATAAACCCTAAATCAGGCCTTTTAATCAATATTCACCAGACTTACTGCACTGCAAATGTATGAATGACAGGTGCTGGAGCTGCCCAATGATCTCCTGGTGGAGGAAAAGCCTACCAGCCCTTTGTGGCATCCCAAGGAGAGAGGAACCCTGGCTGGGCAGCACCCACACTGTGCTGGGAACCAGGCAATGCTCTGGATCCAGGTGGCACATTGAAAAACAAGTGAGGAAAAGTAAGAGAGAAGGTTCCAGTCACATCAGAAAAGGTTCTGGTCACATCAGAGAAGGGTCTGGTCACATCAGAGAAGGTTCTGATCATGCCAGTGGAGGTTCTGACCAACTCAGAGAGCAGAGACTGGTAGTTCTGCTTGGAAAAAAATAATTTAAACCTGCCCTCACCTCTGTGATAAAAATCAGCATTTTGAAAACAGAGTTCATGTCTCTCAAAGTGTTTCTTCCCAGACATCATCCTCCCAGCTCAGCATTTCTGAAGAGCATCCCACGGGGCACCCAGGAATCTCTGGCAACCTGCACTGCCCCATGGCTGCTGCTTGCAGTGCCTCAGGGGCTGGGAATGCTGCCAGCTGGGGGGTGGATCGGGCACTCAGTGCTCATGAAGAACACCCCCCTACCCCAGGACACTTTGCAAACCTGCTCAGCATCTCCAGGAGAAGTGCCACGGTGGGTGGGAACTGTGTTATTACCCTGCGCGTTTAACCCCGACCCTGGCGGAACCGAAGATGAAATGCCAACATATGCACTGTATTAATGTGTCAGCTGAGTCTCAGGTCACACTTAACCAGATTTTAATATGGAGATGGGTCACAGAGTCTCTCTGGCCTGAGGCTAAAGGAGATGAAATGAGATTTTTTTTGTGTTCCTTTCCTTTTTTTCAATCCAGTATTTGCTCAGCTGCGGAGCCGAGCGGGGGCACAACTGCAGCTATTACCGGGATTCCGTTGTTACTAATGGCCAAGAGACATCCCCGTGTGCCCTGTGCCTTGCAGAACAAGACAGGCTGTATCACAGAAGTGGAAAGAAGTGAAATGTGTTGCCCAGCTCCCCCTGGCCTCCCCCAGCACCCAGGTACATTTCCAGAGGTGGCTGCAGCCGGGTGCGTATTTGCCGCACGTTTTCGCAGCGGGTGGGTTGGGTTTTCTTTAAGCTCTGGCTTTGCTATTGCACTTCCCTGAGGAAAAGCTGGAGCTGCTGGAATTGAATGAGATGGTGCTGAGCTCTGGGAAGTCAGCACGGGAAGATGCCTGTGCTCCCAGCTGCATCTACCCCAACGTTTTATCCCAACGCTGGTCTCTACCAAGGGCTGAACTGTTGAAACCGCAACAGATTAAGAAATCTTTCCTATAGGCTTGTGGTTACTGGTGCCATGACCCTCATTGAATCTTTGATATGACTTTACTAGCTACCCTGCTTAATTTCTCCTCAGTGGGGGTAGGTTTCTGAGGTCTCCAGAGGAAAGCAGAGTGTCAGGAATGGCCAGCAGCTCTTCCCAGATGTGCGCTTTGCCCCGTTCCAGATGTGCAGATAAACGAAAGGCTGACAGCGACGTGCTGTCCTAGCACAGAGGAAATTAAATTCCCCCCTTCCAAAACCCTGCCCTGGCCCTTCCATCATCCAGCACCAAAACCAATAGTGGCATTTTCAGCCTTGCTTGATTTTAAAGATGATGGGTCACATGCAAGACAGGAAACTTGGTGGGGTCCTTGGAAGTGGCTTTATTGTAGAGGGACACCTCCAGGCACCCACTGGCTCCTAGTACACCATGAAGAGACCAGCCCCATGCCAGGGATCATGACACCAAACCAGTGCCATGCACGTGGAGCTGATTCCTTGGGATTAACCCCCTTGTGATGATGAAATGTTCCCACAGGAGTGTGGGCAGAGGAGCAAACCACTGGGTATTTGTGGAGCAGGTGAAACCCCCACCAGCTCCAGCTATTGGATCCCACTTGTGCAGCCAGGAGTAGGAAGCAGAAATATAAAAACTGGCAAGAAATTGTTTTTAAAAAATCAGTATTCTTGCCTCTAAATGTCAAGAGCAAAACAGGGAAGAGGTTGAGGTGAGGAATGCAGCAGGGGCTGGCCCCAAAGGGGGGTCACCAAAGGAGAAGGGATGGAGGCACCTGGTACCCAGTAGTTCTGGGAGTGAGGGAGGATGGAGCAAGAGGTCACAGGGGAATGAGCATCCACCACCTGGAGCACCTGCAGGCCTAAAATTGGCACCAAATTCTTCTTCTTCGTGCACGTTTAGGGACTCCTCAAGAAGCCCTTTAAATGTTCACCCTTTGCCAGGAGATCAGAGCCTCATTCAACCTGCCCTGGAATATCTCCAGGCATGGGGCATCTCCCACCTCTCTGGGCAACCTGGGGCAGTGTCTCACCACCCTCAGCACAACCAATTTCTTCCTTATCTTTGGTGTAAATTTCCCCTCTTTCAGTTTACAACCATCACCCCTTGTCCTGTCACCATAGGCTCTGCTAAAATGTTTTTCCCCAGGATGCTGCCCTGTAGTGGTGCTTCAAAACAAGATGTTCCTCAGGAGAAGAAGGACAGGGCCCAAGGGAAGAGGGAAGCCCACTGGTTCCATGTGCTCCCACCGTTGCCACGGTTCCCTCTCCAGAATTAATGGTGAGCCAGGCAATTTGGATATCACAAGGCATACAACTGCTTGCTTGTATTTCAGTATTTTGTCCTCACTTCTCAGAGAATCAGAACCATTCAGGTTGGAAAAACCCTTTGGGATCAGCCAGTCAAACCATCATCCCTACTCTATAAGTTCTCCCCTAAACCATCTCCACCAGCACCACATCCAAATGACCCTTCAACACACCCAGGGATGGTGACTCCACCACCTCCCTGGGCAGCCTGTTGCAGGGTCTGACCACTCTTGCTGTGAAGAAATGTTTCCTAATGTCCAGTCTAAACCTCCCCTGGTGCAGCTTGAAGCCCTTCCCTCTTGTTCTGTCACTAATGACCTGTGAGAAGAGACCAACCTCTCTACCATGACCTTTCAGGCAGTTGCAGAGACCAGTGGGGATTTCCTTCCTGGCACATCCTGCACCTTCCCCACCACTGCCTTCCAGCAGCCCCCACCCCACAGGGAGACCTCCAGGGAGAAATTGCCCAACTCCAGGTGACAGATGCTGCAATAAACCTGCTGTTAATTAGCTGATATCAGACCCTGCTCATTCATAACACGTTGATGTTACCAGCAGGACAACTGTGCTTCCTTTAATCACGACGTGTCCTACGATGGGCTCACAGCCAGCTTTTAATAGTCACAGCCTGGGATGACACTGGATATTGGGAAGCCCTTCCTGGAGCACCTGAGGATGCTCAGGGTTGCTCCAGTGGCATCCCAGGGTAGATGAGGCAAAGCAGGATGTCCCTGAAATCCTGCACCCTCCCAGACCCCAGAATCAGGGAGGGGGAGGTGAAGGCATCTCACCCACCAGGAATTTTATCCCCAGCACTGCAAACAGGTGTGCTGCAAAAAAAATAGCATTCCCAAGCTTGGAGCTGGGTACCCAGAGGGTTAACTCAGCCTGAAAGCCTCATCCCAGAGCTGGCAGAAGGGATTTGAAGTGGATGGAGGGGAGGATTTGAAAAGAGTTGGAATTTCCACCATGGGGAGAAGACAGAAAAGAACATCTTCTCTTCAAGCCTCAGCTCATTGTGGTTTTAATGAGCATTTCAGGTCAATTCTTCCTGCCTTTGAGCCATCTCTCTTGCTCCACAGTTGTTAGGGCACCAAACATTCAAGTCAGCTCATTTGAAATGAATTTGGGGATTTTTACATATCTCTCTGAAGAAGACTTTTCATCATCCATTTCCAAGAGATGGGACTTCTGTGACTTCCAGTTGCTTTTCCTGCTGGCACAAAACCTCCACATTTCACCCTGGTATCTTAAAAAAGCTTGTGACATCCCATAAAAATACAAGCTATTACTAAAAAACAATAAATAAAAATGCACCTATTCAGGTGGTAAATGTATTAAAAATCCAAATATTGTAAAAACATTGAGCACTATAATTCCCAACCTCCTATTAAAAACACCTCCCTGCAGTTCCCTTTCCTCTCACATCTCTCTCCTGGATACAGTGGGGGCATCCAGGAAAAAGTTACCCTGGGAAATAGTGTTCTGCTTGGAAGAGAAGTGGGCTGTATGTTTGGGAATGTGTTTTTTACAGCACTTTGGGGTGCTGGGACCTTAGGGTCCCTGCTGTGTCTTTGCAGAAGCAACATCCAGCTGCAAAGCTGGAGCTGAGGGGCAAAGAAGCAGCCCCAAATCATCTGCTTGAGCTGCTTCTGTTCATAGCAAACTGAAAAAAAATAGGTACAATGTGTAAGCTGAGGCTGATTTCTGGGTGGAAAAGGAGGTTTTGGGGTCCATTGGTTGGAGGGAAAGGTTCACATGGTACTTGCCCAGGTCAGTGGTGAGTGGGGGATGCAGCTGGGCACTGGGGTGCTCTGGAGGGACCAGGAGAGAGAAGAACAGAGCTGCCCTGCTGGATGATTCAGGCTGGTGCCTGCCCTGCCTGCCCTTCACACCCAGGTTTGCCTGGCTGGAGTCACCATCCCTGGATGTGTTGAAGGGTCGTTTGGATGTGGTGTTGGTGGAGATGGTTTAGGGGAGAACTTATAGAGTAGGGATGATGGTTGGACTTCATGATCCCAAGGGGCTTTTCTAACCTGGAGGGTTCTATGATTCTATGAAGTGATTTGGCACAGGGAAATGGGAGCACTTAGGATGGAGAAGAGCTTCAGGCCCCTGGGGCCAGTTCCACTTGACTGCTTCACCTGGGGTCTTGTGAACCTGAGTGTGGACAGGGCCAAAAGAAATGTGACTACTGTTCTGTGTTGGCTTTGTAGTTTTGCAAGACTTAGAACCATCAAATCCCAGACTGGTTTGGGTTGGAAGATACCTCCAAAATCATCTATTTCCAACCCCCTGCATGGGCAGGGACACCTCCCACCAGCCCAGGCTGCTCCAAGCCCCATCCAACCTGCCCTTCAACACTGCCAGGGATGGGGCAGCCACAGCTTCCCTGGGCAGCCTGGGCCAGGCTCTCACCACCCTCAACCTTGTCCTATCACTCCCTGCCCTTGTCATAAATCCCTCCCCAGCTTTCCTGGAGCCCCTTCAGGCCCTGGTACCACTGAAAATCCCAACACCCCAGCATTGTTGCTCCAAGCCAACCCTGCACGGCTGGGTTGGCACCAGGAGTTTTCCATCCAGATGTGATGCATCTCCCCTGACCACTCAGCAGCACGTCCAGATCTCTGGGGGCAGATGCACAGCTGGATGCTCCTGGGGGTGCATTGTTGCCTTGGCCACCCCCGGGGGCCCTAGTTTGGGGTGAGGGGACAAAAAACCTGATGGGTGCACCGGGTGCTGCCATGGTAGGGCAGCATGTTGGTTTGTGGGCAATTAGAAGGCATTTGGAAGTGGTCTGTGCTCCCAAATGAAAACCTGGTTCTAATTAGAGGTAAATGTGTATCCTGGTAACTCTGAATTTTAAGCACCATGCTCAAATGTTTATTGATTAATCATTATTATGGGGAAACACGAGCTCCCCTCTATAAATCTTTTGACACAAGCTGTCCGTCAAAAATAATGATCCTTTTTAAAACTCATGAATAAATAATAATGCAAATCTGTTTTACACAAAACACACACTGCTTTCCAGCCCAGCCACGGGAATGAAATCCAGTTATTTAAAATAATGACTCTACAATGCCTCGATAATGAGCTATTACTCCTGTAATACACATGACTTTTGTTTCCTGGCCTCTGGATTATTACCTTTTTCAAATTCAAACGTTACATTCCTGCAGGTTTTTCTATCTCAAATGCCTTGCCTAGGATTTTTTTTGCCCAGCAAATTAGGGAGAAGATGGTTTCATTTGCCACAGGGTCATATCACAATGGGTGTAGTCATATCAAGCTCTATTAACCTTCACCTTATGCTTTGGGGGACCAATGGGGACTTGTGCATCCTCAGGCACCTTGGTTGGGGAAATAATTAACAGGACCTTCCCCCTACCCAGAAAACAACAGGTTAAATTCAATAGTGTGCAAAGAAGTTATCAATGGGTTGTGGGTTACTCTGAGAGGAGGGTCTTGGTGTTCACTGAGAAACCTGCCTCATGGTAAATAAAGTTTAAGGGTGATCTTTCAGCTCTTCCTTAATTCTACAACACCTCTGGCAGGGAGCTGTGGTAGTTCATGCAATCTTTAGACACTCTGAAATCATATTTTTTAAACATCAGGCAGAGGATGGGGCTGATGGTGCCTCCTGGTCCTTCTCAAGCTCCTGTCATCTTTGGTGGGGCCATCAGGGCTGCAGGGGGTGTGTCAGGGGGGCAGCACAGGGGGGTAGGGAGAGTGGGAGTTGCCTGTTGATTATGGGGAAGGAAAGGAAAAAAAGAGGAAAGGAAAAGAGGAAAGGAAAAGAGGAAAGGAAAAGAGGAAAGGAAAGGAGAGGAAAGGAAAGGAGAGGAAAGGAAAGGAGAGGAAAGGAAAGGAAAGGAAAGGAAAGGAAAGGAAAGGAAAGGAAAGGAAAGGAAAGGAAAGGAAAGGAAAGGAAAGGAAAAAAGGAAAGGAAAGGAAAAAAGGAAAGGAAAGGAAAAAAGGAAAGGAAAGGAAAGGAAAGGAGAAAAAGAGCCATTATTAGAATAAAGATTGAGACACAAATGAGAAAAGGGTGAGGTTTGATAGACAGATGCTGTAGGTCAAACCTGGAGTTACCCTGAGCTGGGCATTTCAAGGTGGGGCAGCAGCTGATCCAGCACGTCTTGGCCACAAAGAAAAGGGCTGCAGGGAATGGTCTGGTGACAAGGGAGAGATGTGGAGGGGAGGGCAGGTCTGCCCAGGGGGAGAAAACCTTCTCCCCTTCCATCTCAAGCTCCACCATCCTGAGGGCTGGAGGCTCCTGCCCAGCTCTGCCCTGCCCTTGGGGCTGCATCACCTGATGATGCTGTTGCTTGATGGGGAGTTTGTGTCTCCTTTCCACATTGGAGATGTCCATCTCAGCCCACTGCTCAAACTGGACCTGGACTGGGAGCAGGTTCCAGGCAAATATCCCCAGCAGCAGCAGTTTCCCTTGAGCTAATAAATGTGAGATACACACACTTACAGGTGGGGAGGGGAAAGGGTGTTAATAAAGGGTGGGCTCAGTGGGTATTTTTCTCTTATTTTCACCTGGGGGTAGAAAATAGAAATGGGCTCCTTTGCTTCTTCCTGCAGCTCTAATATTAAAGGTAATGTCCTCAGATCTCTCTTCCACAGGACTAATTTGGAATAATCTGAAATAGATTTTCGGAGATGATTGTTAACATCTGCAATTGTTCTCCTGGTTTTCCAGCCAGCAGTGAGTGCAGCTGATGTCAGGCAGGGAAATCACATCTGAAACAGCAGCCATAAGGGCATTTGAAAAATAGCTCAGGAGAACAATTTGTGCAGATTATTTCTTTCTATTTTCCCCCCCAGTTTTTTCAATAGAAGCCTATTGAAAAAAAAATAATTATGTTGTGTGGAATCCTCCCTGTGGAAATGTAAGATCAAGACATTCACTGCACTGGAAGGGCTGCTGGTGGAGTTAGAAATGTGTGGTTTCCTGGTTTGGTTTGGTTTCTTTGCTGTTTGCAGAACTGCTCAGGGGTGGGTGATGGAGGGGCAGCTGCATCCCCCAGGTGTGTCCCCCCTGGCCCCAGCAGCACAGCACAGCACGATGCTGAAGCCCCAGTTGCCCATTTCCACCCCCAAACACCCCCAAGAACAACCCAGTTGAAATATGGAAGAGGAGGGATGAAGAAGCAGAATCATTTGAAGGTTCAGAACTGGTGAGATTTGCAATTAAGGAAAGGAAAATAAAAATAAAGAGAAAAAGCCAAGAGAGACATTCTGTGGCCAGACTAGAGCTTATTCTTCAGATCCCTGCTCATTAGGGAGTGTCTCTACCTCAGTGTCTGCTTAAGGTTTGCTCCCAGCTCACTGCTGGCAAAACAAGAACCTTTCAAGGAGGGGGAGGGAATCCCCTGCAGGCAAAATCAAAGCACCATGTCCACAGGCACTGGATTCCGGAGCCCCTGGCACTGCCTGAGCCCCCCCTTTATTATTATTATTATTATTATTATTATTATTATTATTATTATTATTATTTTCAATTTTTTCCTTCTTTTCTTTTTCCTCTTTTTCCTTCTTTTTCTTCTTTCTCCTTCTTCAGCACAAGTCCCCCAGAGAAGTGGTCCCAGCACCAAGCCTGCCTGAGTTCCAGAAGCCTTTGGATGATGCTCTTGGGGCACATGGTGTCATTCTTGGGGTGCCCTGGGCAGGGACAGGAGTTGGACTTGGTGATCCTGATGGGTCCCTTCCAACTCTGCATATTCTATGATTCTAATGATTCTGTGATTATGATTCTTCTTCTTCTTCTTTTTCTCCTTCTTCTGCTCTTTCTTCCTCTTTTCCTCTCTCCTCTCCTCCACTCCTTCCTCCTTCTTCTCCTCTTCTTTCCCTTTTTGCACTTGGACATTTAAACGGGCAGACCCATTCCTACCAGTCAGGTATTTCCCAGCTCTCTCCAACAGCTCCATGTCCTTCTTGTGCTGGAGCCTCCAGAACTGGGCCCAGCCCAGCACGGGGGGTCTCACCAGAGCATCCCCTCCATCAACCTGCTGGTCACACTGCTGGTGATGCAGCCCAGGCCACTGTTGGTTTCTGGGCTGCCAGTGCATGTGGCTTGTTTAGGTCCAGCTTGTCATCCAGCAACAGCCCCAAGCCCTTCTCTGCAGGGTTGCAAGGACCTGGCTCAGGGGACAATGAGCACCTTGATGCTCTCATGCCTCCATGCATGGGTCACCTGGCAGCATCCAGCACAGTGGGTAGGAACCAGCATCCCTCGTCACCTCACCTGGTGAAAAGACCTTTCAACTTCCTTTTCCCAGCCCAGAACAAGACCAAGCCCCACCTCCAGCACCCCTTCACCTCCCTGAGATCTTCCCTCCTTTCCCAGGCACCCAAAACACCTCCCTGAGATCTTCCCTCCTTTCCCAGGCACCCAAAACACCTCCCTGAGATCTTCTCTCCCTTCCCAGGCACCCAAAACACCTCCCTGAGATCTTCCCTCCCTTCCCAGGCACCCAAAACACCTCCCTGAGATCTTCCCTCCCTTCCCAGGCACCCAAAACACCTCCCTGAGATCTTCCC
>NW_009954603.1:44252-74750 GCF_000747805.2 Chaetura pelagica | reverse complement strand
CCTGAGATCTTCTCTCCCTTCCCAGGCACCCAAAACACCTCCCTGAGATCTCCTCTCCCTTCCCAGGCACCCAAAACACCTTCCTGAGATCTTCCCTCCTTTCCCAGGCACCCAAAACACCTCCCTGAGATCTTCCCTCCCTTCCCAGGCACCCAAAACACCTTCCTGAGATCTTCCCTCCTTTCCCAGGCACCCAAAACACCTCCCTGAGATCTTCCCTCCCTTCCCAGGCACCCAAACCTGATGCCAAAGCAAATCCTTCAAGCTGCAGTTTCTCAAGCACATTCCTCTGCTTATTGCTTCCACATGGGTGGAAGCACCTCCCACCCCCCACGCCCACCCTGGGGAACAGGGGCTCTACCCAGCAAACACCCAACCTTCTGCTTTTGTAACCACAATGTAAAGTTCTCCATCAACGTTAGGAATCGTTTAACGAGCCTGGCAGGGATCACCCCCTTCAGCTGCTTCGTGACCAGCCAACCAAAATAAATCAGTCATTATGGCAAAGGGAATGGCTCCCAAAGCCCCAGCCCTGGCAGCCACAACGGGGTATTTTTTGGCAATGAAAAAGTTTTAATCCCCTTCTACCCCCTCCCCACCCCCCCCTTGGAAGAACGGAGCGTCGCAAAGAGTTGGCCAAGACCTTCTGAGCCAAAGTGAGGCATAAATGGGACCTGACATTCATCTCCCCCAGCCCAGAGCACTATAATGGGACACTTTACAAGCTGTGAGAAATTTAAGCTAGGAAGGATTTTCTGAAAACCAAAACACAAGGAAGAAAACCTAGGCTAGAACAGCATGAATCCCGTTACCAAGGGGAGCGTTTGCATCCAGGGACGTTCCTGGAACACCAGCTGCTGGGGGCTTTGCTTTAGAGACAAAGGCCCTGGATGTCTGTGGGATGGAGCACTGTGCTTCCCAGCACCACGACTCCTTCCTTGGAGGACTGCGTGGAGCTGCATGTCCACCAGGGATTAATTCATTCTTTCCCCACCCAAGGAAACGAGCTCTAGGCCAAGAAGTCCCAGCAGAGCAGTTCAGAGCATCCCTTGCTGCCCTGACAAGCAGGGATCCATGCAAACCCTGAGCTCTCTCCATGGGTGGGACACAGTCTTCTCTTGGGAGAACCTTCAAAGTGCTTAGGCTGTAGCACTCAGCAGGGAAAGCCTCTTGGTGGGCTTTTGAGCAGTCCCAGCCCTGGGCTTTGTGCCCCCCTTTCCCTCACCAGGCATCTTGGCATGAAGAACTTGGAGGAGCTTCCACAAGGCCTATGATTTCACCTGTGAAACATGAAAAATGACCTGGACAGAGGAACAAAACAAGCAGTGATTGAATAAGTGACCTTCATAAACACAGGCAATGCTCACCTGGCTAAGGTGCAAGATAAACTGTGCTCATTTCTCTGAAGAACTCCTGGAAGTTTAACTTCTGCTCTTAGAATCATAGGAATCATTTGGTTTAGAAAGACCTTCAAGATCATGGGGTCCAATCATAGATGAAAAGAGCTTTAAGATAATTGAGTCTTGGACTATCCTGAGGTTGCAAATTACCCTGCAGAGCCTGAGGCATTTTCTGCATTAATTTCCTGGGTTGCTGCCTGTGAGTCAATTCATCTGCTGAGGTTTGCACCTGGGGTCACTCTGGGATGCACTGGCCCTCATCCTCCCTTCTGGAGACACCCCAGGGTGGGAAGCAGCCAGCACCAGCCTTCTTGGACACATCCTTCCTGAGGCTGGCTCCAATCCATCCCCAAAATGCTTCAGAGGGCAGGGAAATTGGGGCAGGGACATGGTTTTAGGCATTTATCTGTTGGCCTAGGTCAGCCCAAGGGTTGTTTGGTGGGTTATGTTTATGGAGCTGCCTGTCTGGAACAAAGTTTGTCACCAGGGATAATAGGAATAAAAGCACCCTGATGATTTACTGGTGGAGGAGAGGGACCTGGATTTAAAGCTCAGATCCCACTCTCAGGAAATCCATGATCAGCTCTTCTCTGTGTATCATGGGATGTGCCTTTAGTGGATGCTGTGTTGGTCCTGCTGCTCAGGTCAGAGAGCTGGAGGTAGGGATCAGCCTGTCCAGGAGAGATGAGATCTGTCAACATGTTTCTGCACAGTCACACACATCAGGTCCCTTGTAAAAATGACAGTGGCTAGAAATGTGCTGAAGGTCAGCTGTTTGGCCATGGAAATGTGGAGAGGACCCCAGGCTGCTCCAGGAGACTGGTTGCTCCAGGACCTGCAGAGGAGCACAGGAGAGGTGGCACAGCACCCAGGGAACTAGGGCATGGAGCAGGGAAATGCCTGGAAATCCAGTGCTGGGGGTTTATGTTCAAAATACATGGAGGCATAGGTTTAAGGAGGGAGCAGGAGGGGTATTTTCACAATTTCTGAGGGCAAATTAGACAGTGGGAAGGAATTCTTCACTGTGAGGGTGGTGAGAGCCTGGCCCAGGGTGCCCAGAGAAGCTGTGGCTGCCCCATCCCTGGCAGTGTTGAAGGGCAGGTTGGATGGGGCTTGGAGCAGCCTGGGCTGGTGGGAGGTGTCCCTGCCCATGCAGGAGGTGGGACTGGATGATCTTTAAGGTCCCTTCCAACCCAAACCATTCTATGATTCTATTAAATGATCCTATGTGCCCTGATAAGATGGACTCTCCTCAGCACTTCTCCACACATCCAAGGATGCTTCTGAAAGCTGCCCAGGAACACTCTGGTCATATCATACCCAGACAAACACATATTGGTGTCTGCAGAACTGCTGCAAAACGTGACATGCCAGCCCTTCCAGCAGCCTGCTCCCCAGTCCCAGACAATCAGCACGGTGGCAACATTCACCAAAATCATCCAGATTCAAGACATGAAAAGATTTTGGTTGTGATTTCCAAGATAAATCAACAGGGAGGAAAATGCCATGATAATTTCAGGCTCCATTAGGAATAACTAATAAAACTCAGTGTTTGCCAAGTGGAAAAGGACTGTCTTGATAAGGAAAAGAAGGATATCATTATTTTTCAACATGATTTTCAAGAAGCTACTTCCCTGGCTGAGAACACTCCCAAGTTCCAGATGCACTCAGGACAGTGATGGTCAGGGGGGTCTTTTAGTCTAATTAGACTCTCAGCTTGGAGCAAAGGGCTCTGGCTCTCCAGAATGATCCCTAATGAAGCAGGAACAAATCTGCCCAGCTTGTGGTAAAAAAACCCCTATATCCACACCAAGGGGCTGGTTGACTGAAGTCAGTAGATGTGTGGGCAGTTGCCATTTCATTCCACGTCTCAGCTATTTTTTCAATTACCTTTGGCAAGCCCCTAATTAAGATCTGAAATTAAAATCAAACAGCATGGAGGAGCTTTAGTTGTGAAGACCCAGTCTGCTGTTTACCTCTTTGTTTCAACCAAAAAAGCTTTTTGGGTCCTTATACTGTTGTTGTTGGTTGGTTTGGTTTGGTTTTCCCCCTTATTTGCATTCCCAAATTGAATTATTTATTAGCAAGAAGTGTTTTCTGCACCCTGATGCCACACACAGGACCACACTTTCCTTTGGTCTGAGGAGTAAACACCAATTGATCTGGCTTCCAGTCTGGAAAAGATGCCTTCAACACCTTGCTGTGCTTCATGGCAGATGATGTTTCTGGAAGTCACTCTTCTTTTGGTCCTCACCATCTCTGTATAATTAGACTTTTTGCATTTTCCCTGGGAAATCCATATGAGTTACAAATCATTCCTGGCTGGACAACTTTGCAGTGCTAATGAAAACCATTGGCCAACACCTCTTCTTTCTTTCTATTTTATTTTCTACTTTTTATTTTCTATCCATTTCTATATTGTAGTTGATTAAGTTAATATCTGGGTCATCTACTGAGCCTTTGTGATCAGCTCTTCCTTCTCTGACCACAGGAAACCTCTCCTTGGGGAAACACATCAATCTTTGCTCTGTAGGAAACCTAATGGTCAGAGACCACCATCCTGCTCCTAGTGCCACTTTCTGCTCTGAGCTCCAGGAGATGCAGAGCATGTTGGTGAAAAAAACGAGTTGTTCAAGTCTAGAACACACAGAATCCTTGGAAAAATAAGGAAGAACACAACTGTTTCCCAACCCAAATAATGGATTTAATATTGCCTGGTCAACAACATGCAGTGGGAGTGCATTGGCTGCAGACCTGCTCCTGCCCTTGCCTGAGAGGTTGGTGGCAATGCAGGAGCCCAGGGCAAGGGTTTGGGCTTTCCCCCAGCAGCAGCCTGGCCCAGCTCCTGCAGGCTGGTGTGCATGGGAACACCATGGCCAGCTGGAGCTCCTGGACTTGGGAGCACCTCTGCTTCACAATCTTTTTTAATGTCACCACAACCAGTCTTCTCCCCATCCCCACAGGAAAGAATTTATTCCTAATGTCTAAACTAAATCTCCCCTCATCCAGTTCTATTCCATCCCCCCTCATCCCATCCCTCCCTGCCCTTGTCCCAAGCCCCTCCCCAGCTTTCCTGGAGCCCCTTCAGGCACTGGGAGCTGCTCTAAGGTCTCCCTGGAGCCTTCTCTTCTCCAGGCTCAACATCCCAACTCTCCCAGCCTGGCTCCAGAGCAGAGCTGCTCCAACCTCTGGATCATCTCTGTGGCCTTCTCTGGACTTTCTCCAACAGCCCCATGTCCTTCTTGTTTTGGGGACCCCAGCACTGGTCCCAGCCCTGCAGGGGGGTCTCATCAGAGCAGAGGGGACAATCCCCTCCCTGGCCCTGCTGATCACACTGCTGGTGACAGGACGTGGGTGGTTTCTGGGCTCCCAGTGCAGCTCATGTTGAGCTTCTCATCACCCAAAACCCCCAAGTCCTCCTCCTCTGGCCTTTTCTCAGTCCATTCTCTGCCCAGCCTGGATGTGATCTCGGGATTGCCCTGAAGCCTTGTTGATTTTCCTGCTGCACTTCCTATTCACTCACTACCTAGACTATCTCACTGCTCTGAGCACCACAGTCACATACTAAAAATTCCAGCCAGTGAATTTCCATTTGGCCATGAGTCCTGGGCAGTCCATCCAGTCTCAGATGAATTGCCCAGGACCAGCTTCATGCCCAGCAAGCATGCCCAGGCTCATTAGCCCAGGCTCATTAGCCCAGGCTTGTTAGCCCAGGCCCAGCACAGCCCAGGCAGAGCTGAGTCAAATCATGTGCCATCTTGGACTCAGATTAAATTAATCCCCTTTGGGGTGGCAAAGAGGCCGTGCTAACGAATCCTGTTGGATGAGTGAAAGTTGTTGCAGCACCTGCACCATCCTCACCATCTTCCCTGGAGTGACAGAGACCCATGACTCCAGACTTGATGGGTAGCCAGGACATATGCATTTGTCCTAGAGCAATGAGATTTGGTTAAATCAAAGGGGTTTGGTGTGAAAAGGAGCAAATGAGCCCCAGTGCCACCATCCCAGGCAGTGCCCAGAGTAGCTCACCCAGAGAAACCCCCTATGGTGACAGTCCCCACACTGTCCCCAGGTGGAGAGCATCTGGCTTCGTCAGGTGACTCTGCAATGGAAATAAACAACTAAATTAGATGTTAAGAGGAAAATAGCTTTCTCCATCTTGTAGGAAAGTGAATATTTTTGAATAATAGATGCCCTGCTAGGATTACTTGGTAGCACCAAGTAGCACCTTGTCTGTGTTTATGTCACAGCTTCAGGAACAGGACCTGAAGGCAAACACTCCTGTTGGTGCTCAAGGAAGACACGTGCACACCAACTGCAACATTAATTTTTTAATGATTATTTCCCTCTCAGAAGAAATTTTTTACCAAATGCACGTTTTTTCCACGGGAAAACCTCTAGGATGGGGATACAGCTCTGGAGGGGAGATGTGGGATCCCTGGCTGCTCAGATCCAGGAGGGATCAGGTGGTGGTGGCGCGGGCAGCGCTGGCTGCCAGCGCTCAACAGCCCCAGTTCCCAGGGGGGAGCATCATGCATCCCTCCCCTGGCAGCCCAAACGCTGCTCCACCTGGGGGCTGGTGTTCCTGGGGAGCTCAGGGGCCTGTCTCTTCACCCGGGGTAGAACCAGGAGCTCGTTACAAAAAGCTGCCTTGCTATTCATGCTGGGAAGCCTCGCCCAGCAGCGCGTTTGGTAACGGGACGTGGTCTCCTAGCTCGATGTGCTCCTGCCCATCTGCTGGCTTTGGCCACCTGCCCACTCTCCAGATGGTACACGAGATTCACAGGGGCAGAGGTGCCAAAAGAAAAAAGAGATGGGTGTAGATGACACCGTTAGTGCCACCTCTTCTTCCTCCCCTCCACGGGCGACAGCTCAGACAAATCAGTGCCACGGCAACAAAGAACCCCTGGTCACAACACGCAGGAATTAGAGATGAGAAAGACCTATTAGGTCACCTACTCCACTTCCTCACCAGTGCCTGATCATCTCATTAATCTCCCCAAACGTGAGTATCTCTGTGGAAGGCACACAAAAAAAAAGGGAAGGCTGCTTCCAGATACCGGCAGTTGCCAACAACACGAGCAAGATTTCAGCTCGTGCCTGAGAGAACCGTGGGGACCATCTGGGGTGTCAAAATATATTACACAAAAGTTCAGCCTGAAGGCAGTCTACGTGAAAGGAGCCCCGTGACAGACAGAAAAGAGTGTTCACGTTGCTGGGAGGATCTAATGGCAACAGTGGAGCAGAACCCACAAGATGTTGGGCCGACGTGCAGCAGCAGATACCTCCGTGCACCTTGGGAGGCCTGGAAAAGAGGAGGTTGGCCAGCAATATTAATAGCTGGGGAGACAAAAAGGGGCAAAAATGACCCTGAAAGAACAGCTCATCCCCTTATTCATTTATTTCTTTTCCCCTCACCGTCCCAGTGGTCCATCCTTATCTCTTAAGATAAATGTATCAGGGCTCTGAACAATTGATGTGGCAAATACCAAGGCACACCGTGTCATGCTTCACAAAACACCAGTCCTCTCTTTCCAGTTGGGGTGGGACAGCTTTAACAGCATCCATTTGAAAACCCACAAGCCCCCTAAAACTTTTCAAAACTTTACAGACCTGATCCAAATCTGATTTCAAGTCTCTCACCCCAGACGAGGGGAACAGCAAGTAGAGGTGGAGCCACATTTCAGGGTGACTATTCAAAGTGCCACCAACTGTTGAAAAAGAAGGGCAGGATAAAAGGAGTTCTCCCCAAAAGTTTGCCCTGACCTTGAGATAAAGGCAGATAACACCCCATTTTATGGCAAAAGAGAAGGGTGAGTCCTCTACCAGGTTCCTGGCTTTTCCACAGGCTGGATGGTTTTACCTTTGAGATCACTTTCAGCCCCTAAGGTTGGGTAAGTAACACAAAGACAATTCAGCCATTCAGTCTGTTTTTCCCTGATTTCCAGGTCCTACCTTTCCTCCACGGTTTGCAGAAAGCATAATTGCTCAATTAACCTAACAAGGTGGATCTTACAGATTTCCAAGTGCTCAGCTCTTGAAGTCCTCAAATACCTCCATCATTTAGAGCCACACTGCAGCTGTGACAGGAGTGATTCCCCCAGCTGATGCCAAGTGAGTAAATAAATGGGAAGGAAGGAGGGAAGAATGGTGGGAAGGGAGAGCCAGGACATTTCTTCAGTAGTTCACAGGAAAGAAGGTTCCTGTGTGCTGCAGAAGGCACCAGAACAAGGGCCTGAGAAGGTTGGTGATCAAGGGTGAACGTTTTAAGAGCCAGAAAAAAAAAAAGAAGGTAGTTCTTTATTATTATTATTTTTCCTAAAAAGTTGGTGATTTTGCTGTGGTGACCCACTGACCTGATTTCTCCTATTGCTAGCCCAAAGCAAGAGCCAGGGCTTTGCTCCTCATAAAAAAAAAAGTATGGAATGGTGCTAAATGCCTGGGAACAGCTGGGATGTGTCACGTCCTCCATGTGCCCGTGGAGAGGTAAAAACTATTCTTACTCATTCTTATTTTCCATGTCACTTTGCAGTAATGGCACAGGGCAATCATGAAAAGGTAAGGATCTCCTCTTGTTTGACCCTCTTGGCAGAATTTATTCCAGGCATAGGGGTAAAACAGCCTTGCCTTATTATTTCTTTGTTTTAAAACAACATCTTTTGGAAAGTCTGCGGGGAAAACTTTGGAAAAGAGCCCTTGGCCTTTTGTAACTCAATTAGCCAAAAATACTGCAGAAAAATATCCACGAAGAGAATACAGACTAGAAGGAAATGTTCTTCAGCTGGTGTGTCTTGGGGTTGTTGTGTTTGGTTTGGGTTTGTTTTCCTCATCACTTATGGGAGGAGGAGAACTCCTTTGCTTTGTTCAGCTTCCAATTAAATCCCCACTCAAGGGAGCAGCTGAGAGGGCCCAGCTCCCAGGGATCCCCACAGCACCTTGCTCTGCTCCCTGCATCCCTGCAGTGCCTGTTCCCCTCCCCTAGGATGGACCCCCCCAGGGCTGGGCACCACTTAGCACAGATAAAGGTGCAGCATCTGGCCTGGAAGGAATTGGCTGGAATGGGCAAAGCTGAGAGGGTCCCTGCAATGACCCCAGGGTGAGACAGACCCCTCTGGGAAGAGCTGAGGACACTTTGCTGCCTGCAAGTACAATACCAGTCCATTAAGGACAGGAGTGAAATTGCCCTGCAATTGTATTCCCTGGCTCATATCTAGCACAACCACCACCCCTGCAACCAAGGGGAACAGACACAATTACTGTTCCCTGACTGCTAAAATGAACAGCAGATTGAACGCGGCCAGTTTCCTCCTTTCCCTTTGTCTGTTTGTTCTTGGGGTGGTTTGTTTTTTTTGGTTGTTGTTGTTGGTTTTGCTGCTTTTTCCCCCCACCTCCCAGGCAGCCAGGCGTGGGTGCTGAGTGCTGGGCTGCTGAATGGGATGCTCTTCTCCTGGTCCTTTCTTATTTGTTACGCTGTGTCACTCCTGGAAGTGCATTGATAGGAGATGTCAGCTGGTGATCATTTACAAAAGCCAGCGAGAAGGCTGCTCATTTTGTGTCTTGGGAGAGGAGAGGAGGAAGAGGAGCAGCCTCTTTTTATTTTTAATTCTCCTTTTTTTGCTTGCGTGAGCAATCAACGGGAATATCTAAACGGAAGCCCCTCGAAAGAATGGCAGGTTTCCAAAACACTAGCTCAGAAAGGAATGTAAAAGCACAGCAGAGCATTGCAGCCATCGGGTTTGGAAGGAGAAAGAGTCCTTTAGGTTTAGCATCATGCCCTCAGGGAAGAGGGGCTTGCAGAAGCAATTAGAACCTCACAAAAAAAAGGATGAGAAAAGGCAAAATGCATCCTGTATTCCCGTGTGTAAAGCGAGCTCTACTTGGGATAAAGAAGCCCCCAAAACAGACTTTAATCTCTGGAGAAGCAAAAGCAAAACCTTTTTATCCAAAGGATTTTGATGCTTATCCTGGCTCCCCCCAAAATGCAACATTAGCAAAGGATCCTGGTGGTTGGGGTGACCATGGCAACCTGGCCAGAGAACAGTGGGTCCCCTCCACACATTTCACAGGCTATTTCAATATGCAGTTGCTTTTCTGTGGAAGTGGTGCCCCTTATTCCCAGTTCAAATGTGCCTCTCCAGTTGCAGGATCTCATGCCATTTTCCACTGGATGAGGGACCTTTCAGAAGTCTCTTCCACATGTTGCCATCCCAAACCCCTCACCTCTGAGTGGGTGCTTTGCTAAGACAGACCAATTCTATTTGCCAGGTACTATAAGGTACATTTTTGAAGCTTCACATTATTTTTCTCATTCTTGCTGAGGCCTTTCCAGCAGTAAATCAACTCAAAGATCTTTTACTGTGGAAAGTAACTCCCAGTACTCCCAATGCCATGAGTGTTCCCTGATCCAAGGCAAAGCCAGAGAGATGATGAATGTGAACGTTGCCCCTTGGTCCTCACCTGTCCTTCAGCAACCACAGGAGCTGGAAGATGCTCTCCAGCCACACCCTGCATGTTCCTCAGCCTTGAAATGAGAAATTCAAGTCACCAAGTCCCCAGAGATGCCAGAGCTATGGGACTGGGCACCTCAGACTCCTCAGGGAATGAAGCATTTCCAGATGATGGTCAGAACCTTGGGTGGGCTTTGTCTTCTAGACATGCCTCTCTTGTCCCCACAGAGCACACAGGACCTGCACGAGATACTACCCATTTCCTCACTCTCCTGCCCATTCCTGGCAGGACAAAGCAAGGCCTTAGCTTTCAATCATCCCTTTCTTCCACATTCTTCTGCACAAGCTATTTTTGCAAAACAGGTTTCATTTTAGTTCTGTGCTTTGCTCTCTCTGCTGAACACAGGGTAGAGAAACCAAGAGAGAGGAGCATGAGATGAACTCGCATCACTTAAAAGAGCTTGAAGCAAAGCATTTCCCCTTGAATTCCCCAAGTGGAGCATTTTCAAATCAACTCTTTGTGAAAACAAGCAATTATTTGTTCACTGAAGCCAGAGCCAAAGTCTGGCAAACTGCTAAAGTTAGAAAAATGCAAATGTTGTATTAGCCCAGAAAACTGCAGTTCTGTTTCATTAACTCAGACTCCTCCTGTGCCTGCATAATGTGTTTTCTCTGTGTATTTTTGTGGCTGTTTGGAAGTCAAGGTCCACCTCAGCCTCTGTGTTCAGCAGAATGGAAGGATGTGTGGATGCATCCACCAAGGATGCTGCAGTCCCTCCATGCCTGGGACTTGCAGGGACATGGCCACCTCCTTAGCTTCCCAGGGCTTTGCCAGCCCTCCCAAGCCCTCTGCCTGCTGCAGGTGAGAGGAGATGCCAGGCAGGGGTGTCCAGGTGAGGCCACCCCCTCTGCTGCACCAGCAGCAGCTTGTTCCTGCAGGGCTGAGCTCGGGCAGGCAGGCTGGTAAAATGAAGACAGATGGCAGCAAGTTCCTTGCTCAGGACTCATGAGTCACAGCTCATTCATGGGGATCCTTGAGAGAAGAACCTGCTTCTTTCCTATTTTTCACTTAGCGTGGAAGCACTTTGCTTATGAATACACCCCCAGAGAAGCCTCCTACAGCATTTCTGCTGAGATCTCCTCCTCTGAGATGGGGAAATCAAGCAGGTTTGCTGGCAGCACTACAGCTGCTAAAGGCACTTAGCTCACAGGGTTAATTAATGGGAGATCATTAGGTGCCTTCAGCCCCATGAGCTCAGCAGGGCATGCACACGGGTACTGGGAGCAGGGCAGCACCACTGGGTGTCCTGGCCAAGCCCTGACCTTGAGGACCTCCAATCCCAGTGGATCCTCTCATGGTCAGTCTGTCCATCACTCCATCACCTCAAGCTGCATCCGGAATCCTGGGGTCAGGTCTGGGCCCCTCAGGACAAGAAGGACATGGAGGGGCTGGAGCGTGTCCAGGGAAGGGCAGTGGGGCTGGGGAAGGGGCTGGAGCACAAGTGTGAGCAGGAGCAGCTGAGGGAGCTGGGGGTGTCCAGCCTGGAGACAAGGAGCTGAGGGGAGACCTGCTGGCTCTGCAGCTGCTGAGAGGAGGTTGGAGCCAGGGGGGTCGGGCTCTGCTCCCCAGGAACAAGGGGGGGGACAAGAGGGAATGGGCTCCAGTTGTGCCAAGGGAGGCTGAGGTTGGATCTGGGGAACAATTCCTTCCCCAAAGGGCTGTCAGGCCCTGGCCCAGGCTGCCCAGGGCAGGGTCCCCATCCCTGGAGGTGTTTCCAAGCCCTGGAGATGGTGCTGAGGGACATGGGGCAGGGGTGGCCTGGACAGGGCTGGGTGAATGGTTGGACTTGGTGATCTTAAAGGTCTTTTCCAACCAAAAGAACTCTGTGATTCTCTGATCAGGGCAGCCACATTGCTACAGGGTTCCATCCAAAGCCTGGAGAGCTACGTGGGAACTCCAGGCTGCAACCCTGCAGTCCCTTGAAAGGAGTCTTTGAAGGATTCATTCAATTTGGAAGTCGCCCGTCATGCTTGATTTACCCAGCTCATTCCATAGATAGTTAATTAATCCTCTTCCTCCAAACCAATAACAAGTTTATTGCAGTCTGAGCAGTTTCCTCTTTTGTCCTGGTTTGGCACAAGGTCCTGGACACGCTGCTCTGAGGGCTGTCCCCATCTTCCTTGGCCTCATGCTGCTGCTGCTGGGAAGTTCTGCCTTCACAGCCATGGCTCTCCTGAGGGTCCCTGCAGGACCAGAGACCCACCACCAGCCCTTCCCTGCCAGCATGGGTTATCATCCCTTTTCAAAGGGAAAATCAGCTTCTCCACAGAGGCACTGAGACACGACCACCCTGTGCAGAAGCTGTTACAGGTTATCACTAAATCTCTTCTCTTTCAGCTTGAAGACATTCCCCCTCATCCCATCCCTCCCTGCCCTTGTCCCAAGCCCCTCCCCAGCTTTCCTGGAGCCCCTTCAGGCACTGGAAGGTGCTCTCAGGTCTCCCTGGAGCCTTCTCTTCCCCAGGCTGAACACCCCAACTCTCCCAGCCTGTCCCCAGAGCTGCTCCAGCCCCTGGATCATTTTTGTGGCCTCCTCTGGACCTGCTCCAACAGCCCCATGTCCCTCTTGTTTTGGGGACCCCAGAACTACACCCAGCCCTGCAGGAGGGTCTCACCAGAGGGGAGCAGAGGGGAAGAATCCCCTCCCTCAACCTGCTGTCCATGCTTCTTATCCTCACAGACTCTTGCTCTGTGCTTCACCCACAGGAGGAGGAGCAGAGCAGACCCTTTCCTGCCTGTCTCCCACCAGCCAGAGCAGCTGCTGCAATTACCACAGCCAGGGCCCACTTAAAGAGCTTCTCATCAGCCTTTTTAAGTGTCTGTACTTCTGGCACGGCCTGTGCCTTGAGGCACCTGTGTGAGATGGAACTACTTTTTCTGGAGCTCTTGGGGATGCTCAGGGAGGAAATGCTGTACTAGGGATGTGCAAAATGCTTCCATTGTTATGAGAGCACCTGATCCAGTGCAGGAACCATGGCACTGGCTTCTCGGGATGTAAAAACGTAGCTCTGAGTTGAAATGCAACATGTCAGAGACAGATATCCCCAAACTGAACCACATGGAGACTATCCAACCACCAAAGCCTGGTCCTGACCAGCTTGCTTCTCTATGCGAGAGTGATGAATAAATAGGATGCAGTCACCTGAAGTGGCCTGAATATTCCTGAAAAGGCAGAATATTCCGTTGTGTATGGTAGAGTGGCCTGAATATTCCTGAAAAGGCAGAATATTCCGTTGTGTATGGTAGAGTGGCCTGAATATTCCTGAAAAGGCAGAATATTCCATGGCATAGGATGGAATCACCACACCAGGGATATAAACCCCACCTCTCCGTGCCCCTGTGGAGCATAAATCCAAAAGGAAAAGGCAGACCTGCTGGAAATGTCAGCAAAATGAAAGGCTTCTTGCTGTTCAGTTTCATGGAAAGGAACTTGAAATTCCCAAGAAAAGCAGCCACAAGCCACAGAAGGCCTCTTTAAACGCTTCCTGGTGCTGTTTGTTGTTTTACCTGTTGTTTACATGATGCTCTTAGTGTGTTTTACATCAAACAGCAGCTACTGCAATCTGTTCCTGAGCCTTCCCTCCAGAGCCAGGCTCACGTTGCTAATGATGGTGATGATGCACAAATCAAAGAAGCTAAAGAATGAGCTTGGCTGCTCTCGTGACAGACAAAAATGCCAGGGAAAAGGGCTGAATCCTGAAGGATGCAACAGTCAGAAACCCAAATGAACCCATCCCCTTCCCCCACGATGCCCCAGCAGGGAGGAATTTGCTGCACCCCACCTTGATTTTACAGGGCAACCATTTCACCTCTTGTCTTTTTATTACCCATCCCTTTTCTGCTTCACTTCTAAGAGAGGAAAATTGTGGTGAACCTTGGGAAGCTTTCAGAGGAGCCCCTTTCAGAATGCAAATCCCTCCACAAGCACCTTGGTGCCACTGAAGTGCTGGAAAAAAGGAGAGAAATCCTCTTTTCTGTGCAGGACAAAAGACCTCAGATAAAGCTGCAATTGTATTTGCAATAAATTAAGAGCAGGTGAGGGTTGCACTGAACTTTGTCCCATGATGTTATTGCAGAATGAAGCCATCACATAAGAATCCCTTTAGTGATTACGTATTTTGAGAAGAAAAGAGCAGAAAAGCAGGAAAAGTGGAAATGTGTTGCTTACAAAATTAAATACATATGGGAAACATAAAAGGACCAGCCTGAGGAGCAAACTGTGCTCTAAGATTACCTTAATTGCACAGAGACACGAGCCATGTCCATCCAAAAAAACAAAGACCAGATTTGATCTGAGCTCTCTGGTCAGTTTGGATTTTATAGGCTCCTCCAGCTGTCACAAGCCACATAATTAACCAAGAAAATATGACCAACATTTTGAAGCACATTGCTTCTTTGTCAGCTCATTTATGAGGTGAAATGGTAGATTTCAGCTCCTAAGCTCAGAAGCCAACATTTTTGTAAAGTGACTTAATTTCAAACACTTTCCTTTAGGGAGACACTTCAGGGGGACACCTTAAAAGGGGATTTGTTTTTCTGAATGTGTCGAGCATTTAATTTCTAAAAGAACATCTCTCACCCTTGGCACTCAAAATGATGAGTCACTTGTCAAAGCCTGGCCCACGCTGCCAAGGAAAAGAACTGCCTGAGGGTGTTTGCAAAAAGAAAAGGGAAAGGAATAAAGCAAGAGGGTGGCCAAGATGTAAAAGAGCATCCTTGTGTTGGAGCCTCCGTTCCCCAAGCATAGGTAGGTGTAGGACAGAGATTTCATGGTCCATCCTCTCCTGACAGAACATCTGACACCACCGTTGGCTCCACTGGTCTCACTGGGATCACCCAAGAAACGAGGGGCTGTGAGGAGCAGAATGAGGGCAGGAGAAGAGCAAGGTGGCCCACCTGCATGTTGGGGACATCAGGAGCAAGTTGACTTGTGAAGATTTTAGCACATCTGTGTGCATCACACTGGGGCATTCAATCCAAGAAGAGAAGGGTTTTGGCAAATCTTCTTCTCACGTGAGTGTTTCTAATTCCAGGGTCTGACCTGGGGGACCTGTCACACACCCTGGGACACCCAGTACCAAATCCTGCCATTTCAGAAGCTGCATTTTTAGATATGTCAGAAGATGGATCCATGAGCCTTTCCCACTGAAGGACATGGAAGTCATCCTTTAGAGCTGAGATTGATTTATTTAAATTATTTGAGATGGCTTTAATGAGTAACACACCACTCCACCTACAAAAAGCTTGAATCAGTCACTGTAACTGATAGTGGCACATTGAATATTTTCTCTTCATGCTTTCCTTCCTATTACTCTTTTCCAAAAATAAACATGGAATAAGAAAATAAATGCATTTTTTTTAAGGCAGAAGTGATCTCTCCAGATGATTAAATGAATACAAAATAAGAGCTTAGTGTGTATTCTGTCCATTGGCTAAAACACAGAGGGTTTGGAGCTGGAAAAGAAGCAATGAGCAGGATGGAGGCCACCCCAGACTTGCTGGAGAAAAGGGTTGGCTGCTGGAGGTTCTCAAACTGCTCCTTTGGAAGTAGCAGGGTGGGCTCACCATTCTGCCCCAGTCACTACTGGGCTGAGTTTATTCACCTTAGGAGAAAAATGCAACAGAGAAGGCCAAGACTTAGTCCTGGCATTGAGAAGACCAAGCCCATGGGTGTTTAAAGCCAACAGAGTCACCAAGGTCACTGCTGGGTTTTCAGGGGGTCTACACCATGGTGAGACCAGAGGTGGCTGCAGGGGCACTGAGAGGAGACCCGTGCTGGAAATAGCACTTGCTATTTCCAGAGCTGATTTTCCACTCAAAAATGGCTTTTCTCTGAAAAAACCCACTAATTTATCTATATATTCTCAACAGGAAAACTGAAATTTTCATTTTAAAAACACTGTCGTTTCATTGGAGGGGAAATTCTGAAATCAGCCTGTTTGCCTCAATTTAAAGAACCATCCCTCAGCATTCACTTTCCACCATTTCCAGTTGAAATACCAGGCATAAAAAGGACTTCCTGATACATGTCAAGAGGTTTGTGGGGTTTTTTTTCACTATTAAAAATATTAAATCAAAGCAAATTGGCTATTCCAGAACCTTTCTGACATGCAGTTTCAAAATGCTGTGTGAAGCAGCACAGTAAAAATTTATAGTCCTATTTTTAATGCAATTAAAGACATTTTTAAAATGTTTGGAATGTGTTGGGTAAAGATGGGCTTTTGCAAAGAAGAGAAAATGTGAATGGAGAGTTGTTTCACTTCAGGTTTGGAGGTGCTTGCCTTGGTTTTCCTTGGGAAGGGTGGACTGATTCCCAAGTGCCACCAGCATGTCCCAGAGAGACCTGGTTCCTCAGTGACCTCAGGAAATCAGAGACAGATTTAATTAATTAAAAAAAAAAAAAGAAAACAACCCCCAAAAGACCAGCCACCTTTCTGAGTGGTTTTTTTCCCATTGCTTATTTTTTTTGGAGGGTAATAGTAGCAAGTACTCTCTGTGTTCTGTTCCCCATGTTCTTTGGAAACCTCTTCACCGTCTTGTTACCCAGGTCAGAATGGAAATAAAAAGCCATTTCCAGCAATTTGCACTGGAAGAGGTGGGGATGGGTCTCTAAGGGTCAAGTTCATGGCCAGGAAACTCCCTCCAAGCCCACCACAAGAGTGTGTGGTTGGCCCCAGGAGTGCCCCAGCCTAAGGTTTCTGCCTTAGGCTTCCTTTTATATGCACATAAAGTAATTTGAACCAGCAAGAACTTCCCATTTGGTCTAGATTTCCTGGGAGTCTTTTATAAAAGGAATGATTTCAGTAAGGATCTTGTGGTGAGAGTGGCTTTGCTCCAGGTTTCGTGCATGAATTCTGGCCTGGAGCAGGAACTGGTGCTACAGAGTCAGAGTCACCCATGCAGAAACCTCAGCAGATAATCCTAATCAGGAGAGGCTCATTAAACCCTGTTTAGTATCGTTGGTTCCACGGGTAATTAATAAAGCAACCAGCTGGAAGAACACATAGGAGGTATGGATGGTATAAAATAAAAAGCTCTTCCACATGACTGGCTGAGTATGGTTTTTGAGTGCTTAGGAGAAAGCCATAAATGCCTCTTATTTTAAAGCCATTACCCCTTGTCCTAGTGCTTAAAGAAAAGAAAGAAAAAGAAAATATTGTGTTGGTTGGAAGAGGGGAGATTGAGGTGAGACTTTTGGAGGAAATTCTGTGCTGTGAGGGTGGTGAGAGCCTGGCCCAGGCTGCCCAGGGAAGCTGTGGCTGCCCCATCCCTGGCAGTGTTGAAGGGCAGGTTGGATGGGGCTTGGAGCAGCCTGGGCTGGTGGGAGGTGTCCCTGCCCATGCAGGGGGTTGGGACTGGATGATCTTGAAGGTCCTTTCCAACCCAAACCAGTCTGAGATTCTATGATTCTATGACCATTTATAGAGGATGTGGACAGGGAGCCTTTAATTAAAAAAAACAACTCAGCTGACCCATGAACCTCTCCCAGTATGGAGTGAGAAGCCCCTCTGAAGAGACACAGATGCCTTTGGAGCTCACAGCACATCTCCACTGAGACCAGCATCCCACCTCACCCACAGCAGAAACCTCCCCAGCTCAGGCAGCAGCATGGATCAGCAGCCAGTCCATCACACAAAACCCAGAGAGGAGCATGAAACATGGGACTGAAGGCCAAGGTTGAGTTTCCCTGGAAACCACAGCATTGTGCCTGCAAACTTTTGTTAGTCATGACTGTTGCCCACGGTATCTGGGCATCACTGCTCTGCCAAGGGGAACATCAAGGTCTGCACCAGCATTCTCCTGCCAGCCCCCTGTTAGAACTACTGTAGCTTCAGCCCTCTGTAATTCCTTACTAAAAATATAACAAAGGGATTTTTTTTTTTTCCCCTCCTTCCCAAGCTTCACTTTTATCTTAATAAAGACACTGCTATATATTCTCATAAATACCTTGGCCCACATAATAGCTCCTTGGCTCTTGCCCACTGCTAGGAGAAAATAAGTGGCCTCTGTGGGGCTGTGGGGATAACGTTGGGATTTATCAACAGAAACTCCTACGAGTCTCATGTTCATTTTTCCTGCAGTCCAGCTGGGGTATAAATCAAATAGATATTGGGACCATTCATCCATCGTGATGGATCTTAGCATGGCTGTCATCAGGAGGATGGACAGCTGCGTGGGGAGATTGGTGGGTATCTGTCTGCTTTTGCTCTGCCAAACCAGCCAGTTGTGTCACCCCTGATGGAAATGCTAACACGCAGTGGGGACAGCTGGAAAAAAAAAATATGGGGTTGCTCAAGGTCATAAATAACTTTGCCAGACCATTCATATTGTCCAGTCATAATTTTCAGTCTTTTATCTCCGTGTCTTTAAATGGCAAGGGAATTTTAGGGCTTTTTACAGACTATTCTTTAAAGAAGACAAACTATTTTTAGTGACTGAGCTTTCCAGGAGGGAGCAGAGTAAAAATGAGTTGGATTTCCTAGCACAGCCTTGGCAGGGATTTTAATGCTCTGCAACATTTATCCTCCCCATATGGGGACCTGCTGCCCCCCAGAACAGCACCAGCCAGCCAAGCCCACAGGAGATGGTTCTGCAACCTCTGCTCTACCAAACCCACCATATGTGCCCCCTCATCTCCCTTAGATGAAAAATAAAAATGATTTTTACTATATTCTGCAGATCAAAAACTGCTTTGGCCCAGGGATGGGCATTAATACCAAGTGGCCCCAGCCCCACGTGCACTGGGAGCCATGGCTGCCTGCTAAGAAATGGAAAATGAGGATAAAAGTATGTAAACACCAAGTAAAGGATTAAAATATTGCCACATTGTGCAAGAATGTGCATGAATAGCTTTCAGAAGTCTTCCTGAGCTGCTTTATTTTGCATGTTGTGTCTGCTAGCTCTTCCCCTTGACCTTTTCCTACAGGAAAGCTGAGGAGGGACTTTTGACAAGGGCAGGGAGTGATGGGGTGAGGGGGAATGGCTTCAAGCTGGAAGAGGGGAGATTGAGATGAGGTATTAGGAATAAACTTTTCACTGTGAGGGTAATGAGACCCTGGCCCAGGTTGCCCAGAGAAGCTGTGGCTGCCCCATCCCTGGCAGTGTTGAAGGGCAGGTTGGATGGGGCTTGGAGCAGCCTGGGCTGCTGGGAGGTGTCCCACGAGGAGGAGGTTCCTCTGCAGTTGTGCAGGACCTTGATCCCTACCCACTGGAGGCTGGCACAGAAGAGAAAGTGACTGTGTTCTCACCAGGCACAGGTGAAGCCCAGGGCCCTGTGAGACAGCATCTGCCTTCAGCTGCCTTGTTCCCTTTCTCATCTCTCTGCCCCTTTTCCCTTTCATGCTTCACATTCTACCATCCACTTCCCTCCCTCGCTCCTTTCATCTCCCCGGGCTTGCATCCCCTCTTCCTTTCATTGCCATTTCAAATTCCCCAAAGGATTTGACTTTTATTTCACTGTCCTTGCTTCCCTGAGCATGTCATGTGTTCCCCCCCCCCCAGGAATAACACTGGGGTCTCCCCTTTCATTCACTCCTGAGCTGACTTCAAAGAACAGGGATGTTACACCCACACAAAGCCACCAGCACCCAGATTCCTTTTTTGATCTCAACATCCAAAAGTCATAATAGAACCCAAATCAAAACAGGCCAGAAATCTGGCACAGCAAGGGCTTGGAAGGAACAGTTGAAAGGAACATTTCCAGGGGTTTATTTTATTGGTATTATTTATCTATTTATTTTAAAAGGAAGGTTTTGGAGGAATTTTGCTTGGAAAACAATGCCTTTCATACACACCCTGCCAAATAATTGCCAGCTCCTTGTGATGAGAAAGCTCTGTCTTGGGGGAAAGGTCAAGAAAATGCTTACTTACCATCACTGGGTGTGTGTAAACCTGCACAAAACCACAGCAGCCTGTCCCTGGGTGTATGGTTTGGCCCTGGGAGAGGGCAGCAGGCAGCCCCTTGCGGGGGCTCCCGGCCCCTTCCAAGCCCAGGGAATTTTGTTTTGCTTTTAACGCGTCTCACGAGAGGTTCCTGGCACGGGGGGGCCTGCGTGGCTTTCATTCCTGTGGTCTGCCAACATATATACACTCCCCGAGCTGTTTACACTCTCTGTCCAGAGAGGTTTTTCTGATTAACCACCAGCAGTTACTGGGATTGATGTTTGCCCACACGCGCAGCTGGGAAGAGCAAACAGCAAACACGGGGTGGGGAGGGGACAGACACCCTCTGCTTCTGCTGTAGAATCCTTCACAACTCAAGGTGAAGTGGATCCTTGCACCAGCAGCTGAGGGGGTGACAATGCTCCTTTCAGCTGTTTCATCACTGCTTTGCTGGTATTTTAAATTGCTGGGAGAAGCAGGTGCCTTTGGATCCATCTGGATAATGCGCCCATCTGATCCAAACCAGTAATTACCAGGTATTTCCTCAGTGCAATCCAGTGTTTGCCAGCAGTGGGTACTTTTGCACAGAAAATTATATATTAAAGGGCATTACATTACAAAAATCAGCACACATTAAATAACTTGTACTTTGAGCCTTAATATATGCTGTAACATCCACCTCCAAGGTGTATTTAAGTGTGTGCACACATCACTTTAATTAGAGCATTGGTGTTATCAGGAGGAGAAATGAGGTTACGTGGTCCCCAGCAACCATTAACTTCTTATTTTCATTTAAAGCTCGTTGCTTCGTGGCAAGGAAATTAGATAATGATCAGAAGTCCAGCTCTTTTTTTCAATAAAACCTCATTTGTTTCCATTTCAATGCCTGCCACTCTCTTGGTGGAGCTCACCCTAGGAGATGAGCTGGGTGCCTTCCCCAAACCTTCTTCCACCTCCCTTTTTTTGGGATGCTTGTGGGAACCTGCACTCCTACAGAGCCAGAAATCACTATCACATAATAAATATTCTATTTCTACATAAAAACAGGTGCATCAGCTATTAGAGACACACCAGCACTGATTTGTGTACAAACATCTTCATCACTTCTCTCCATCCCTGCTCCCAGGGTGAGGGCATTAGCTCTGGTCTCTGCTGCCATTCCTAGCTGAGTCCTCTCTTCCTCTTCATTCATTTCACACAAAGCCTTGATAGAAGGAGCAAGGCAATAAATAATTTGAGCTCTGGGCCCTTGTGCCCCTGACATGGGCCACAGGTGGGTTCTGCAGCCCTAGCAGAGCCTTGCTGCAGCCATTGACTTGGCCTCTCTCTAACAGCTCTCCCCATGAACCAGATCAATACTATTAGCCAGTTTGCTACTCACCTGCTTTACCTGCATCTCAATACTTGAGGTCCCTGATCAGAAACACCCCTCCTGTAGTTACAACTGATTTCTTCATGCAGGGGAGGTGGCATCCCCAGTGAGAGCAAAGCAGGCAGGCACTGAGGAGCTGTATCCCGTGACTCTTCACCAATTTCCACCCTTTTCCAGCTGCAACAACTGCCTCCAGATTGCTGTCTGGCTGCAACGTGATTTATTCCTGTAGGCAGCTCCCTGCACTGCCAGAGAGAGACTTTGCAGAGCTTTGGAGCTTGGGCAGGAAGGGCCTGCAACAAGGGTCACATTCAGACAACCAGCAGTGACCCAGCTGACACCAACACCCACATTCCCCGGAGACTGGTGGATAAACACAGGATGCGTTTGCTGTTGATGCGTCCTGTTGTGCACATCTGGGCACCTTGGGAGGTGGAACTCTTGTTTCTGCTGCTAGACCTACATAGCCTGTTGTCCTGTTTGCTGTGTTTGCATGGATGCAAGACCAAAGCCTGGGAGAAGCCCCAAGGGGCAGGTGCACACGCTGGGAGCAGCGACGAGCCCTTCGCAGCTCTGCCCCACCGCCCGACTGACGGGCTGCAAACAGCCCTGCTGGGGCCCAGCCCTGCCAGTCCTCATCATCCATCAGGCATCCCTTCCCAGGCTGCTGGAGGTGCCTCTTGCTGCTTTCCCCCTCACTTGGCTGGCAGATGCACGTGGAGGTCACCAGGTGCCCAACCACATTACGCTCTCCCATCCGCGCCGCTCGTTAGTCTCACTGGGCTCGCGAGGGCAGATCCCCAGGGTGCAGGCCTGGCAGCTCAGCCTTGTAAAACCTGATTTCGTGAGCCCAAGCCTCACCCCAGTTTATTCCCCATCATCTGCAGACACTGGTCCAGGAGGCAGGGACTTCACCAGGCTTGCCACGCTGCTCAAACTTCTGGAAACCCTCCTTGTGGTCCTCCCAGCCTCCCACTGACAGCCTCCTCCTTCCCATGCCATCTCTGTGCCATGGGCCCTGGCAGTGCAGGGCTTGACCAACCCACTGGGTCCACTGTGATGTGGGGAGCACAGGGTTCCCCATGGGAGCTGCCTCTGAGCAGGAAATTCCTGCAAGGGCTGCCAGGAAAGCTCACCCCAAATCATTCCTAGAGCGGTCAACCGAGGAGCAACAAACATCATGGGCTCTGTGAACGTATCTTCCAGAAAGAAGGGATGGTTGTTTAGGTGTTCTGCTTGTATTGCTGATAGCTCAGTGGGAGGAAATGTCACTCATAACAAAAGCAGTGTCCTTTGGCATGAGAATTCCTGGAAGCCTTCATCAGCCTGGGACCCCCAGCAGGAGGCACAGCTCACAGTCCTCCTCGAGGAGTCTGTCATGGAGAAAATGGAGCTGGGACCCAAATCCTCCTTTCTGAACCCCCATGACAAAGTATGGAAGCTAATGACTGAGCTACTTTAGATACTGTGGTGGGGACTACATCCTGCCCTGTTGGGCTGAACATTCAGCATCCATAGGCACAGAACCATGTGCCCAGCACTCGTATAATCCTCTCCAAGCACAGCCACATCACAGCTTGTCAAAGATACAATCTTCACCAGGCTCTGGAGGAAAAAAAATGGAGAATTTCTAGTGCTTTTTACAAACCCACACGTCAGAGTGTTTAGTGAAAGGATGCAGGGATGGGGAGGGGGAAGGCAGTGGGGCCCCTCACTCTAGATTAGACCCAGATGGCCCTCAGAGGTGAGGGAATAACCTTCTTGATGAGGAATGCACAAATCCCTCCTGCAGCCATCCGACCCGTCGTGTTGGGAACTGGATGGTGATTGATTAGGAGAGTATTAACCTTGTCATTTGTAATAGGTCATCTGGTGATTTTATCACGTTTTAATCCATATTTTCTTTTTCACGCTGAGCTCCTTCCTGAGGAAAGCACAGCCATGGCAGAGCTGGGGATGGATGGGGGGGACAATGTCCAGGGAGTCTGATGATCATTTTTTTAATGCTTGCCTTTTCTGAGCCTTATTTATTTATTTATTTATTTCCAGTAGCTCTGATGGTGGGTGAGGTGACCATTTCCCAAGATTGATGCAACCGAATCAGTGAGGTGTATTTCCTGATGGCTGGGAATTCCCTGTTTCCTTCAGGTGCTGCAGGTTTAAGGAAACAGATCTCAGGCAATAGGTTTATAGGCTCTTGCTCTACCCAGCACCATGAACATCTCTCCAAAGTCACAAGGAGTTTGCTGTGCCCAGCTGAAGGGAAAAAACACTTTGTGGTTTGTGAGTAGAACCTTTTCTGATTTATTCACTGTCTTGTTTAAAGTGGGTGATGAGCTGTGAATACCCAAGTTAGACAGTTAATTAACTAAAAAACCCACATTTTTCAGTACAAATTTGTGAGACCAAGCTTGAAGGCACCTGGTGAGACTTTCAAAAACACCAAACCCCACATTTCAAATTAGCACATCTTAGAGAAAATCTTCCCTTCTTCCCTGCATCCTCACCAGAGACACTTCTTCTCCAGCTCTGGGCTGGCTTTTGGTTGTTTCATCAGACCTGGGGCTGAGCAATTTTTTGTATGGCTTTATTTGATGCTCTGGTAGAAGGAAGGATGTTCTTTCAGTTATTTATATCCTTTTTTCCCCTGATTGTGCTGGGTGACTGTGGTCTCAGGTCTGGTTTTGGTCCAGGAAGCAACGTCACTGCTGGAACAAAACCTAAAATGGGCTCCCCCAGTGGATAATTTAATGGGTTGGTAACTGTGGCTGAGGAGTCAGATGGTGGCTCTGGATGAGGCTGGAATGAGGTTGGGGAGCAGCAAGAAGAGAGTGAATCAGGACAACCATCAAGTCCCAACCACATCTCTGTGTCTCTTCAAGATGACATTAAGTTCAAGGTTTTTCAACTGGAACAGCCAATAAAGTGCTTTGAAAGGGGCCAAGCATCATGCTTGGACTTTGATGAAAGAAGTAGATTAAAAACATAAATAGACCCATTTTTAAGGATCATCCCAACCCTGGGTGAGGAGAAGGGTCCCACTCTGAGCTGCCCAAGAGGCACTGGAGGTCTGCAGAGGAGAACTGGACACTGTTGTCCTTGGATGGTGCTTCCTGGGTGCTGATCTCAGAGCAGGGTGCAATTTTTTAATGCCTTTGGCATCAGACAGAGAAGCAGGACACAGCTGTGCCTTGGGAAGCTGAGACATTTTGTGATTAAACAAATTTCTCAAGCTCAGCGAGGAGATTTGTTGAGATGAGGACCCAGTGAGCTGCAATTTCTGTGCTACATGTTTTAGGAGTGAACTCTCTGGGATTTAGGGCATCTTCTCCCTGGAGCAAAGCTCCATGCACAGGACTGCATGATGACTGGAGAAAAGAGGATTTAAGCCTAAATTTTCCTCTGGGGGAAAGACAACATCAGCCTCTTTTCCCAACTGGAATTATCTTGGGCAACCACATTTAACCCAGGCTTTCACTTTGTTTCAGTTCAAAGATCACTGAGAAAAATACATGTGTATACATAAGAGGTATTTACATACTGTTAATTTGGGGATTTAACTTCATAGAGAAACAGGAACAAAAACCCAAACTAAAACTAAAACCAAAACCAAACCCCCACAAAAACAAACCACCAACAAAAATGAAACACCAAAAAAAACACCCCCCAAAAAAACCAAACAAGAAGAAGGGTGCAAATGTACTTCTGAGACATGCCTGAAGATGCTGCACCTCTTAATGAGATTTAGCAAGATCAATATGTTGATACAACATTCCCTGGCCTTGCCTGGGACAAATATCAAGAGAGGAAAGTGGGGCAAGGGCAGCTGCAGGCTCTGGATCCCCACTGCAGAATTAGCAGGAATTTCTATTCTGGAATAAAAGATGGAGCTTAGGCTTTCAGTTAGTGAAACCCCAGCATCTTCAGGAATTTCACATCCTTGGCAGGATGATAAAGTTGTGATTCCCTCTCTCTCTGATGCAGCTTTTGCTCTTTTGAAGGGATTATTCTCATTTTTCTGAGGTTGAGATAAGTGAGGTCATGATCAGGCACCTTTGGCTTAAATCGTCGCTGGGGTGGTGACTCAGGGTCTGGTGTGGGCTGGGAAGGTGAAGCACCAAAAAGAAGGGATGTTTCCCCAAAACCATCCAGGAGACTTCCAGTGCCAAATCCCTCTGCCCCTGTGAGGGATGAATTCAACCCAGAAAGCATCACTCCTCTTGGATTCTCAGCAGCCTTCTTCGTGGAGCATCTACACTTGGGAAATGCTTTGGAAAATATTTACGTTCACATATTTTTCACTGTGCTGTGGTGTTTTACACACACACACACAGACACACACACACAAGCCACATTTATGCCTCTGTGGTTGTTTTGCAGTGCAGGCTGACTCAGAGCTTGCTAGCACAAGCTGTGCCTGCACCACTGCTGGGCTGAGTTGGATGGAGACTTGGCTCTTAACCTCATCTCTGTGCTCCTAAGTGAGGATGGAGACACGATCAGCTCTTGCTGCAAAGGCTTCTTTTTCAAGCACATTCCATTCAAAGAATTTTAGACACAATAAATTAGGTCATTTACATGACATTTGAGCAATAAACCACCCTTTTGAGTGGCTGGCAAAGGACGGGGCTGAAGGAGGGTGTTGCTGGTGTTGCACGTTTGATATTATTGTCTGTGCTTATGGGCTGGATTGTGAAAAACTGATTTTTAAGGTGGAAATGAGAGGCTGAGGCAGAGCAATCCCCCTGCCTTTCCCAGGAACCTGCTGCTGCCCTGCCTCCTGAGCCCCTCGCTCAGGGCTTCTGACCTAGTAGAAATAATTGCTCTCACAAGAGAATACAGTGGCTTGCAGAGCATGCTGGAAAGTTTAGGGCTGGAAATGCCAGGGAAAAAAAAGCATCCTTTACTTTAATTCTCCTAGATTTAATGTGGAGACTCATCATTTCACCCATCCCTTTTCACGACGGATGCATTTTGTCAAGGTAAAAAAAATGGTCAAAAAAATATACCTGGTGCTTCAGTGTCAGCAAAATGACACTGCAGCATCAGAGGAGATGAAAAACCAGAGAGCAGTAAGAGTGAGGTCCAAAAAGCTGCAGTTCTCTGCTAATAACATGAGTGATCTTTGCTGGAAGGCAGCTGAAATGGAGTTTTTTGAACACAAAGTCTCAGTGCACTTGTTGGGGTGTTATTTGCACCTACCTACCCATACCTTCACATGGGAGGCCACGACCCACACCTGATTCAGGTAGAATCCTGGTGGAAAATCAGTGAAACTTCATGTTTTCTTGAGTTGGAGCCCACGCCTGTTAAACCATCAGAAGAGAAAACCCAGTCCATGCACCCCTACCCAAACCTAAGGTCTGAGTCTCCACCCCTCTGCAGTCTGTGACTTCAGACCCCTCACATTTGCTGGAACAAAACCCATTGGGGAAAAGAAAAAAAAAGAACAAATAAACTTGTGGAGAAAGATGCCTGGGGTCACTGCACGAGCTGTTGCTCTCAGTTAGCTCTGGCATGTTACTGCAACACGTGTTCATGGTCCAACACGGATCATGCCAGAGGCTGGGACGAGGTGCTTTGCCAGGAGCAATGGGTCCTTCCCTTTTTGCCTTGTACTTCCAGGCAGACTAAGTTCAGCAGAACTTAAAAAAAAACACAGCTAACAAAGGAAGGAAAAGAATATGGGAAAATCTAAAGTAGAAATGTAGTTTTTAAAAAAGGACTTCATGGAGAAATAGGTAAATTGCACCCTTACAGAGCGTGGTCTAGTTGGCTGAGTCAGCATTGGGTTGGCATGGGAAGACCATTGAGTGGCTACTGCCCACAGAGGTGTCAGGGCTTTTATCCCACCCCCCTTTCCCACCTGGAACTGGCCTTTTTCACAGCAGGGTTCAGACAAAGATCCTGACAACTCCTCCATGGTGATCCAGTGGTCCCTGGGGTGGTGGGACAGAAACAGCCTCGTTGCATCAACCTACCATGACAGGAGCAGCCTCCCTGGAGCTGTTGGTGGAGAGCAGAGCAGAAACCCATGATTTCTGCAGTGCTCTCACCTCAGTTACCTTTTTCTCAACTTTATGGAGCCATTGCATTGTTTTCCCTTTATTTTCTCCTCTGGATTAACCCAGGTCCCACCCCTGCTCCCACCTCCAGCTGCCATCTGCGAGCAATCGACATTCCCAGCCCCATCATTAATTTGTGTCACTGCTTGAACACAGCCCAGCCAGAACCTCCCAGTAAGTCTTTCCCTCTGATTCAGGAGACCTGACAATGCCTCCATGTGTCCCTGCCTGCACCAGGACACACGGCCAAGTGCCACCAGCCCACAGCCCTGGCTCCTTCCTATGAAAAAGCCTCACACTCCCCATGAGCCACAGGCCCTTTGAACCCCCCCCCCTCCCCAATCTATGCCAAATTTTTCACTGTTCTTTTTGTTGTTTGGGTGTTTTTTTTTCCCCCCCAACATATGGTAATAGTTTTTTATGAAAAAAAAAATATATATAAAAAATGTCAATGACATTTTCTACAGGAAAAAAAAATAATATGAAAACAATCATTTTCTTTGGGAAGTTTTCATTTTGGAAAGCAAACACTGCTTTTGAAAGTTTTATTTGAAAATCTTTCATTGCTCGTGTAAGTCCAAAAATATTTGGCTTTATTTCAAGTGCAATGAAAACAGATCTTGCAACATCCAGATTTACAGTAGAACAGACATTCCAACCTTCAGACAGCTCTGGATATAGAAGGACCTTAGAAGCCCTTGGGACAATCCATCCCAGAGCCACTAAGCTGCTGGTTTGCCATTTTGGTGGCAAAATAGGGACATTTCTTGGACATCTCTTTGCCCCCCACCCACAGGGTTTGGCTATATGTGAACAAAGAACTTATCTATTGAATGCAAACCCCTCTCTATGGTAGGATCTTGGACCTCACCACACCTATGCTCCTGGGAAATAAATGCCAGGGTAAAGTTTTTCCAGAGTGTGTAACTTGAAGAGTCGAATGTTGGGCTGGTTTTACAACCACAGGATGGTTTGGGTTGGAAGGGACCTTTCAAGATCATGTAGTCCAACCCCCTGCAGTGAGCAGGGACATCTTCAACTAGATCAGGTTGCTCAGAACCCTGTGCTGGAATGTCCCCAGGAATGGGGCACCTCTCTGGGCAACCTGGGCCAGTGTCTCCCCACCCTCAGCCTAACGAACTTCCTCCTAATCTCTAGTCTGAATCTCCCCTCCTCCAGTTTAAAACCATCACCCCTGGTCCTGTCACGACAGGCCCTGCTCAAAAGTCTGTCCCCCTCTTTTCTAGACACCCCTTTAAGCATGGACAGTGACTATTGACATTTCCTGCAGGGTCATCCCTGCAGTGAGATTTCAGACACAAGGGACACAGGACATCTGAGCAAGAAGACCTCCCCCAGAGAGCAGCAAATAATTCTCCTTGTTATTGCAGGTACCACCAACTCCTGTGCCTTCTGCTTCCAAAATTCATGCAAAATGGAGACAAAGGGGTCTGTCCCTGTGCCACACGTGCCACATGCTGCTTGTGTTAACTCAATTAACTTCCTTTGACAAACTGCATCGAGCAACAGGAGCAGTTGTCTTGGAGCCTATTTGCTCTGCACGGTGACAACTCCCCAAACCATCAACATGACAGAGGAACTGTGTCTAATTAACACTTTCCTAATACCTCAACAAATAACAAACCTGCTGTTGGGAAAAATAGTTTCACACTTCCTTACCAAATTAGGGCAAAATCACTCCTAATGAGCTAAAATCAATTAGTGCGACACCAAAATGAATGTATTTATGCTGTCAGCAAGTGCTATTTGCATAACAGTTTGCAAGGACAGGGAAGATGCTAGAGTTCCTCAGTGCTGCTAATGAGGAGCTGCTGGGGGAAGGTGCTACCAGAGACAAAAGTGGTTCCTGCAACTTCCATACAGGCTCAGCTGGCACCCAGGGCCAGCAGCATCAAGGGGGATCTTGCAGGATTTTGTTATAATAGAATTGGTTTTGTTGGAAAAAACCTTTAAGATCATCAAGTCCAACAGTTCACCCAGCTCTGTCCAGGCCACCCCTGCCCCATGTCCCTCAGCACCATCTACAGGGCTTGGAAACCCCTCCAGGTGTGGGGACTCCCCCCCTGCCCTGGGCAGCCTGGCAACCCTTTCCATGAAGAAATTGCTCCCAAGATCCAACCTCAACCTCCCCTGGCACAACTTGAGGCCATTTCCTTGTCCCAGCCCTTGTTCCTGGGGAGCAGAGCCCGACCTCCCTGGCTCCAACCTCCTCTCAGCAGCTGCAGAGCCAGCAGGTCTCCCCTCAGCTCCTTGTCTCCAGGCTGGACACCCCCAGCTCCCTCAGCTGCTCCTGCTCACACTTGTGCTCCAGCCCCTTCCCCAGCCCCACTGCCCTTCCCTGGACACGCTCCAGCCCCTCCGTGTCCTTCTTGTCCTGAAGGACCCAAAACTGACCCCTATTTCAGGTTCAGCCTCCCCAGTGCCCAGCACAGGGGGACAGTCCCTGCCCTGCTCCTGCTGGCCACCCCAGTGCTGACACAAGCCAGGATGTGCTGGTGGCCCTCTCCAAAATACACAGGTAAATGGGTTCCAGGAGTGTCTCCTCTCTGCAGCCTCAGGAGGAACAGGGATGTTCCTGTCCCTCCTCTCTGCTCTGACAGTGAGCACCAACCACGCTGCTGCCCGGGATGAGCTTTCTGGCACCACCAGCCCCTTTCCCCCTTCCATGGGGGTGATGAGGCACCTGGCTCTTTCCTTACTTACCCAGAAAAGTAAAAGCTTCCTCAGGGCTTCTTCTGCCCGTGCAGGGACAAATAAACAGCTGAGAATGGTACATAACAAGACAAAAACACCTTCAGGAAATCTGTCCTTAGCTTGCTGCTGGTTTCAAAACCCTTCATCAAATGAGAGGACTGGTTCATGAGCAGCACAGATAGACAGCAACCAGATTTTAATTGTATTATTATTATTATTATTATTACTTTTAATAGCTACTTCAAACAACTTGGTGCAGTTCTGGCATACACAAATATGCTCTTGACCTTGAAGTTAATTGCTTGGAAGTTGTGCTTGTGACTCATACCCACGTGTCCTCCTGCCTCAGCACCATCCCAGTCATGCAAGTATGGAAGAGTGACAAGAGGAGGGATGACAAAACACAGGCTGAAATAACTGCCTGGAAGCTGGTGCAGCTGAAATCTTGACTAAGGCACTTGTAGCAAATGTTGCCTTCTTTTTCTTAGTTGAGACTATCACACAGGTGATAGTTAGATGGATAAATAACTCAACATCCTGTGGCTTCCACCCCCCCC
>NW_009954603.1:40911-44223 GCF_000747805.2 Chaetura pelagica | reverse complement strand
CCCCCCCTCCCCCCCAGCACCCTGGAACAAAGGATGCATGAGGGGAAAATGGGCCCACAACAATAAATTCAAAGAAGGACCAGGAGGAAAGTAGGAGCAAGTGTGTTTTGGGAGAGGAATCTGCAAGGTGATGGCCTGCCTGGCCAGGCTGGGGAAGGGACATGGTGAATGAACCCACCAGCAAAGGGACATGGTGCGTGATCCCACCAGCAGCACAGCCCCAGGGGATGGTGCTGCTACCCTACACAAGGGCTTGGACAAGGACTGGGTGGCTCCAACTCCTCCTGGTCTTCTTCTGCAAGACTTTGGGGGAAGGAAATGATGAGAGAGAGATCAGAGGAGCTCCAGGCAGCTCTCTGCAAGGATGAACAGAGGGAAGGGCTGATGAAACTTGCCATGGGAAAGGAAGAACCAGGTTAATCTTGAACTCCTCTTAGCACACATGTGCACATGCTGCCAGCTGTGAGATCTACTCAACACATTTTCTTCTTCCAAATAGACATAGTCAAGTCTATAGCTTGGGACAATTCAGTCAATACAAGGCAGGATGTTTTCCCCAAACAATAAACACATATTTTGCAACCCACAGGCAGGGTGATGCTCTGTGACAATCCTGATCTTTTCACATGCTCAGTAGATTTTCCTAGGGCAGAAATACTGGCGTTCACAGAAACCCACTGGGCACTGCATTTTCTACCCTTTTTCTCTTCATTGCTGGTTTTGTTTCACTTGGCCTATTAAAAAGGTGTGAATTGGGGTTTTGAACCTCAGAAAACTGAAGCAAACTGCCCCTATTTATTTATTGTCCTTGGAGAACATTTGTAGAAAATATGCAGGGGCAGGTTCTTCAGCAGGGGACACATCTGCATGGGCAGCTTTGCAAAAGCACTGGGATTCAGCACATTTTGCTGCAGTCAGTCCTGAAGAAGAACTAACTGGGTGAGGGCCAAGCCTCTTCAGGGCTGCTGGGTGCTGGTGGGTGCTGCCCATCAGCCCTGGGCCAGGAATAACTTGGTGTCAGTCAGAGCCCTCCTGCTTTGGATGTGGCTAAAGTGGATGCAAGAATTTGTGACCTTAGAACTGTGCAAAGCTCTGCCCAAAGGACACCTGGGTTACCTGGCTGATTAGCTGCTGATTAATTGCCACAAGGCTTCAGCATCATTGAGTGAGTCATGGTTGCAGCATCATGAGAGGCATCTTTTCTGGAAATTCTTCCTCTCAAGCCCCTCAGTTCTTTTAGGAACATACTTTTCACTCCATTTTCTGTCTTCCTCTCAGCAAAGAGAGCAAAGGCTTCATTTTTACCCACGGTAGGGTTTCCAGGAGCTGCTGCTATGGGCTCTGCCCTGGCCCCACATAAGCCCCAGGCATTCCTGGTGTGCTGGGCCCACAGCCTCCCCACTTAACATACCTTCACGCATTCCCCAGCAGCCTCCATCACCTTCCACCACCCCACCAGCAGCCTCAGCTGCCTTGTGGGAGCCCACAGAGATGGCAAATCCTCCCTCTCCATGTGCCCAAAGCCCATCAATCACACGGGAAGGCCACAGGTAATGGACAGCCTGGGATGGATCCTTGGCTCTCACCCAACAAACTGCAAAAATAATAATATATATTAACAAAAAAAAATTAAACCACCCATAATATTTTATCTTTCTGCTCTAGATACTCTCTGCTGGGGTCTGAGGCACTGAGCATGAATCTGTCTCTTATCTTTGCTTTTTATCTGGCAGACATGGGGGAAAACATTGACTAATGCAACCAATGCACTTGGAAAAGTTTCCAACAGACCTTTCTGAAGCAAACAAAGACTTTGTCACGGGTTACTGTGAGTGCTTATTACCAGTAGAAATTGCTGGACAAAGAGGAGTGTGTCTGTGGCTGGGATTTCTTGGCCACAGCCAGGCACCAGAAAGCCCAGTCAGGGGAAGATAGACATCCCAGCCCATGATTCCTCTGGAGACTCTTGGTAAAGTGTAGAAAATTCCCTAAATGTTCACAGACTCAACTTCCAGATGGAGAAGGAGGCATTATTTATCCAAGAAAACAAGAATACATGGTGGCTTGTTGTAGAAATTGATGCAAAAGAAAGAAAACTTCCTGGCAACAGTTCTCTCCCCCCACATCACTCCAGGGTCTATCAGAAGCTGTTTTCTCTCTGAAAAATAGATATATTCCCATATTCTATCTGGGCCTCACATGTATATACATTATGACTGGCAATTTTGGAAGATCACCTGAAATAAGGTTGCAAAATGATCTCCTGGGAAGGATGGGAGGCTGTAAGGTCAGTGAGCACATGAGACATGAGCATCTGAGCAGGGAATGAAGCAGGCAAAGAGTAGTGAGACAGGGAAGGACAGAAATCCCTGAAGGACTGGAATGGGATGGTCACCCAGGCACACGGGCTCTGCCTGAGCAGGGAGGAAATGTGAATATGAGGTGGGCCCTGGAAAACCCCACCAGCTGCTCCTCAGCAGCTTTTAGACACCTTTAACATGATTGCACTTTACACATGGAATCAGCCAGGGGCAGCTCCTGGGCTTGTGTGAACAAGCTCCCAGGGACCCACCCAGGGCTGGACCTGCTTGTAAGATAAATGGAAAAGATGGTGCTCCCAGAGCCCACGTGGCATTGCTGGACCCCAGGATGCTCTAGGTGCAGTCAGTCTTCAAATGAGCAATTTTTATGGGCACATGAAAGAACACTGTGTGTCATTTCTCCCCTCTCACTGCTCCACAGAGCTTTGCAGGTGCTGCACAGACACCACACAGTGGGCACTGAGGAACAGCCTTTTATTGAAACTTACTTTTTTTTAGGTTTTCAGTCTTTAAATAGTTCTAGAAGGCAGGGAAAACATCCTTGCAAAAATAAATCCCCTGTGCATCACACCCTCCAAGTGCAGGGGGATACAGGAGTCCTGCTGGGAGATGTCTGGCAGCTGCTGCTGCTCAGAGTGGTCTGCAAAACCTTGCAGATGCTTTGCTAGATGTTTACCTGGCACTGAGCAAGGACATGCAGGAGCACACGGGTGCTGGGTGGGTTCACCCTGGCACTTTGCAGAGGTTCTGTGCTCTCGTGTGCATCCTCTCCTCTAGGGATGCTCCAGGACCTGTTGCATCAGCCTTATCCTACCCAGTTAACTCGTTCTTTATTGGCTCTCCTTCCAGTCGTTCTCATGGTTGTTCAAAAAACCTGCCTCCCTGCTGCATGGTGCACTAAAGTCAAATCTGATAATCAGATTTAGGGCCTCAGATTTGGATCCATGTCTTTTTGTGAGGCTATGATGAACAACAGCTGCTGTGGCTTCAG
>NW_009954603.1:20572-40765 GCF_000747805.2 Chaetura pelagica | reverse complement strand
GGTCCACGGACTCAGGCAGGGTCCAGAAATGAGTGTGATGTGAATAGTCTCATTCCTAGAGGGTTGAAGGAGGAAAAACAAACACTATTGCAACCCTACACCCCAAACATCTCAGTTGGAGGGGGAAGACTGCTTTTCTTGCCAGCTCAGAAGGAAAAAGGAGGCAATACAAACACCATGGCCAAAAGCAGGAGGACATGGAGAGCCAAGGCAGAAGCCAAGTCCCAGTGACTAGTCTATATCTTTCCTGTTACCCAGTAAAATCCACTTGCTGTCACAACAGCCTCCGAGAGGTGTTTCATTTTACACACTGACCCACGTTCAGCATGAGACCAGCAGGATGAAGGGAAAAGTGCCTTTTTTTTAATGAGCTTTCTGCTTTTCCAGCCTCTTGGGCAACACAGCAACGAAGCTCCTGTAAGACGTTGCCACCTCGCATCCCGTTGGGATGTCAGGGGCTACCACAGGACAGATACATCCTTTGTGCAATTCAGATGGCAATCAAGGAGCTATTTTTTCTGATTAATATACAGAAAGTTGGCGGTCACAGCAGGGGACTGATGAGGCTAATCTGTCAATGTCCTTGATAGTGGTTGGTTTGATTGCTCCAAGCCAGTGGAAGCGCATAATGAGGAGGAACAGAACAGGAACTGGGACGTGCTGTCCCTCCTGCTCGAGTCATTTGGATGTTTGCACCTTGGCTAGTGCTGCATGAGGTGTTTGGATGGGCTCTCCAGAGGGCTTTGCTAATGAAATTAGGAGCAGGAGAGGAGATCTACTGGGGTTATTCAGCCTGGAGAAAGGGAGGCTGAGGGGAGACCTTCTCGCTTCCTACAGCTCCCTGAGAGGAGGTTGGAGTGAGGGGGGGTGGGCTCTTCTCCCAGGGAACAACTGATAGGATGAGAGAGAATTACCTCAGATTGTACCAGGGGAAGTTTAGATTGGGAACAGTTTCTTCACCCAAATGGTGATCAGGCCCTGGGATGTTGGCTGCAGAAGACCACTCACCATCTGCTCATTTGCTGGTGTAGAGCAATTCAAAGGGAGGCACAAATTTGTCATGACCTGAATATTTCAGTGCCATCAATTTCTGATTAGTATGGACTAATTTGCTCTCAGATCTTTCTCTCTCCTGTAAAGCTCAGCCTGCTTTGCAAGACAAATGATCATCTTTCTGAAGTACCTTCTCTCAGCCTGCAAACCAACCAGCCCTAGGGCTCAGCCTCCAGCAGATTGCAACCCTGCCACCTTAAGATAGCTTTGGAAAAGTGCAGGCTCCTGTTGGCAAAGCCAGCCCTGAAACCCCAGCAGGCACTCCTCCATCCTCTGCCCTCCACCCTCTCTATCCTCCATCTTCCATCCTCCACCTTCCATCTGCCACCCTCCACTCTCCACCCTCCATCCTTCATCTTCCACTCTCCCTCAGTCTTCCATCCTTCCAAGTTTCCCAAAGCACAGAGCAGGAGGGCAAACCTCACATGGGGACACCTGCTCCTGCTTCACCTGTGTGACTCTGCACAGCCCTGAGCTCTTTCCTGCTGGAGATCCTGGCATGCAGTGGGTAGACTTGGCTTCCCACCTCTGGAGAGGGATCTTTCCAAGAACACCTCAAGCAGAAGAGGTTTGCTTCATGCTGGAGGAGCACCCATCCTAAATTCACCCCGTTCCTCAGCTCAGACTCCAGGGGAAGAAGAATGCAGCTGCAGTGGCCCCATGGACAGACACATCCCTTTCCCACCCCCAGGTAAACCATCTGCTGAGAGCTGACCCAGTAGATGGGTACATGGGTCAATGGCTGGGAAGACAGTCAGGAACTCCCTCTCCTGTTATCATTAGAGTTGTGCCAGGAGAGGTTTAGAGTGGATCTTAGGAACCATTCTTTTCCCCAGACCCTGGCCCAGGCTGCCCAGGGCAGGGGGGGAGTCCCCATCCCTGGAGGAGTTTCCAAGCCCTGGAGATGTGATGCTGAGGGACATGGGGCAGGGGTGGCCTGGGCAGGGCTGGGTGGATGGTTGGACTTGGTGATCTTAAAGGGATTTGCCGACCAAATCAATTATCTGATTCCATAATTCTATGATTCCAAGCCCTTGATAAAGTAGTGGCCCAAATCTTTATCAATAGGCTTAATGCAGTGATCCTGATGACCAGCTGAGTCTTCAGCCTTCTTTTCCACTTATTTTGCAGGGGGGATGGTAGTTCAAAGACCAGAAACAGAGTGGATGAAACTGCTGCTCAGGTGTTTCTCCTTGGGCAGGAGGAGGAGGAAGATGTCCCCATGGCACAGAGCTCCTCGTGGCTGGTGTGGTCCTTGCTCTGACATCAATGCACGTGGGGCTTACCAAACATTCCCAGGAGGGATGCTGGGCTGAGCACTGATACTGGTATGAATACCAGCATATTGGAATGAAAATCCAGAACACAGGCAGAGCTGGCAGGAAAAGTCCAGGACCCATCTCAGGCAGCCCTGGGGAGGCTGGTGCTGCAGAGATACCCAAATCCCACCCAGCCCCTCCTGCATTGTTTCTCAATGCTGCTTTTTGTCTTTTCTGCAGCTTGGAAGCACAACCCTTGGTTGCATGAGCTTTCCTGCAGCAGGAGAAATGGGAAGGAAAGCTTTTCCCTGGAAAACCCTGCCCGTGTGTCCCCAGGCAGCTCGCCTCTGCAGCTGGCTCTGTCCTCAGAGTTTCAAGCTGTAATATAAGAAACAGTCCTCATAGCTCTGTAGACCATAAATATGATCCTGCAGAGCCACAGTTAAGCATGTGACCCGTCAGAAAATATGTAATGCTTGCAACAGGTTTTCCTTCTCAGCCCCATTAGATAAAGAGATACTGGTGGGAAAATCCAGGGAGGCTGTTGCTGGAGTTCAGCAGAAGGGCTAATGAGAAGGCAAACAATGTTCCTTTTAGGCCCTGGGCTTCAGGAGTCCCAAATTCCCAACATTAGAGCTAACACATTTTAAATTACTTCCCAAGTCCCAGCCCTGAAAGTCTGTTTACATTCTGGAGGGCAGCCAAGAGGTAGCTTAACGTGGGGAAGGAATCCGGGCTGGAACAGGGGCCCTTCCCCGAGGGGCTGCCCAGGGTTGTCACTGGGGCTCCAGCCCTCACCCCTGGGCCAACAGTGGGACATGCTTGGCTCTTCATGGGACCACTGAATCCCAGGCTGCTTTGGGTGAGAAGAGGTTCAAAGTCCCACTTTGGAGTCCCACACCTCCCAGCAGCCCAGGCTGCTCCAAGCCCCATCCAACCTGCCCTTCAACACTGCCAGGGATGGGGCAGCCATCTTCCCTGGGCAGCCTGGGCCAGGCTCTCACCAAGATCCTCTAGACACAAATAATGGTCACAACCATTGTCTTTTCATTAGATTTCGATGCCTCTGTAAATTCATATTTCCTTCTGCTATGTGGGGATTTATATGTTTCCAATTAAAAAATTACACATGATCTCTGTGCAGAACCTTTTACCGACCATGGCAACACACAGACTAACCAGTCAATCAGTATTTTCCCCCAGGAGCTGGGGCCACATTCCCCCTTTTATTTTTTTTATACTTCCCTGTAGCCTTTGCTGGTTTTGGTGCTGAAGTTTAAATGTTTTCCATTTGTAGGAGAATTCCAAGCTGCAGTTGCTGTGCAAGATCATGAGTTTGAATCCCTTCTTCCAGATGGACATTCTACTTGTTGGGGTACTTGCATACTTGTATATTTTTAAAGTGAAGTTTTTTCTGGACCTGGGTTATGTTTCGGCCCTTTCACTTACATATTTTTGTTTCTTAAATAAGTTAATTAAATAAATCAAATGTTTATTTGCTTTTGTCAGATGTTCTTGCTGTTCTTGTTTTCTAGCGAAGCTGCTCTGATTGTTTTCAGCTGTTTACAAGCAAGAGGACTACAAGGCTTTTATGTATTTATGGTTCAAGGTGCTCATCAAAGATGTCAGGACGCCTCTCAGATGTATTTTTTAAAAAAATTCAGTATATAGGAAGGATGTGGATACATTTCCAGAGTCTTAGGTGGAACTTGGGTAGGACATTGGCAGCCAAACAGCACTTTGGGGCTGGACAACTCTGAGTATGATAAGGTGCAGTGTGAATCACTTACCCCCTGACACAGAGCTGATACAGCAAGCTGAGATCTCATCGTTTAGAGGATTAAGTCATCTAATCCATCCCTGCTGTCAGTACAGAATTGCTCCTTGTATTTTCCAGTGCATCCTCCAGTGTACCATTAAATGCTACAATTAATTGGGGCTGTAGGTGTAGATGTCATGCAGGTTGTTCTGGGACATCCAGAAGCAGGAATTATTTTCACTCATCTTTATTGCCATGAGGACCAGTTTCTAACCAGTGGTCTAAGGGGTGTGTCTGTCCCACCAGGCCACCATCAAGGGCAAGGGGCACCTTCCAGATCACAGCCCAGAACTGCATCCATGCCCCAGCAAATTTCAGATGTGAAGCTTCTTCGGGGACCAAACTCTGCAAACAGCAAAAAGATTCCTGTCGTGATTCTTTCTTCCAGCATCAATTTATACCCATCTGGAATGTCTGAGATGACCTTCAGTCTCTCTGAACTCTTCCCTGGGGAGCCAGATGAAGAGGCAGTTGCCTGCCTGACCCTTTTTTCCTGACATTTGCTGGCATGTAGCTGGAGCTTCGTTAGTTCTACGTTATTTATTTGATCTTAGGATTTTTATCCTTGGCTTTGATTGCCCCAATAACACTGGAAATTATTTTGAAGGCTACAAGGGGGTTCTTCATAAATAAGAAGCTGTCACCTGACCCTCATTATTCGCTGGTTCCATTTTACATAAGCAGAACATGAGTGAAAATACAAAGGGGGAAAAAAACCCTGAGAAACGATGTCACGCAGACAGACGCACACGCCTGCTTCAGCTTTCATGTCTGGGAACACTGGGAGCCCTCAGATGTCTACAGCAGCTTTGCATGCCAAGTTGTTATAGCACACCAGCCTGATCAATAGCATCATTAATCTTTTATATGCTGCTTTTCCATGCCTTGCCATGCCTTGCCATGCTGTTCCATGCTTTTCAATGCTTCTTCCATGTTTTATTCCCCCGTGTTTTTTCCATGTAAATTAACAATTCATTCACAATTAAAAATTCAAAGATATTTAAAAAAAAAAAAAAGAGTGCAAAAAAGCCTCCAAACAACCCAGGAGTGGGAGAACTGGGAGGGTTTTGGTGGAGCAGCTCTGACCTCAACCATGCCGGGGGTGGAAGAGCCGGAGCGTGAGCAAAGGACACGTTAGCAGCAATTATCATATATTGCACTCCTGAAGTATTATTGTGTTATTCAAGAGATGGGTTGTCCTCAGACAGATCCTCATCATCCCAAGGAGACCACTGGGAGAGGAGGGGAAACACACCCAGGGGAAATAATTTCATTTCATAATGGTAAGATTGAATGGCCAAGCACAATATGTGGAAGAAGGGAGAAACGGGCAGGGTCGTAACACCCAAGCCTAAAGGACAAGAGTAAACAAGCCTGGGAGAAACAAAGCTAAGGAAATAGGGGATATTTTGATGGGCTCTCCCTTTCCTGCTAGTCTGAAAACTCAGGAGGGAAAAATAATTTTGAGTTCATTCATTGTCAATGTTAAATTTTTGTTCCCATGAAAATGAAGGAGTCCCATCATGGCTCCTGGCTGGCATTTAAGGCTAAGTCAGGCAAATGAAGTGCTGGCTTCAAACCAAATATCAGAATGATGGATTTGGGAAGTGCTGGAAGTGAACTTTACAGGTTGGGGTTTTTTTCAGCCCCCAAAAAATATCTTGGTAAGTTACAGGAGACTTTAAAAATAAAGCTGATGGATTTGATTTGATGTTTGCTCAGAGAAGGAAGGATTTGACCAAGGAATTGCACACAGCTTCACTGGGGGAGATGCAAAGACCCTGGGTCAAGGCTGGGTGACAGTGCTCTGCAGCTTCCTACACCTGCAAGATAATAAACCAGGAAAATAAATGTCACTTACAGTGAAAAACAAACACAACAAATACCAAAATTCAGCCTAGTTTTTCGTGTTGTTTTTTTTTTTTGCAGTGGAAACAGTTATGGCACCTCTACCCCAGCTGCTGGGTGGATTGGCTTCAAAATGGAGAGATGTCCCTCTGGACTAGAGGAGGTGCCAGCCTGATTGTCCCCCCACCACACACACTCACATCCCCACAATCTGCCTCCCTTCTCCAACTGCCTGCAGACACATTCTCTGTGCATACATGAAAATAAAATACAAGACATTAAAAAAAAAAAACCACCCCACAAACAACCCAGTCTTTTCCCTGCTGGAATCACCAGCTGCCTTCATTGTTACTGCACTGGGTGATAAATGTCTGCAAGCAGAGGAAGCTGCAGTAAAACCAACATCGTACGTAGAGCAACACTTGAGAGCAAAGAATTAGTCCTTAGGACTGGGGAGGAATTTGGGGTTAATTGGTTTGAAACACAGTACAAAAAGGATTATGATGCTCTGAACCAAGAGAAGCTGCTTTGAAGGCTGGAGTAACATCCTTCAGAGCAACAAGAGCAAGGAGGGAGAGAGCCCTGTGTACAAACACCCCAAAGGCTGGATGGGTTTGCCTGGAGCTGAGGTTAGGGAAGGGTAACATCCAAGGGCATCATTCCTGGCTTCAGGGCTTCAGCTAAAACAGGACCAAGATTGTTAAAATGATTTGTAGCATTCGCAATGGGCTGCATTCAGCATTTCCACCCTGTTTCCTCTGGTGGTGGCAGGTCCCTGGCTGGGCTGTTTTGGATGCAGGCAGCATCGATCTGCCCTCACCCACCCACCCCCCCCAGCTCCCCCAGACAAAAGGGCTAATTTCACACCCAGCTGGGTTCCCTTTGAGAAAGGAGCTCCTAAACGGGCTGCCCGGGGTCAGCACACACCACTTATATGGTATTGCTGGGAAAATAAAATCATTCACAAGATATTGAATGCTTAAACCTGGGAAATAGCTATAATCTATGCTGGGCTCTTGTTTTGAAAGGGGGGTGTTAAACAGTGTTGGAAAACCTGCTGGAAAATCTGTATTTAACAGGAGAGCTCCCACTCCCAACCAGCCAGGGCAAACTGGAAGCTGGACTGGAGGAACACAGATCCAGTTCTTTGTCCACGCTGGGCAAGACACTTTGGAAATGATCAAATCATCACATCCCAGACTGGTTTGGGTGGGGAGGGATCTGAAAGACCATCCAGTCCCAACCCCCTGCATGGGCAGGGACACCTCCCACCAGCCCAGGCTGCTCCAAGCCCCATCCAACCTGCCCTTCAACACTGCCAGGGATGGGGCAGCCACAGCTTCCCTGGGCAACCAGGCTCTCACCACCCTCAAAGAAAAAAATATTCTTCCTAATACCTAATAATAATCATATTGAATACCTAAAAGCAAGTAACAGAAGGGATTTGATTTGCTTCCCTAGGAAAGAAGCTAGTCCAGAGCTTGCTAGCCCAGAGCTTGCCAGCCCATACCCAGGAGGGCTCTGCTAGCCAGCTTTGGGTGGAGTGAGCCCACCTCCCCTGCACGTTGTTGCCTCTTGTCTCCAGCCAAGCTCTGCACACGCTGCTGGAAATGTTGACAAATTCATGGCCCTAAGGAAAGGTCTCCTGCTCAGGCACAGGGTTTCTGCTCTGACACCTGCACCCTCAGCACCAAACCTCCCTCTCTGTGCCCACGCTGGAGCAGACACTCCTCCTGCTCTTGGAAACACCTGGACTCTGCTGGGCAGGGGCTGCAGGTACCACCCTGCCAAGGCTGGTTCCAGCCCCCCCACCTCCATACCCTGCTCCTTCCCCAGTCCCTTCTGAAAAACAAAAGTCACACAACAGATCCTACAGGATCCAAGCATCAGAAATAGTTCTTAATCTCTCAATGAGTCACAGAGAAATTGATGCCCCCCAATATGCTCAGAAGAACCCTGGGAAGGTGACTGACAAACACAGGGGCTGGAGACAACCCAACCACATCTTTGCAGCACAGATGTAGGTGTGATTAAGAGGCACCAGGCAAACAAATGCTCTTTTGCTTCAGGCACGAAGCCCTTTGCATTGTCCATCCTTGTCCATCCTGCTCACCCCACCCTCATCCAGGCTGAGAGCAAGGAAACCTCTTCCTGCAAACGTCAAGAGAAGCGTCAAGTGGGCAAGAGGTTCTCGGCGGTGGCGCGAAGGAGCGGTTGTCGCGGTTCTGGGCAGTAACCTGAGGATGAAGGCAAGGATTCAAAGCAAGCTGAGAGTTTCTGTTGCTGTGGGAGACCTGAAGCTGAATAAATCCATCTCTGGCAATGACACATGAAGTGAGCCATGACCTCCAGAGGATCCGAGTGCTTACAACAACACAAGGACACTGATGAATTTGAAGCAGACGTCACTTTGACACAGGAGAAAATCCAACGGGCTCTGATTACAATATCCTGTGAAGCCATAATTAAGGCCTTTATGGCAACAAAGAAAACTGGATTACATTATTCCAGTGCTAAACAGCCAGAAGATTGCAGGCAAGCCAAGAGTACAGAGCGTAACAAGCCACAGACATCACCAGCAGGAAACAAAGACATGGGCCATTTGCAGGATATTTTTAAGCTGTCCTGCGTTTTTCAAAAATGATTCATGACAAACCCAAGAGTGGCAGCAGAGGAAATCTTACCTTTCTTTTCTCCTGGTGTCCTCATACAGGGAGGGAAGGTTTAGCTTGGATATTAGAAAAAAAGATGGAATATTTATTCCCCAAAGGGCTGTCAGGCTGCCCAGGGCAGGGTGCCCATCCCTGGACGGGTTTCCAAGCCCTGGACATGGTGCTGAGGGACATGGGGCAGTGGTGGCTTGGGCAGGGCTGGGTCAAAGGTTGGGCTTAGTGATCTTAAAGGCCTTTTCCAACCAAAATTAGTCTGTAATCCTATGATCTGGCTCTTGCCAAAATGCCCTTGTCCACGTGCGTTCTTGATCTGAACGCGAACCCAAAACTCAGAGCAAATCTCATTCAAAAACCACTGATTGTCCCTGGTTCTTTGTCAAAGTCGTGTCAAATTTCATTTTGTCAAAAAACTCCTCCAAACCCTTGTCAAAACGTTGACTGATTCTTGCACAAAAGATGAAACTACAAAAGGATCCCAAAGTAAGGGAGATGCTTAAAGCCTCACCGAGGTGTTTTAGTTTTTTACACCAGAATAATGGTCACATTTTGGAATGTGGTGTCACCAGGATTCCAGCTTGGCTCTCAAAACCCCACATTTTATTCTTCCACCCTTGGCCCGGGTGATGGCCTTGTCACCTGGTCCCCACAGTCTGCATCCAGCTGTGCCTCCAGCTGTGCCCATTGGGGAACATGGATATCAGAGCCATTACAACGTGTCCTCACCACAGTTCAGCTACAAACACCCAAAAAGGATAAAACTATGCCTCCCCAAGCCAGAGGATAAAAGTCATCTTACTCTTCAGTAATACAATATATTCACTCTGCACTTCATAAAACATAAATATCATTTGTTTTAATAAAAGGAACCTGGGGAGTTGGCTTCATCTCAGCTCTCAGAAAAAAAAGATGTTGGAGTTCCCTAATATTGTGGCTTCTAGTTTTCTCCTTCCCCTCACACTCTTCAATAAAAAACCTGAATGTGTCAAAAGACTTTCCAGACTTTTATTGATTTGTGACAGTTCACAAATATTTCATCCCCTTCTCTTTGCTGAGCAAAAAAAAAGAGCTGGGAAAAATTTCATGCCTACTGTGGGTTGTTTTTTTCTCAGCAGAATGAGTGGATATCCAGGTACCCAATGAACATCCAGGTTAGAAACAATATCTGAAACACTTTACCAAAAATACAGGAATTCTACCAGAATATTTCAGTGGAGGTCCCCATCACTGCTCAGATTTCAAGACAGACTTTCTGTTCCCATGGGGGTGCTTTGTTTGCTTTCCTAAAGGGGACTCAGATGAAGAGAGAGGTTGTATCAGTGTAGAGCAGGAAGACAACAAGTGAAACCTTCTCCAAGACCTCCCAGGTGCCATCTCCTGTGCTCTCACCAGCATCTTGCAGCTCCTCTGCAGCCTTGCATCTCCCAGGGTTCAGCAAAAATTAATTGTAAGTCTGTGCTTCCCACTTGTTTCCTTCTGGGGAGCATAAATTCAGAGATTAATTAAAAATTAGCAGAAGAAGAGTGTTTGGGGAGGAATGGAATAAGATATGAATTGTGGCTGAATTTAGCAAATTCAGAAATGGCAGAAAGTTTCCTCCTGACACTTCATTTAAAAATGGCAAAACTGATTCACTTGAAAAAGAAAAGAGGAGAAGCAACAAGATTAACTAACCCCAAAATCCACCCCCTTCTTCCCCCACATTTCACCTGGGATAAAATGTGATGGTTTGGGTTGGCCTTAAAGAGAAAGATGAATATTTTATTTCATTTGAATCTGCTTTCTTTCAGGTTGGCTATTAATTTTTGTAAAAAAATCCATTAGCCATCCAGCTTTGCTTTCAATATGAGCAAACTTGAGTGACCTGAAAATGTCTTGAAACACTCACAAGTCATGAATTTTTGTGGTCTAGCACAATCTGGGGGAGGGATGGGGGGAGATGGGGGGATAACTGCCCCCAGAACCACCAAAGACAGAAAAACAAAGCATAGCCAGAATGCTTATCTAGAATTCAAACAGCTGTGGGAAAATTGCATATGACATAAAAAACCACAAACCAGCCCAATCTACTCTGGGTTTATTGGATTTCTGGGTCCATACACAGACCATGTTACAGTGTATTGAACAAAACAGCCTTGTATGTTGATGAGCCATAAAAGTATCTTCTTTCATAGGTATAAAATGAAGTAATAAGTGATTTTCTCTTTTCCAGCAGGTGCCTGCTCAGTCCTGCCCCTGCAGGAGCAGGGATGGGGAGCAGGGCTGCAGAACCAGCCACTGAGGCTCATTCCCTGCACAGGCCAGGTGGGTGTTTGGGAGGATGAGCAGGGACCATCAGCAATATTTATACCCTCTCAGGGCACAGGCTTCTTGCCTAGTTCAGACACAAGAGCCCAAGGTGGGCATTAGACCCACAGCTTCTTGGAAGCCTCCTGGTCACCACCAGATGCTGAGACCTCCTGGACACCCAGCATCTAGGAGGAAAGCTCTTCCAGGGTCTTAACAACCAGATTTTTCCCTAACAACAACTGCCTCCTCCATTAAATATTTAACCCAGCCTTTAGTCCCCAGCTCACCCCATTTTAATTACTGGTTAATGCATTTGTTAGTGGTCCCCATCCTTAGCACATCCCTCCCTGGTAGCTCTCTCCACACTGGCCACGTGGTGAGCAGGGACCAGAAGACCAGGCAAAAGAATTACAAATGTCTTCTACTCCTCCACGTTTCAATTTTCCATCTAAAGTTCATCCCTGTTTTCAGACCCCATCCCTCTTATCCCCCTGATCTGCTGAGTGAGCAGTGTGTGCTGCATGCCAAGGGTGCTCCAGCACCCAGAGCTTCCTGTGGGACAGCCCACCCAGCCCTCCCAAATCCCAGGAAAGGGCTTCCCAAGGAAAAAGAAGGAACTGCCATCAATTCATGATTCATTTCATGACGTTGCGTTACGAGGATGATTATATTTGAATCACACAAAAGTGACTCAGATTACAAAGAAAATGATTAAATGATAAAAAGATAACATATTATCTGTATTTTTATTTTATTATATATTTTGTTCTCCAACAATATTCTGCTCTCAGGAACAACTTCAGCGAGTTAAATCTGTGTGATAGCCACTCTGGGCAGGAAAATTAAGACTGTCCTGTTCCCTTACACATGGACCCAGAATGAAGGTCCCTGAAATCTGGAAGACCAGGGTTGGGAATGACTCCAGTCAAAGAGGAACCTTCTCCCACATTTCCATGGAGCTTCTACACAAGGGCAGAGAGAGTGGTGACACTTCCTTGGCAAATTTTTCTTTTCTTTCCATCTCAGAACCACTTTCAGGAATCCTTCTGGGTACAGCTGAAGCCCTTCCGAGGCAGCAAAAGATCTCGACTTTTATTACTTCAATTAATCAGCGGAATCCTTCTGGGTACAGCTGAAGCCCTTCCAAGGCAGGAAAAGATCTCCTCAACTTTTATTACTTCAATTAATCAGTGTGGTTATTCCCCATCCCAGGCTGCTATTTCTAACCTACACATCTCAAGACTGCACCAGAGTGTTTCCCTGCACATGTGCAAGGAGCCAGTGTCCTTCCTGCCCTTTTCCTCTTCCTCTTCCTTTTAATTGTCCTGTTTCTTTTCCCTTTACTTTTCCCTTTCCCTTTCCTTCTTCTCCTTCTCCTTCTCCTTCTCCTTCTCCTTCTCCTTCTCCTTCTCCTTCTCCTTCTCCTTCTCCTCCTCCTCCTTCTCTCCTATTCCATTCCATTCCAGCAATGCCAGCACCTTTCTCAGCTGGAGCTGGGAGATTTTGCCCCTTACAGTGAAATGTGTGGCCAGTCCCAAGGTGACCAGCAAAGGGGACACTCCCAGACGTGCTCCCCCAATGAAGGACACACGAGGGAATAAGAAGAATGATAACACGGTGCCAAAAAGACAGAAGAGGATGCAACATCAAGACTTCTAAGCCTTTTAGTAACACAGGCCACATCTTCAGAGACAGCCTATTTTATATCCTGTGCTCCCTCCCTCTGGCAGGTGAATAATATCCCTCTGGCAGCCAAAGCAATTGCTTCAGTGGAAGAGCCATATTAGGAAAGCACTGATGCCTTTTATCGACCTGCAAAAGTTTGGCCCAAGTGAGAGAAGTCAACAAGAGGTGACAGATGCATTGCAGCAGCACTTCCACAGGGCCCACCAACCACACAAATCTCCAGTAAATTAAAGAAAAGGTGACCTTTTTTAGCACAGCCTTTATGTGATGTGTCAGCACCAGCAGTTGCAGGCATGAGAGTGGACCCAAGAGGTGCGTTTACTGGCCATGACCTGAAGGAGGAAAAGGCCCTGCTGCAAGTTAGGATGAGATACCTAGAGAAATGGAAGGAAATAAAGCTAAACATTACCTTGTAGGTTTATTAACCCTCCTTTTGGCCCACGGAAGGATTTGGATTGGACTCAAAGAGCAAGCTGGTGGCATTCAGAAGTGGGACAAACTGCAGGATGGAGTCACCCTGCTCTATTCTACCTTAAGCAGGTGTGTTTATGCCTTGCTCCCAAATCCTTTATACAGGGGGCAGCAACTCTGGGGCCGTGCTGCAGCAAGAGATCCAGGGCAGAAACTGCCAAACGACAAAAGAGTTGCTCCACAAGAGTGATTTGGGAAACTGGGGCAGCCCTCAGGCTTCAGGCAGCCACGCGGGTTTCATGCGACGCGCTCTCGTGCAACCGCGGTGCCGGCAGAAAAAGGCACCTGTACCCTTCAGGTGTACCCCGCTGGGAAGCAAATGATATCATTTTTCTCTCCCCTGCCAGAGCACAGGCTCTGCCCAGGCATCGCTTGCCTCCCTGACAGGGCAGAGCCATCCACCTGCCAGCCAAAAAGGGGAAATGAGGAAATGAAACCTGAGCAGGCATCACCCGGCGTGTTGTCCTCAGCCCCGAGAGCGGAGGCAGGGGGTGGCCATCAGAGCTGTGCAGCCATGCTGTGCTACACAGCAGCACCATGAAAACCCATTTTTTTTCCCTAAAAATTCAAACTCTGAAAGCCACTTGAACCCTATTATAAATACAACATTGGCGTGCTTCCTAAAATCCACAATTAATTCCACTTTCCAAAGCCTCTGGGTAAGACACTGGGCCAGAGGGCTGTGAAATTCCCCCCCAACATCCACATCCAGACCAAGCCAGCAAGGCAGGCTGTCGGTGGGGCTTAAGGCTCAGAACAAATTGAAAAGCACTAATGGAATATTGTGCAGTTTGTTCATATTAGGAGCAGTCAAAAATCATACATAATGTAACAATGTACATGCAACAGCAGGCTCACGCGAGATAATTTAACCATGAGGAAATGGTCTTTGAAGTGGTCCCTGATGAGATCTTGCTTGTTCCTAAGAGAATCCAGATGTATTCCAGAACTGCATTTTAAAACCACTTTCTAAAATTACACCCCTTCCCAGTCATTACGGTGCATTATGGTGACACTCTGCAGTTGGGATTTTATGGGGAAAATTACTTCCGAGTTGTATTTTTCTGTTAAATGCTCCTTTCCCCCCCTCCTCCTTACCTGCCCCCCCCCCCCAGCAATGACTGCAGGCATCTCATTACCCCACGTGCATGTTTCCTGGCTTTGCATCTTGCAGAAGATACATCATAGGCCAAATTCTGCCTTCTGTTATCCCTGCAAAGCTCATTAAAGGCTATTAATCTTGACTTCATCAGGCTCAGAGCATGGTGACTGAGTGTAGAAGTTGTTCTGAGCAGTTGTGGTTTCACCCCAAAATGTTAACTGCCTTTTTTTGACAGCTGCAGAGTGGAGCAGATCAAGGGAAACCAGGCACCCTTCCCCTCGGGGCTGCTCCAAAGAAGAGAAATGAAATGCATTATGAAAAGGATCCCCTGGTTTTGCACTTTGCCAGGGACCTCCCTGCAAAGCCACGGAGCAGAGAGCGCAGGAGGTTTGCAAGCCAGGAATTGTCAGATTTGCTCCTCACGTGGCTTTGTTCCAAAGGCAACAGAACCAATGTGTCGGGTGCCCTGATGACTCTGGTCCAGGCTATTAATTGTCACCATGACTGCAACGACAGTGCCCACCAGCACCACCAACCCTCTCCCCACTGAAGCAGCAGTCGTGGCTCCCTCCCATGGGACCTGCAAGAAAGGGGACGCACTGAGCATCCACATTTCCCATCCAGATAGGGGTCACAAGACCTCTCTTTCTTTTTTTTCCCCCCTTCTTTTCTTTTCTTCTTTTGTTTCATTGGGGGGGTTTTTTGTTGGGTTTTTGGGTGATTTTTTTTGAAAGGTTTGACCTTCAGAAGGAAATTCATGGGCAACCCTAACAATAACCGGCTTCCCCATCTGTGTTAAGTGGTGGGGGAAGCTCTCAGGCAAAGAAAATTGATTCCCTTTCAGAGACAGCAACAGACCCGGGGAGGGATTTGATTTCCCTGTAAGGTTATTATATTCAATGTAACATTATTTAAAGGGTTTGAATGGAGCTGTGCTCTGCAACATCTCATTACGGAGTAAAATCATCTTAACGACCACGCTCTGCCAATACCCTCTGCTTTATGGGCTGCTCTCGTTACTGTGGGAGATGCTCCCTGTCTGGGAGTGACATCCATCCATCAAAGCAGCTTTGCAAGGATAGGAAAGGAAAGGAGGACATTGCTGGGCATTAATTGTTAGCGTTTTTGTCTGCAAAAATCCCCAAAGTTGTAACAATTCAGCCCAAACACGTGGTTATTCGGCGTTTTCCTGCCGTGCTTTTTAGCATGAGAAGCCTTCAGAGAGTTTCATACATTAAACATGGGTTCTGGGCTTAATCTGTTTGTACTGGCTGTTTCCTTTCCGTACGGAACCCATCAGGAGTTTAAAATAATCTGAAATGTGGTCATTTATTTCCACACTGCATTAGAGCAGCACTTATCACCCAGGAACACACCTGCAGTGCCAGCCCCTTTGCATTTGTGGAGCTAAACACATTTTTACAAGTGCCTAAGTAACATGGACTTGTACAGCTTTCCTTAGGCTTAGCCAGGAAAGCTCTTTCACTATTAGCATCTTTTTCCCCTCCCCTGCAAAAGTCTTCCAAGAAAATGAAACAGCTTTGGATTTTATAAAAAATATTGTCTGGAAATGTTTGGGTTTTCCAGGGGAGACTTCAAATCCTCTGACCAAACGATGCAAATAACCAACATGTAAGAGGCTGGGAAAAGATGCTTTGACAAAACGTCGTGTTCTTTATGAAATGTGGTGGTTGATCAAAATTCATCTCCTCAGGAGGGAGGTGTGGAGGGGTATTTACTTTTACACTTGCACTTTCTGAAACTGCTACAGGAAAGATGATCTCCCATGTCTGGAGCCAAGAAGACAAGGGGCTGGTAGGTTGAAAAGGCTTGTTGTTCTCTGAAAGAATAATGTTGAACACATTTGTATAGTGAAAGATGTAAGCTCCAGAGATGAATCTTATCATAAAGGGAAAGATTAACAGGTGACTTGGCCTTGCCATCTCATGTACCTAACACAGGGTGCTCTGCAGCCACAGAGGAGGTGACTCTGCAGCCTGGCAGGCCACCTTATCAGGAGTTCCACAAGAAGCTGTGGCTGCCCCATCCCTGGCAGTGTTGAAGGGCAGGTTGGATGGGGCTTGGAGCAGCCTGGGCTGGTGGGAGGTGTCCCTGCCCATGCAGGGGGGTTGGAACAAGATGACCTTTAAGGTCCCTTCCAACCCAAACCAGCCTGGGACTCAACGATTCCATGTTTTACAGCCCTCAGAAGGAATAAACCCAGCACACTGTGAGCCTGCAGCAGCCTTGGCAGGTCACAGACCCCTGCAGACCCCCTCTGTGAGGGATCCTCCACACCCCCCTCCCCACCCCCAGTCTGCTATTAGTGTGGTTAATGGAAGGAGAGGAAAACTGGGGAAGGGGAGGAGGAAGCATTCTGCTCCTTGGAGCCACAGCTGCCCAGCCAGCATCCCATCCCTCCAGCTCAGAGATGGATGAGGCTGCTCTGCACTGGGAAGAGGAACCAACAGGCCAAGCTGAAATCCCATCCCCAAAAATTCAATGTTTATAGCTGAGTTAGAGCACCAGGAGGGTAAATCACACACAGGTTTTTAATTACTTGCATGTTTTCCCCACTCTGTCCTCTTCTCCTCCATCAGCAGCAGCACATGGAAGCAGCCCAGCTACTCAGCCAGCCAGCTCTGCAGACAGAAAGCAATTTGCCAGTCAACATGTACATTAACCAGAAAATCCCCCTGGGGAAAATTCCTACAGGAGGCTCAATGAGCCACAGATACCTTAACCAAGTCCCCAAACCCTCCAACAACTGGATTTTAATAACTTTAATAACCCAAATACTGTGAGCTAAAGTTAAAGATTAGGTTTGTAGCTTTTATTGGACTTATTTGGGTGCAGGAGTGTTTTGAATAGCTTGGGAGCAGCTTTAGTTGGTTTCCTTGTCAGCACATTGCCCCTGGGCTTCCAGTTTGATGCACAACTCAATTGCTCCAGTCTAAGAATTGTCCCTTCTCTAAACTTCCTCTGTTTTCAGGATAGTTCTAAATTGCAAGCTGGAAGAAACATTGGGAGGGTTTTATGGGCATTTAAAGATCACAAGGAGGGAGGTCCCCTCTGGGGGACACCAGCAGGTACTCCTGCAGGCATGAGTAGAAAGCCATTTGTAGTGTCCCCTTCTCCAATGGTCCAGACTGCAGGGTCCACCTATCCTGGACTTACCAAAACCTCAGCAGAATTGATAACCTGCCACCAACACTTGCTATCACCTCTTCATCTGCAAACAGGGACATCTTCAACTCAGTCAGGTTGCTCAGAGCCTCATCCAACCTGGCCTTGAATGTTTCCACGGATGGGGCTTCTGCAACCTCATCTAACCTACCAATGTCACCAGCTTCCAAGGAATTAGGACAAGGAGATGGGACAAGGGGGAATGGCTTTAAACTGGAAAAGAGGTGAGACATGAGGAAGAAATTCTGGGCTGTGAGGGTGGTGAGAGCCTGGCCCAGGTTGCCCAGGGAAGCTGTGGCTGCCCCATCCCTGGAGGTGTTGAAGGGCAGGTTGGATGGGGCTTGGAGCAACCTGGGCTGGTGGGAGGTGTCCCTGCCCATGCAGGGGGGCTGGAATGGGATGATCTTTAAGGATCCCTTCCAGCCCAAACCAATCTGGGATTCTGTGATGACTCAATTGATTCTATCACACCTCCACGCCACGGAGAGAAACAGGCAAAGCAAAAGCAAAACTGTGAATTATCTCTTCTCCAACAGGAACACGTTGAGTCACGAGTTAATGAATGGTAAGTTACATGAGAAAACTCCTTAATGAGCCCCTAAACCTCTTTGAGTCAGGTGCCCACAGGTCAGAGGAGGGATGAAAGGGGGAAGAGCAGCTTGTAAAAGGAGGAGCAAGTGGCCATCCACCCATCACAGAATTCCCAGGAAAGAGTTATAGAGACCATGATGAGACATGTCAATGCTGAAATAAAAAGTTAAAAAAAAAAAAAAAAGGAAGAAATAAAATGCCAGAACTCTACAAGCAACAATTTGCCAGAAAAAGCAAAACAGCTGAGGAGGAGTAATCTGATCCACATTTTTTTCTCATTTTCTTCATCAATTTTAAATACCACAAGTTACAGCAAGGCAAGCTCTAGAAAAAAACTTAATTAACTCCTTCGTTTCTGGCTGAATAAAAAGCATCAGTTTCCTAGGGATGTCTCCCTTTCATGTGAGAGGACAGGAGCAGAGGCAGCAGGCTGCTGAAGCAGCCAGCCATGCCAAGGTGGCTGAAGCTGCAAGCTATGTCAGCTTAGACCCTGCCAGGGGCTCCAGCCCAACACAGGCACATGCCCCTAGAGGGAAACATTTGGGAAAAGCCTCAAAATCATCAGAAAGTTCTGCTTTGCCTTCCCAGGGCAGCAAGTTCTGCTCTCCCTTCCCTCCCATCACAGATATCAGGATCAGATGCTCTTCTTGAGATCCATCTGTCCCTGAAAGCCACAGAAAGGACTGATCTTCTAAAGAGTGATTTATTCACAAGCCAACCTGGGAGAGACTCTCTGGTGCAATCCAGTTTGGGATGGAGTGCAGAACCTGCCCTTCATCCACTCACATCCTCCTTTCCTCTTCCATGTAGCCAGAGGGTCTCCATAGCTTGATCAGTAACATCTAAGTGGTTTGGGTTTATCCCGTTCTGCATTTCTAACAGGTGATGGGATAACTGGTCCTGAAGGAATTGCCACTTCTCCTGGCAAGACTGGAATGAAACAAGGGTGTCATCCAGTAGTGGCAACACCTTGCAATAAAGAGGAGGACACTTGGACCAGAGTGGAACCTGTCACTCTGCTGTGGCACCAAGAAAGAGACATTGGGAGTATTAGAAATGCCCCAAAAGCATCAAATCCATTGGGTGCGCCCAGCCCTGCAGCCTCCACCCTGCAGACAGAAGCTCCAGGTCTCTCTGACTAAGCAGACATGAAACATCCAGTCTATTAAGTGCTTCACCAAAGGGAAATAAATTCCTGAAAGTCTTACTGCCAAGAAGCTGCTTCACTGGCAACTTGTAGAGGCATTTTTCTTCCCAGCTTTGACCCCAACACTCACCTCCTTGCCCGGTACTTCTTGTGCAGGAGGATCATCATGAAGACAAGACCCAAATGTCTCCAGACAGTAGAAAGCAGCTGGCTTTCATCTCCCCACAAGCACTGGCCAGCCCCTGCATCCAAGAGCTGTTTTCATCTCAATTCTGTTTGACCTGAGTGTCTGTTTTCATTTTCATGAAGGTTCAGTGCTCAGAACTTAAGTCTCTATTCCAGCTGAAACCCAAACCAGAGGAGCTCCAGGTCAGGTTGGTCGGGAGGGGGTTAGGAGGGGATGCCACAGTCCTCACCCTGCAGCTTCCTTCCTTCCCAGCTGCTCACAACCCTCTGACAAAAGCCACTAAATAATTTTAATAGTCTCTCTGCCCAGCTCCCTGGGTTGGAAAGCAAAGAGTGGGGCGAGCAGCAAGGACCTGCTCCTGCTCTCACCTGCTCCTGGGTGCTCTGGCTTTCAGCTGAAGTTTCACTTTTTCCCATCGATGGAGCCGTGATGAGAAGAAGGCAGGAAATAAGAACCCCTGCTCAGCACAGGTTCCCATAGAAACACCAAAATTAAGAGAGAGAGCAGAGTCGACCCAGTTGGAAAGCAAAGAGTGGGGCGAGCAGCAAGGACCTGCTCCTGCTCTCACCTGCTCCTGGGTGCTCTGGCTTTCAGCTGAAGTTTCACTTTTTCCCATCGATGGAGCCGTGATGAGAAGAAGGCAGGAAATAAGAACCCCTGCTCAGCACAGGTTCCCATAGAAACACCAAAATTAAGAGAGAGAGCAGAGTCGACCCACCAGCCGGTCCCTGCACCTGCCCGCGCAGCCCCGGCCTCCCCACACCCTGAGCTGACAAAACGCCCTGTCATGGGGATTTTATCCCCCTCTGTGGGAATTTTACAAACCCCAGGCCTGCCCCAAGGAAGCGTTGGACGTGGGATGGGAGCCTCTCCCAGGGGCATTCCT
>NW_009954603.1:9824-20482 GCF_000747805.2 Chaetura pelagica | reverse complement strand
CCCAAACCCCCCCTGCTCAGCCCTGGCCCGCCGAGCTCACAGGGCTGTTTTCACCAACAGGGCACATAAAAATCTGAGGAGATTGCTCAGGAAGGCAAACATGGGAGTTGTTTGGACAGGGTGAGCAGGTTTGCAGTATCCAGATGGAACACACAACTCCTCCAAGAATGTCAGTATCATCTTTTTTTTTATTTATTTGGGTTTTTTTCCCTTTTTTTCCTTTTTCCAAGCAAATGAACACGGGCCACGAGCCAGGCTGTGTCAAGGACAAGGCTCACAGAAGGGGAGCAATCACACCACGGCCCTTTGTCCCTGCCTTTCCCATTTTTTTTTGCTGGTTTTTCAGCTCAGGCAAAGAGAAAAAAAGCAGGTGACAACGTGACCCCACAGCCTGGGGGAGCCCCAGCCTGGCTAGGGCAAGATGTGAACTCCGCCGATGGCTGGGGAGGAGGGATTCCAGCTTCCCCTGTGCCTCTCGTGTGAATGCTTGGAAAGGAAAACACATGTGCCAAGAAATCCCCAAAGCATTAATGAAAACTGGATGCTGCTTCTTGTTGCCTTCTCAATTTGATATATAACAGGAACGCCGAAAAATGTGCAAAGGAATGTTCTCTCCCCTCCACCAAACGACAAGGAGCTTTTCCCTGGCAGTTTGCAGGGCTTGTCTCTGTTCCATAAAAACACAATCAAGATCACAGTGAGAAACATTAGAAGAGACTGACACAGTAAAGCAGGAATAAAGTATAAAACTGAAGGCATCACAAATAAGCTCATAAGTCTCTTCTTCTTAATCTGCCCAACGATCTTCTCCGCTGCTTGGCTTTATTACTTCTCAGAAGGGTTTTAGCTTTAATATAAATTGGAATTACTGGGGAAAGGAAACATTTTAAACATTTAGGCATCCTAAGTCTTTCAAGAGAGGTTTCTTAACGTTTAATCCTCCTTCCTCCACCCGCAGGCCATGCAATATGTGAGGCAAAAGGTCAGTAACGTGGACCGAGGCAGGAGTCTGAGTGTGACCCACTTTTCTCCTGCCCAAGCTCTCTGCAGTCAGTGCACAAACACACAGCTCTGACTTGAGTTACTGCAAAGAGCTGATGTGGTCAGATTAAATACTGGCGAGCATTTAAAGTACTTGACACCCTTGCATGGCCAAGCAGAAGAGAATGTGACCCTACCTGGGAGGGAGAGGGGCACGTCAGCTCTCCCCAAGAGGTCACTGTTGGCCAAGCAGATCCTCAGCTCATGCAAATTGGTTCTGCTCCCTCTACCTGCACCCTGGGGTCTTTCTGGGGGTGATGGGTCTAGCTGTGATCAGCTTTGCCCTGCCACTGCTGTGTTTGGGAAGGTTCCTGGCACACGGTTCTCTCAAGCAAACAGCAGAAGCACAGTCAGCTTCAGACTCCTCAGGGCTGGGCAGCTGGGTGGAGATGCTCAGCACTGCCATCATAAATATTCATGAGATGCTCCCGGGAGCTGCCCTTGCATTTCCTCTGCCCTCTGGCAGAGAGGTGACCCTCCTGCCCTGCTCCACCTGTGGACACTGTCCCTACATCCTGTAGAGAACCAGAGGGGCAGGCAAGCTCAAAGCAAGACTGCCAGGCAGTCATGTGCTACAAAAGAGATGTGCACACACAACAGGCACCTTGCCCAGTGACCTTTCCCAACACAACCACTCTGTCAGTTCCAGAATGCCATCCCCTTGTGCCTTCACTTAGAAGTCATTTCATTTTCTCCACAAGTCCCTTCCCTCCTGAGACACTCTGAAAGGAGCAGCACAGACGTGTGATATAGGTGCAGCCACTGGTGTCCAGGGGACAGAGCAGCACGACCCACCTGCACCTGCCCAAAACCTCCCTCCTGGTGAAAAAGTGAACAAAAGGGTAAAGCTTTACAAGAGATTCAACCCTTCTGCTGGAGTTCCACAGCAAACTGATTTACCCAGCTGAACATCTGACCCTAAAGCACACTTCCCTCAAACTGATTTGCTTTAAAACTTGTTTTTTTGAGGCAGAGAGGAGGGAGGAAGGCTGGCAAGTGGGAGCACCAGTCTCCCTCCTCTCTTCCCTCAACCTGTGTGTTGCTGTGTAGGTTGATCAGAACAGGCTGTGAGCAGCTGAGCTGGGTTTGCTCCCAAGGGATGTTGCAGATGAGTTTTCAGCATGATGAAATTATGATCTTACCATGACCTAATGGGTCTCCTTTGTCTTGTCTATGGAGAATCCTTCAATGAGCTCATACCTCGTATGGTTTATCACCATAGTTGGTGATGAACAACTTTGGAACCACTGTAGGGAGATGAATAAAGATGCGAATTTGAATATTCAAGTACACAGAGATATGTTGATGATGCCTTTCGTTAGACACCCCGGCCCCTGATTGATACCCACTGTCAAAAGGAAGCTAAAGATAGTGTTTGGAAGTCAGCATAAGATGTTGGGGCTGCTGCATGGAGCTTAAATGAAACTACAAGTTCAGGAGAACCAGCCGCACGTCGCTGCCTCTCTGGGTCCTCATGTAGCTCATCCACAGGTTTGGAACAAATACTCATTTCCACTTCAGCTATATGATACTTCAGCCAAAGCTGTGGCTGTCAAAGTTGTGCAACGACAGTGGCCTCAGCCCCTTTGGGAAGGAAGTGGAGACACAACCAAAGATCCAGCAGGGAATCCGTGACAGGGAGCAGGAACGGTCCCTTCCAAAGTTGCACTGCAGTTGGTCCCTGCTAGAGCCACTTCCTATGACCAGGGGAAAACAGGATCAACTGATCATTTACAACACCCATTTTCTATTTGTTTTTCAGTAGTTTTAAAGGCACTGACAAATAGAAAGGCAGAGGGATGTGTCCCCAGCCAGCTGTCGGCTGCTCTTTGCAGGTTTACACTTGAAAGGCAGCGTGTGAACCCGCAGCATTTTATGGGTTTCATCGTATGAGCAGGGCATTTCAGCTGACTTTAGTCTCCCTTTGATCATCTCACATGCCTCATCTGTTCACATCACACTTTTTGAAGAGCATGTCTGGTGTTTTCTTCTGAAGTTCATGTAAGAAAAGTGAAGAGCCTTTACTTTAAGTTACCTTTAGAAAGGAGGAGGTTGACACACGCAAAATGCAGTTTTTCCCTCCCTTGTTTTAGTCATTTCAACACCAGAAAAGGAATCTGTCAGTGACAAATTAGTAGGTTGGTTGTTATTCCTGCACTGCTGCAAGAGAATATCAAGCCTACCAGGAATTTGTTCTGGAAATTGTACTATTTCTTATTCTTTCTGAAGTATAAATAGGTGCTGTTCCATGGAATCAGGCCAAAAATACATGAGCAAAGTAGCAAAGTAGGAACAAGAGTTTGGTGACAGAAATATGTAACAGCACCTAACCAGATTTGTCAGCAGGAGCATTTTGCTCTCAACAGTAAAGATGCTCTCCAATATAATGGGTTTAGCTCTAGAGATAATGCAAGGACTGCAATAATTAAAATAATTATTAGTTCATCTCATTGTCTCTACCTGCTCTACAGTAAGAGTTTTACCCCCAAAGCACCAGATTGGTGCTGGGGAGAGTAGACAGAGACTTTCACACGTGGATTCTGCCTCACTCAGTGACTCATGGTAAGAAATATTTGAGGAGTTGCTGATATGCAATGTATCTTATTCCAGTTTTCACTCCAGGCATCTGCAGGTCTTTGGTGAACCTCAGTGGGCTCTGAATGAGGGGAACAAAAATCCCAGTGGGGCTTTGCAAGAAGGTTTCTGGATCCCAGAAACTCCAGGCACTCCTCACCTCCCTCACACCAGAGCTGAGCTGTGGGTTTGCTCCTAACCCACGGGGCAAGAGGGCAGGATGTGAAGCCTCCATGCTCTTGCGTGGCAGCAACGTGCTCCCCTGTGCCCCAACTCCCCAGGCTCCCAGCCAGGAGGCCTGGCCAAGCTCTGTAAATCTTTACAGAAGGAGTCTCCAACTGTTCTGATGTCAAAAGAGATACTTTATCACAACATCCATCACCCCGTCCCATCTCCACAAAGTGGGAAGTTTTGGGATATCTGGCTTTCCATGCTGCCAGATGCTGGGCTCTTTCATTCCCTGCCAGGCAGGAACAGTCTCATAACTCACAGCCAGCACCATAAACCTTTTTTTTGCAAGACGTACTTCTTAACCAGGAGGGTTAAAAAGTGTGACCCCCATAGGTTTAAAAAAAAACCCACAACAATAAATGAGGAATTTAGTGGAGTAAGTAGCCCATTAGGCATGGCACTAGGGCTGAGCACGGGTTTTGGCTTCTCACATTTTCTCAGAGAACACTTTCCAGATGGAAAAATAAAGATGGAGCAAAATAGAAACGCCCTATAAAACCCCAGATTTTGATACAGTTCTGATGGGAACCTGTCTGCTTACCTGCCACTTCACACATCTGGCACACAGACCCAGAGCTGAGTGCCTGGAAGATCATGTTTCAGAGCAGATCCACGGCTGAGGACCACCATGGCCAATAGCAGCTGGGACTTGGAGTTCTTCCAGCCTGCTGAGCCCATTGTCTTCCCCACTGGGAGTCTGAGAGCTCCTTCTCCTCCTCCTCCTCACAGACTTCTCCATCCAAGACCTTGGTCAAGCAGAATGGCAATGCTCTGGTGTAGTCCTGATGCAAAACAGTCGTAGAGTCACTGAATCATAGGGTGGTGAAGGTTGGAAGGGACCTTAAAGATCATCAGGTTCCAACCTCCTTGCTATGAGCAGGGACACCTCCCACTAGTTCCCTTTCAAGTTCAATGTGGAACAAATCATGGTTTTAAACAGAGAGGGGAGATTTAGCTTAGATGTTAGGAAGAAATTCTTCACTGTAAGGGTGAAAAAACTGGAATGGGTTGCCCAGGGAGGTTGTTGATGCCCCAGCCCTGGAGGTTTTTCAGGCCAGGTTGGATGAGGTTTTGTGCAACCTGGTCTAGAGGTTCCCTGCTCATGGCAGGGGGGTTGGAACTGGGTGATCTTTAAGGTCCCTTCCAACCTTCATGATTCTATGATTCTATGTGATTCAGGTCACACTTAGGTCAGTCCAGGATACTTTTGGCTTCCAACCTTGGGGACAGTCTCAGCACTGAATGTTTGATACCTCAGTGCCCTGTTTGCTCTCACAATGAGGCAGATTAAGAGTGGGAGCAACACCTCCCAGCTGTGAATGTAAATATCTGCCAAAACACCAGCCTGCAAACACCCCCTGTTCCATCTTCCAGGCCAGCCTGGCCATGCTGGATGCAGCAGCATCCCAGAGCTGCTGGTGGAAGTGGTACCTGGAGGGAAAGGGGATGGGAATCCCCCCTCTCTCTCCATGAGGGCTGAAGGCAGGAGCAGCTCATGCTGCCACCCCAGGAAACGCCTTGGTAATCCCTACCGAGGAAACTATAAAGCTTTTAAAGCTCAACCTTCCCCTCTTCAACAGAACATGAAAAGCTACAATTAGACTTGAGATGAATTAATATATGAATTAATATATCCAGGCCCTCCAGCCTCGGATCCATTTGGATAACAACCCCCCATCAAGACTCCTACTCAAAGGAGGTCACCAGATCTGGAAATGGCACATCCCAGGACAGTCTGATAGATTTTTTTTCTTTGGTAAAAATGTAAACTGGTAGTTTAAAGACACTGGGAAACTTATGCTGGTGAAGGATTTCCAGGAAAGCTCCCTGAGCTCTGGCAGCGTTGGGCACAGGCAGTTATCAGGGAAGTGCTCACTTCCTCTGTCTGTCCATTGGAATGTACCTTCAAACATGCTGGGGAGCTGAACGAGACACAGAGCAACGCCCTGAGATAAAGGAGGAAATCCCTTTCAGGTTCACAGAAACAGATCCAGGGGGGAGGTCTTTCCCCAAAGAAAACAAACCCTGCTAAGATTGATCTCGTGCCTTCGCAGCACTCACAGAAAAGCCTCATTTTCCAGTGGTGGGGAACAAATCTCCCACCCAGTATCTGGAAATGCCAGAAGAAAGAGACTGTTCGTATAAACACGTACATTTCCAGGGGAAGTTTATTCTTCCTATAGCCAGAGGATGTTTACTTTTCCAGAAAAAAAAGAAGGAGTATGTTAAAACCTTTCCTCCTTTCTACTTCCTCAGCTTTTCTCTGGCACTCAGACATGAGCAGACATTCCTCAGTTCAAACACGAGGTTGGGCAGGTCAAGCGAAGGGGGAGCTGCAGTGGTACAGGCAAGGAAAAATAAATATGGGGAATGAAATGAATAAACAAAGAGGCCGAGTTAAGAGCTTGGGGATGAGAAGTTCCCTGAGAGGGGGAGTGACACAGGCAGGCGATGTGATGGCTGAGCTCTGCAGGTCAGACCCATGGAGCTCCTAAATGTCAGGGGGACCACAAGCTGGGACCACCCTCCCTCCTTCCCTCCCTCTGCCACTGATCCTGAGCACCTCAGCACCTCAGGGGGAGCCTTTGGCTGTGCTGGGTTCCTGATTCGCTGCGAGCTGGTTTGAGAGATCAAAAATCAATGGCAACGATTTTAACTTGGATTTAACAAAGTCCTAATGAAGTTTAATGGATGCCATTAGGTAAATTGCAAGCGCCAGCACCATCCATCACTGCAGAGAAATGGAGCTACTTTAAAACTCATTTCAAGGTTTCTGATATAAGCACAAGAGGAATGAAGAATATCTCATTACTTTTACGACCACTTAACAAGCTTCTGCAGGATTCAGAGAGGCACCTGCCAATGAAAAACCACTGCTCTCCTCATCGGGTGCAATTCCAGTGTCTTTGGATGACTCCCAGCTGGTTAACTGCTGGGTGAACTGGGCTGGATAAGCAGGAAAGACCCACATTAAGGGGGAAACCCTGGCTTGGGGAGAACAGGCAAAAGCTGCAATACTAAAGCTTATGGAAAAATGCCAAAAGCCTCTATTTGGACAGGCTTAAATATTTTTTTTTTACCTTTTAGCTACTGAATAAAGGTGAAGACAAAGAGGCTTTGATTAAGGTCTTGCTCCTGCAAAAAATAAGGAGAGGAGAATCCCCTCGAGACTGGGCTTTATAGAGCAGTTCATATAGCAGTTCTCTGCAGAAAGAAAGATGAACTTCCCCCCTATATAACAGGACAGGAATCCAGGTCCAGCACTTGCAACCCAAATGAACAGGGTATGACAGAGCTGAGCAGACACCAAAGAGGCCACATCTGTCTGTGCCAGTGCAGGTGCTGCCTGACACTCAAACACTGTGCAGGAGTATTTGGTGCTTGTGTGAGAAGAGCCCTCTGGTTTTCAGGAATAGAAGCACCTGATCAGAGGGAAAGCCACATTTCCACACTGTATCTCTAGAGGCCTCCAGTCCAAGCCCAGGACTCAGCCCCTTGAGTTCTGAAGACCTCCAAGGATGGAGTTTCCACAGCTCCCCTGGAAGAGCAAAGTGGGGAAGGGCTGAAAATTCACCCCGTGCTTGTCTTAGGCAGCAGAACATCTTCTCAGAGGCACCTCTGGCTCCTCTGCTTGCAGCCCAGGGAATGCAGGAGGCCTGGGGATGGTGAAGGAGAACTCTAGCTAGGGCTTGGAGTTCAGTTTTCAGGCAGAGGGTGTTGGTGACTGGGAAAGTTCCCTTTCCTGTCCCTGATGTTGAGACTCTTCCCGGCCCTGCCCCTCCTTCAGAGGAAGCCACTGACACCAGAAAAAAAAACAGACTGACAAGGAACAAAAACCCTCTGGAACCTGACAGGAAGAGCTGGTCATTGCACTTCAGCTGTCACCACTAAAATTGCTGCAGGTTCCTGGACAGAGACTTGAGTTCCTTCCACCTCCATGGAACGACGTGTCCCGGTAACCGAACCTGCACCTGCTTCTCCAGGGAGACTTTGGGGAATGAGGGATCATCTCATGTACGTTCCCCCCTCACCCACCCAACTGAGGACAACCCCCTCTGAGGGAAGAATTTAATCAAAGCCAGCTGCTAATTACTTTCCTGACACCAGGGGAGAGGAATGTTTGGCATCAGAAAGATCTGGAAGATTTTCATTATTAATATTTCATCAATCTGTAATTGGATCGTTTGATTTTTGCAGTCCCCTCTGAACAGAGGCAGCAACTTTATTGAAATGAATCTTTATGAATTCAGGCCACAAACTTCAGGGGATGGTAACTGGATGGATGGATTGGAGCATCTTGAAGTGCTAACCCTGGAGAGAAGACAAATTGGGATTGCCTAAGGACAAGGCAACACAGACTGAATGTAACCCAGAGTGATTTCCCACTGGGGGAAACAAATTAAATTCTGTAAAGAGTTAAAAGTTGAATTTCTCTGGCCTTTTTTTTTGCTGAAGTTCAGAGATTCGACATGAATATTTCATCTAAAAGCAAATGAGAATTAAGTGTGCTAACATTGAATTAATAAGACAGTTGAGTAGCACGTAACAGTGAGCAAATGTTCTCATGAAAAGAAATAAATCCACAAATCAAAACTGCAAGATGATAGTTAAGACATGGTTAAAAACTGAACAGAAGTTTCTCTTGATCCTAATGAAATAAAGCAGAAATTCTATTAAATGCAATAAGAATCTTGTAGGGCAGAATATTATCACTGTGAGCAACAAAACCAATTCCTTGCTCTGATTTGTAGCTATTGAGTTATGTATGAAAAGCTTTAGAACTGGTTTATGATAATAACCCAGCAAAAAAAAGGTAATTGTCCAGAAATGGCTGATTTATAGCTGGTTTAAAGGCCACGTGCATGTTGGCTGAGGGATCTGAACACCCAGCTTTTTCTTTTTGAGGGCAAGAGATTGAAGTTCCCTTTCCTTAACCAGCGTCACCGCCTTGAACAGACAGCAGAGAAATGGGAAAAAAAGGTTACAAAAAATGAAAGAACAGTCTTAATCTGAGCATTCCAACCCAGCCCGTGTGCATTTGCCCTCTGCTGCAGAAGCAAACAGCAACACAGGTCTTTAATATTGGCTTTAAAGGTGATTTGTTCAGGTTTGAGCAGCTCTCTCTCCCCTGACAGTTTGAATTCAGCATTGAGACAGCTGAATTCCAGGCCATCCCAGGAGGTGGTTGAGCCACCACTCCTGGAGACATCTAAGAAGACAGATGTGGTGCCAGGGGACAGGGCTTAGTGGTGGACATGGCAGAGCTAGGAGAGTGGTTGGACTTAATGGTCTTGAGGGTCTTTTCCCACCAGAGTGATACCATGAGAGCTGCATTAACATCCACAGCCCTTCCCACATATGCAAGGAAGTGTTTGGGGTGTTTTTTTGCCTCAAAGAGCTCCTGATCTAAATGAAAACACAATATTGGGGGGAAAAAAAAGGACAAAAAAGCTACCTGAAAACAACCCTAGAAGCTCCAAAGCTTTCTCCCTTCCCCTTCTCAAGGCTGCCCAGATGTGTGAGAAGGCAGGACAGGGAGGACAGGAGCCAGGGGTGACCTTGGAGGCAGAGTCAGTGAGGTTGTTCAGCACAGCACCTGTGGAAGGCTCTGCTGGACTCAGAAACATGATAATACATGAGGAGCTGTGGATTTGGTAGGTAAGGCATGATGGCTGAAGCCTCTGATGACGGAAAAGGCAAATAAAGTATCAGAAATAAGGAGCTAAGATGATCCTTCCTACAGATCCACTTCAGGCCAGAGGGGGACAAACGTGTCATGTTCCAGGTGAGGCTGGACAGAAGAGGATGGCAATTTGAACCATGGAATGGTTTGGGTTGGAAAAGACCTTCAGATCTTGAAGTCCACCCGTTAAAAGGACAAGTCCAGCCATTCACTCATGTCATGCAGGATTCTGCAAAGAGAGAGTGTGTGCAGGAACTGGGCTCTGGAATCAGAGCTCTGGCTGAGCCTTTGTGTGTGCACCCCACATTCCTCCTGGGGACAGGGATCTATGTGTCAGCAGAACCCCCAGGCTCAGCAGGGCTCAGCACCAAACACCAGCTACCTTTGTATTGCTTCTTTGCCCTGGGGCAACAAGGACTTGCCCAGAAGCACAGCTTGGAGCACCTGCAACTGCAGACGGTGAGTAAAGCCACGAGCCCTTCTCTTCCCTGTGGAGAAGTGCTTCACACTGGAGAGTGCTTCTTCATAGGGTTTTGGGTGGGAAGGGACCTTAAAGATCATCTAATCCAACCCCCCTGCATGGGCAGGGACACCTCCCACCAGCCCAGGCTGCTCCAAGCCCCATCCAACCTGCCCTTCAACACTGCCAGGGATGGGGCAGCCACAGCTTCCCTGGGCACCCTGGGCCAGGCTCTCACCACCCTCACAGCACAGAATCACATCCAATATCTCATCTAAATCCACCTTCTGCAGTTAATTACCTTTATGCAGCAGCAAGCACAGAAATCGACGGACATTTAAGAGCTCTGCCCACGGAACCATCTCGACAGTTTATTTTGAATAAAACTCGGCTTTGTAAGTAAACCGGGGTGGGGGGAAGGCAGGAAAACGAACCGGGAAGCGAGGCAGCACAAAACAGACAAAACCCCAAACCCAACATTCACTGAAGAAGGGGGTTTATTCTTTATTTTTGTAAAGCAGGTTTTGAGGGAACCCCCCATGACACCCCGCAGGGCCAGCGCTGCTCCCGCTTCTCACCCCTGCCCAAGCAATCCCGTGGGAGCTCCTCTCCCTTTCCTCCGACACCAATTTGACCCATTTATTGCACTTTTACTGTATCCCCCATGGG
>NW_009954603.1:0-9281 GCF_000747805.2 Chaetura pelagica | reverse complement strand
CGGGGCCGTGTGAATCCCCGCCCCCCCCCCCCTCCTGCCCCCTTGTTTTGTAGGGCCAGGACAGCGCTGCTCCGCGTTACTGCGGTTTATTGGCCCCTCTAAAAGGTGCCTTGAAGCCGTCGGGCTTCTGGGGGAGGCGCTGGTGAAACAGGCTGGGTTGTGTCAGGGTGCGTTTCTGTGGAAAGGCAGCCCCCGCCCCGGCTTTGGGAGCCGGTTTGGGTGCAGATCCCGGGAATAAGCGAGCGGAGGGGTGGAGCAGGATCTGTTTTGTTCGAGTTTTATAACGTTATCAGCTCAGGTGAAGCCCTCGGGTACTTTTCACACTCAAACAGCCTTTCCTGACCCAGCCTTGCGATGGACACATGAATAATTGATTCATTTCGGGGGGGGTGTTTTTTCACTCGTGTGCTGCTCAGCCTGTCAATATTTGCTTAATAAACATATCTAATTAACAGCGACATCTCCGTGTTAAGTGAGCCTGATTATAAGGTAAAATGCTCTTTTCTTGTAATTACCTGTCAGCTGGAATTGTTTACATCTGTTGTGTCATCGTTATGCAGAAATTAATTTCAGTGGTGCTTTTACATAATGGAGGGGGGGGGGAAACAAACCCATTCAAATGGAATTTGCAGAGTTTGGTTGTTGCTACAGAAACCTAGTGGTGTTTTGGAAATACACAGCCTTCACCATAAACACTTGATGTAAAAACAGACAAACAAGTGTGTCTTTATGCATCTGAGGCTTCATGGTGGTGGTTAAACTTGCTAGACATTGTGTATTTACACAGGTGGTGTGTGAGAAACTGATTTTTACTGGCTTAGGGCCTGATGTTTTGAGAGAGATTTTATCTTAAACATAAAGATAGTACCATTCTCTCACCTCTTTTATTTTTTAGTAACCTCGTTGCCTACATATTAAGTCTACACACACATTAACTTCTACAGAATCAAGAATACAGCACTTAAGGAAAATCCCTTTATGTCAGTTTCTCTTGAGTTTCTTTTCCACCTCTGGGAAATAAAGTTGGTTATGAAAGCACAGATGCCAAGGCAGGTGGGGTTATATTTTCCAGCAGTGCAGGCTTCTGTGCAGCTGCAGTTAGTAATTCTGTGCTAGAGTTAATTAGTCTTATATTTATGTTAACATGACACTTCTAACATTGTTTCAAGAGTGTTGTTTTTTTTTCCTGTTACGCATGAAAGTTGTTGGTCTGTTTTTAAAGTGTAAAAAGCAGATCAGGGCTCTTCAGTGTCATGAAATGGGTGCATGGAGATAATCATGGGAACAGTCCTGGAGTTTGGGTCCTGGGGTTTCAGTGGTGCTGTTGAAAGTTTTCAGGGTTTTTTTTTTCCTCACATGGAGAGCCTTTCAGTAGCGTGTTTGAGACTTTTACTTTACTTTGGGTACTGTTACTAGTCAAATATAAAAGTAATAAGAAAATGCTTTAAGAACTTGAATCTTAGAGAAGCACATTTGATCATAGTTAAACTTGCAATTTGGTTACTGACTGAGGATTTCTCTTGTGAGCCACAGGGCTGTACTTCAACTAGTATGTAATCCTTCCTTTGTTTTTGTCTTCTCAGGTGCTCTGTAACAGAGCAAGATTGGTCACCTACCTACCAGGGTTTTATTCCTTAGTCAAGAGAGTTGTGAATCCCAGGGCTTTTTCTACAGCAGGTTCCTCTGGCTCAGATGAGCCTCATGTTGCTGCTGCACCTCCTGATTTATGTAAGAACAAGCAAATTCTTTGTCTTTCAATTCACCTGCAATCAGAACTTTGCACCCCGTATCCATTTGGGAATTCTCAATTGATTTTTATGTCAAGGGCCCTTTTCCTTGTGGTTACTCTGGTTATATATCATTGTGATCAAATACAGATATGGGTATGTTTTTCTCCTTTCTTTCTAAATGTGATGACTAAAGCAAGGCCTTGGCTTTTGCAGGTCCAAGAACCGTATGGCCAGATGAAGTGATGGGCCCATTTGGTCCTCAGGACCAGAGATTCCAGTTGCCTGGTAATATTGGCTTTGACTGTCACCTTAATGGCACTGCTTCTCAGAAGAAAAGCCAGGTTTCAAAAAACCTGCCTGATATATTAGCAGAGCCTTCAGCAAGTGAAAGGCATGAATTTGTGATGGCACAATACATAAATGAATTTCAGGTAAGAACAGGCTGCTGTGCGAAACTGGTATTTCTGGTCTTAAGAGAAACATAACTCATCTCTCTTCCTTCTAAAAATATACAACTGGTTTTCTAGATGGTTTTGAAAGATGAACTTCAACCATGGTGAGTGAGAGATTACCTGGAATGTAGCTGAAGTTTTGTCATTTAGGAGGAAGAAGTGTTTCAGGGTGTGGGGTGTTTTGACTAAGCAGTGCTTAGTGAAGTAGTGTTTTAATAGTGATTTAACTGTGTGGATATAGGAAAAGAAAACTTCTGTTGCAAAACTTGCTCTTTACCGAGTCTCTCCACCTGTTGTCTCATGGAGTTGGTAGTTTCTTCAGTATCTCCTTTGTTGGATCTGGACTTGGATAGTTTGGGCAGTGTTTGGATCTGGCTGCTTAGTACTGACAGGCACTGAACGCAGAGAGAGGCAGATGAGAGTACCTCAGCTGTCACAGCCAGGCTGCAGTGTGCAGAGCTTGCAGTGACTCAGATGGGTTATTAACAGCCAGCAGCTCGATAATTGCAACATGTCAACACATGATAGTTGCTACTAGCTGCTGACTCAACTTTCCAGGCTCTCTTGAGTTCGTGACCTGCTCAGACTTTGGAAACTCAACTGGCAAATATCCACTGTGAAAACCTTGTATCGTGTCTTTTGTGACTGGAGCATTGTATGCCAAAGTGTCCAGAAAGCCTAAGCTTATGGTGAGTTTCACAGGTCCTGTTTTCTGCTCGTGTGGATCATACTGTCTGTTAAAAGCCCACCAGAAAATTCTAGCCCATTTAGAGAAAACCAGGGGCACTGAATGCCTGTCTGCTTTCTAGGAGGATTACTTGTATTAGAAAACACCTGATGCAGCTGTTGCTCTCCAAAGAGGAAAGGAGAAACTGCAGAGGCAGGTTTTGCAACTGGTATTCAGAAAGTCAACGAGTCAGCTCTGCTTTATACCAGTGGTGGTCAGGAATCCATGAACAGCATTTAGCTAACAAAAAAATGCTAAACTGCTCATCTTAGCAGAGGATCCAGATTTGAATGATGGGATCATCTGAATAGAGTAACCTCCCCATGGGCTGCTGCAGCAAGCAGGAGAAAAGCTTCATGCTGCTGAAGCTCAGGCACCAGCCCTGGAATCAGTGAGAAATGGCCAAGCTGAGCTTTGGTGTGATTGTTTCATCTGAGTAAATGGCAGTGGTTGCTTGATCACGGCATGCCTGCTAAGCATAGGTGCTGTGTGAGTGGTGTGCAGCTGGCTAGGGTGGGAGCAGTAGACAGTGAGCTGTATGAACTGGTAGGAGGAGCACCCTATTGTTAGGAAGAAAAAAGTTGACCCACATAAATGTGTGGTTTGTCAGGCTTAAAGTGCCAACTGATCTGTCCCAGTCACTTTGCAATCATACTTCAGGTGATACGTGGAAACATACAGATTGAAACTGAAGCTCATGGCTGCTCTTGGCCTGTTGTGTTTGTTTTTCTTTTTTTTTTCCTTCTCTTTTTAAGTAATAAATTTGTAGCACAGAAGCTGCTTTCAAGGTAGTTTCCTCTTGCAGCTTCCAGATACAAACAGGTGTTAGGTAGGGCTGAATGTACTACTCAGCCATATCATTTCAGTCTTGGAGAAACTTACTGAAATTCCTTGTAAATTATGGCATAGTTGAAACTAAGAAAACTGAACTGAGGCATTCTCTGCCTGTTCCATAGCAGTTGCTATCCCAAAGGAGGCAGCTGTTGTCACTGCCTTCTTGGGTGCATTTTAAGCTTAAATACTATACAGCTAATGTTCAGGTGTTCCATTTCCAGCATACCCACAATAATCTGAATCTAGGTTGGTTTGTTTAGAAACTGTACAACTAAAAACTGTAAAGAATAAAAACTGCTTTTCAAACTACAACAGCTAAAGTTAAAGGTACTGGTGGTTCAGTATCAGTTCTAGAACTGTTGTTTGACTTTAAAATAGAAGCTTTACTCTGACTCAGGTGATAGCTGAAATCTGTCAGTTGCTGCTGTAGTGCATATTTGAGGCCTTTATTTCAGAGGGATATTTTTCAACATTTTCTCTATTGGTTAAGGCTTTGAGATAATCAGGTTACAATAATACATGAAGCTTGACATTTCTGGATAGGCTTAAGCAATAGGTTATATCTCTCTGTCCCACTTTCAATATTTGAAAAACCAAGTTTTACATCTCCTTGCAAATGGTAATTTGGTGAAGCAGCTGGGATGTGTCAGTGGATACAGTCACCAGAACATAGGCTGGTGTACAGTGTTAGTCCTGGTGAATATTAATGAATGGGAAAGTGACCATTTCCTTTTTTTCTCAGGGTGCTGATGTTCCACAGAAACAACAAATAAATAATGCTGAAACTTACTTTGAAAATGCAAAGGTAGAATGTGCAGTACAAGCTTGTCCTGAACTGCTACGAAAAGGTAGATTTCCACTTGGTTTTCTTACTGTTCAGAAACCACAACTTTTTAAAATGTAAAAATATACAAGTGAAGGCTCTGACATTAACTGATGCCACAGAATGTGTAATGGAAAAGGGTCACCCAGAGTTAATGTTTTACAAAAGAAAAAAATACATCCTATAAAATGAGAGCTGAAACTTTGCTGTTGGCAATACTTTGTGTCTAATAAAATTCAGTGTAATTTAAATACAAGATCAGCTGGAGTGGGAGGTGGCCTCCAGCTGCCTCTTTAGTATCAGGTAGGTTCTGGAGCTAATTCAGTATCCAAAACCCAGTTTGTGACAAAATCAACTCTTGGCACTGCTTCTTAATACAGTAGCAAATTGAAGTGATGAAACTATTTGGAAGCATAGGGCGTGTGTCTGTCTTTCTTTAATTTGCTGAAGGAGAAGGTGATTGAAATTAACTTGGACTAGAACTTTGCAATTTTAAGTGTCTTCTATTGAAAGAGAGAAGAGACTGAAATCCTGGTCTAGATGCTGAAGAGAGCAGACTGTTCAGAGAGTAAGAATGAACCTCACAACTTTTAAGTTTGGGATGTTCTTTTTTCTCCCACACTGAAAACAGGGCTTCATGGAGCCTTTTCATGACACTGGTGCTTCATGTGCCTTCCTGTTTGTAGTCCAGTAGATGATGGAGAGAGGGAATCAAGATGGGTTTGGGCCTGAGAAGAACTGTCTCAAATCATGTTAGTAGTACACTCCTGATGACTGAGTCTGCTATCGTGTCCTAGGAAGTAGATCCAGGGCATTTCAACTGAAAGATTTCATTTTAAAAGTCAGTGTAAGGAGGCTTAGCCAGAAAATAAGCATCTTGACACTTAATGTGTGTGGAGAACATTGGTAGTGTCCAATTAAAAAGATTAAAATATTATTCTACTTGGTGTTATATCTTTGGGTAGAGAGACACGTTTTCACATCCTGCAAGGTGCAGAGTACTGGGGCTTTTAGAATCCTGCAACTAAACAGGGGGTCCTGGATAAGCAAATTGCACTCCCCAAACTGCTTTTTTCATCAGGAACTCACCCCAGTGCATTAATTCCCACAAAAACATCACCATTTCAAACCAGCCTGCTGGGTGCTGGAGCTGAGAGGAAAAACACACATCATCCTGGATCTAAATGGGAGGGAAGGCTTTAAGGTAGAGTCAATAACTTAGTCTAAAAGTGAAAAATCAGAAGTAAAATGTAGGAGCAAACCCTAATATGCCCATTTTCCTTTTTTTTTTTTTTTAGACTTTGAGTTGATGTTCCCAGAAGTGAATGCCAACCGACTGACAGTCCTGACTGTCACCCAGAAGACTAAAAATGACATGACAGTGTGGAGTCAGGAGGTGGAGGATGAGAGAGAAATGCTGCTGGAAAATGTGAGTAGCTGACAGTAACATCAGCTTAATTTTGTTTGTGGATGAATCCTCTGTGAACTGTGTCTGTGTTCTGATCCATTTCTAGCTCTGGTAGTAATCACAGTAATATACCCTAGTGTTTTTTAAAGCATTTTTGAGCTAATCTTATCTTCTCTTGCTGATGAAATTAGACTTTTTCCAGCTTTGTAGCTTTTCAAAGTCTCATAGAAGGATTAAACTCTTTGTAGTGGGGTGAGTAAAAAATATGCTCAAATGTTGTGAAATGCTACAGCAGATTATTAAAGACACTGGATTGTTCTCCCATTAAAGGGCAGCAACTGTTTTCTTACCTTATTTCAGCTTTAGTATAGTGCATTTTGTGGGATTTTTCTGCTCTCTGTGTGTTTCTGTGGCATGACTGAGATTCCTGTACAGAGTCTGTCCATAAGCCTCTCCTTGTTTTTAAAAACTGGTTGCTCTGGCTTTTATTTTCTGTTCTGATAATGGCTATGATTAATGCTTTTAGTCTGAGCATCAGGTACTTTTATGACTTAGCAACCCTCAGGAACTTTGTCTCCTTGTTCTGTTGCCACTAGAGGGCTCCCTGAAAACCGTTTTATTTCCCATTTTCAGGTCTTTGGTGCGAACTCCAGGAGATGTCAGTGTTCACCATTCTTAGCCCCTCAGAATACATCTTCCCTACCTATTAACTGTTACAGTTTTTCTAAAAACTAATTAAAAAATCAATCTGTGGCTTCTCATCTGTATAACCAGGGTCATATTTATGTTTGCAAGCAGTCTGTCTGGTGATGTCCTTTTCTGTCCTGCAAAGTGCAAACGTGACCTGCAGAAAGCAGAGCAAGGGCCACCACAAAACAAGGAAGAAGCAGTCTGAAGGATCGACAGGATGATTACACACAAATTAAAATTCCCTCATTTTAGTGTGTTCTTTGAATTATTTATGGTCTGTTGGTCTTTGGCGTTGTAATCTGGTCTAATTATATGTTAATTGGCATCTTTCTTCCTTGTGCACCTCCCTGTCAAGTCTAATATAGTCACTGTAGGGGTGTTAGGATGTTGGATGTAACCTTTAGGCCAGGAGGTTACTAACAGCAAATTCACAAGAAAATGGTCTGTTTGTTTGCTTCATAGATGGTTAGAAAGAACTTTAAAACTACTAATTTAATGTGAGAGGCCTGTGCTCAAGTAATGAGGGTTATGTACAGCCAGATCTGATGTTTACAGTAGTACATGTCAAGTGTTTGTTAACCTTGCTCCGAGTGATGGCTGGATCAAAAGAGGTGCTGTATCTGAAGTGCAGTGCCTAACATGCTCTCCTCAGATGGCTTTCTTATTTTTGTGACTTCATTTACAGTTGAAGCATAGTTAATCATCAGGGCTATCAAACTTCAAACTAAAGAACAGATCACTGTAAAGGTTAAACTTCCTTATTTTGGACCACAAAGGGTCTGAAGCTGAGTAACTAATAATATTTCTGTCAGTTTGAAACCTTGAGCTGTTAAGGGCACTAATTATAGAGAACAGTCCAGCTTTTATAACTGAATCCTCTTTGTGCTTTACTCTAGCTCAGTGTATTCAGCTTGTTTAGATTTTTGGACATGTTTTCCTCAGAGTACAGGGATGGTTTCAGAACCATCACATGTCTCTGTGACCTGCTATCATGGTGCAAAACTAAAAGGCTCTTGAAAATCATTTATAGTGCAGGAAGAACTACATAATACTGTCCTGTTGAGTTGAGACCTTACAGCAAAACCATGTTTTTCTTATATTTATAAAAATATATTTAGTGTCAGATTTTGGGGTAGATTTTGGGGCGTTTAGGGAGATCTGTCAACTCATGGAAATAACACAGCAGTTCCTGAAGTAATGGTTGACTTCTTACAGAGGCTAAGAGGTAGGATTGCAATCTCCATGAATAATGAAGGCAATTACATGATTCCTTGGGCAAGCTGTTAATCCATTACTGACTGGCACAAGGAACAGAATTAAATCTCATATGATTGGAGTGGCCTTGTGCATGTCATTAATTCTAATCCTCTTAATATTATTAATATTTTTATTGTAAGTAGGCTGAACTTCTCCTTTGTTAGTGGAGGCCGAAACAAATCTGTACAAGTGCATTTTTGGAATGTGTTGGATCTGATGTGCATGTACATGTAAGAGAAATCTCATGTGATATCCTCTTTTCCCTTTATTTTCTTCAAGTTCGTTAATGGTGCCAAGGAAATCTGCTATGCAATTTGCTCTGAAGGCTACTGGGCTGACTTCATTGATCCATCCTCAGGACTGGCAGTAAGTTATGTGCTGTGTGGAACCTGCAACAGACACTGCTGTCTCCTGACTACCAGTGGTAGTTGTGTTTTTTATGGGTTAAATCCAACATTTTTTTTTCATATTGCCCAAAAGCTGTTACCATAGGATAATTCTTTTCATAAATTAGGACAGTAACCCTGAACCAGTTCCCATACTGTGTATGCTGCCATTGCAGTTGGAGAACATTGTTCAGTAATGAAGTTGAATTTTAAATAACCTCAGAAGTTTGATGCCCAAAAACCACTTGGTCACTGCACAGTAGGCTGGTTATGCCCTCCCAAGGTAACTTGGTAGCCTGGGCACCTATTTGTGCAGGTGGAGGGTTTTAAAGAGCCTCTTTGCACTAGCTAATGGTATCTTTGTTATGCAGGAAAAGTGAATAGCTTGTTCCTATGGAACAGCACTAGCATTCATCATCAGACCCCACCAGTTCTGACAGTTTGTTCCCAAAGCATCTGGGAGACTTTGAAGAGTCTTGAAACTCCCACGAGAGAACTGAGAAAGCTTCTGTCAAAGCATGAGCATTCTGTGGTTTTGCCTGAGAACTAGCTGTTTAAAACCATCTCATAGTTGGAAGATCATCAAGGCAAAGCTCAGTTTAGTGGGCTTTTGTTTAAAATCACTCTGAAAGGCAGTGATTTGTTGTCTCAGCAAAGGCAAATAGGTTTAACAGAGAATGTGTATGAGGCAAAGGGGCAGTTGAAGGTGTGTGTGGTGCTTAAAAGCTTCCCAGAAATTCCATGCATTTAAGGAATATTTATGGAGACTGATGGAAGTAAGGTTCTGTCTTTGGGCTCCACTTGTGCAGTACCATCCTTACAGATCTCCTGATGAACAGCTTTAGGCTTTTGGTCAGGAGCTGCCTCCTGAGATAAAGCAGCTGAAACACCTGCTTCCAGTTCACACCCTTTTTGCTCTTCAGAACATCTTTCTTGGGGACTCACTGCAAAGGTACACGTACCTTTTGCTGTTT
>NW_009954602.1:19555-21789 GCF_000747805.2 Chaetura pelagica | reverse complement strand
GGGGGGGGGGGGGGGCACCCCCTTTTTTTTTATATCCCTTCCCCCCCCTTCCCAGACCTTTTCCAGCCAGATCCAGCCTCGTCCTTGTCTTCCAGCTGGTGGTGAAACGTCTGGGATACGACACCAGGGTCACCATCCTGGGCCACGTCCAGCGCGGTGGGACCCCCTCGGCCTTCGACCGCATCCTGGTAGGCACCTCCATCCTGCCCTGGGGAGGAAAGAGGGGGGTCCAAGAGGGGGGTCCCCATCCTTGTCCCCATCCCCGTGCTTGTCCCCATCCCTGTCCCTGACCTGGGATTGATACAAGCCCTGGGTCACCATCCTGGGCCACGTCCAACGTGGTGGGGACACCCTCCCCCTTCAACCACAGCCTGGTAGGGAGATCCCTCCCACCCAGGAGGGAAAAGGGGAGGGGGCAGGGGGGGGGATAATGTCCCTGTCCCCATCCCTGTCCTTGACCTGGGATAGACACAACCCCCAGGTCACCATCCTGGTGGTCCAGCGTGGTGGGATGTTCTCCACCTTCAACCACATCCCAGTAGGCAACTCCCTTCAGCCCTGGGGAGAAAAGGGGGAGGTCCAAGGTGGTAGTGGGGGGGTGTCACCCATCCCTGTCCTTGTCCCCAACCCTGTCCCTGTCCCCACAGGGCAGCCGGATGGGGGTTGAAGCTGTCATGGCTCTGCTGGAGGGGACCCCAGAGACCCCTGCTTGTGTCATCAGCCTCTCGGGCAACCAGGCTGTGCGTCTGCCCCTCATGGAGTGTGTCCAGGTGGTGAGTTTTGGGGAGGGGATGGGACCCCCAGGGCCCCCCCCCGGGGGGCCGGGAGGGGTCCGGGGGGGCCCTGAGGGTCCCGTCCCCTCCTCTATTGGGGTGCAGTGCTGTGCAAACAGGGCTGGGGGGGATGCAAGCCCAGCTGGTGCAGCAAAAACACAGGTGGGGAGGGGTGAAGAAGGGGTGCAGTGCAGTGCAGAGCCAGTGGGTGCAGTGCAGAGCCAGTGGGTGCAGTGCAGAGCCAACGGGTGCAGTGCAGAGCCAGTGGGTGCAGTGCAGAGCCAGTGGGTGCAGGGCAGGGCCAACGCGTCCCGTCCCCTCCTCTATTGGGGTGCAGTGCTGTGCAAACAGGGCTGGGGGGGATGCAAGCCCAGCTGGTGCAGCAAAAACACAGGTGGGGAGGGGTGAAGAAGGTGTGCAGTGCAGTGCAGAGCCAGTGCGTGCAGTGCAGAGCCAGTGGGTGCAGTGCAGAGCCAGTGGGTGCAGTGCAGTGCAACCCCAGGCAGTGCCGTGCAACCCCCTTGCGTGTGATGTAAAGGCACAGAGTGCAGTGCCAACCTGTGCAGTGCAGTGCAAGCCAGTTACAGTGCAAACCTGCTCAGTGCAGTGCAAAGCAGTGCAGTGGCAACTTGTCCAGTGCACTGCAAACCCTGCCTGTGTGGTGCAAAGCCGTGCAGTGCAGTGCAAGCCTGTCTAGTGCAGTGCAAACCAGTGCAAATCAGTGCCAGTGCAAACCTACTCAGTGCAGTGCAAATATATTCAGTCCAGTGCAGAGCAGCTCAGCACAGACAAGTGCAGTGCAGTGCAAACCTACTCGGTGCAGTGCAGACCAGTTTGGTGCAGTGCAGACCAGTTCCACCCAGTGCATGAAACACCGGGTTGAACCGTGAGTTTGATGCTGAGCTTTCCTTCCCAGCTCCCCCTGGATCCTCCCCTGCAGCTCCACATGGGCTCTGTGCTCACCCCCCCGGCTCCCAGCGCCCCCCCCCGGCAGGGGCAGGACCCTGAGGAAGAGGAGGAGGAGGATGATGGTCCCTTGGGCAACCAACCCCCTGGGCAGGAGGTGGCCAAGTTTCCCTACGTGGAGTTCCCAGGGCAGGACAACATCCCCTGCCCCACCTGCCAGGGCACGGGCTGCATCCCTGCAGGTGCTGCATCCCCAGCTCCCACCCCTCCAAAAACAGGCTGGTTCCTGGATTTTTGGGTGTTTTGAGTGTTTTTTTTGTCTTCTTCTGGGACTCATAAACATCTGCCTTTGGTTTCCCAGAGCAGGTCAATGAGCTGGTGGCTCTGATCCCCTACAGTGACCAGAGGCTGAGGCCCCACAGGACGTGAGTGGCTGGGAAGGGAGGGACAGCAGCCCTGGGAGAGCAGAGGGGGCTCTGGTGGTGGCATCTGGGGATGGGTTGGGTTGGAGGGACCTTGGGGATCATCCAGTCCCACCCCTGCATGGGCAGGGAC
>NW_009954602.1:18133-18545 GCF_000747805.2 Chaetura pelagica | reverse complement strand
CTTCAGGGATGGGGCAGCACCTTGAAGATCATCTGGTGGGATCATTTGGGTGGGCTTGAAGGTCCTTCCAACCCAAACCTGCAGGTTCTCTGAGCAGGAACCTGTTGCTGTGAGGGTGGCAGAGCCCTGGGCCAGGCTGCCCAGAGAGGTGGTGGATTCTCCTTCTCTGGAGCCATCCCAGCCCCAGCTGGATCCTGGGGGACCTGCTGGAGGTGCGCCTGCTGTGCTGGGGGTGGCACTGGGGGGGCTCCAGAGCCCCCTCCCAACCCCCCCACCCTGTGATCAGGGTGGGATCTGATCCCCCTGGGATGGGGATGCTCAAACCTTCCTCATCCTACCACGGTGACGGGGCACCAGGTGACCCCAATATCACACCAAGATGGTCCTAGCAAGGCTGGTGAACCCCAAAAAC
>NW_009954602.1:16890-18061 GCF_000747805.2 Chaetura pelagica | reverse complement strand
TGGAGCAGCCTGGGCTGGTGGGAGGTGTCCCTGCCCATGCAGGGGGTGGGACTGGATGGTCTTTGAGGTCCCTCCAACCCAACCCATGACTCTATGGGAACATTCTCCTGCTCCAGCAGCCACCAGGAGGGGCAGAGGGAGGTGGGAAGGTCTCCAGAAGGGAAGGGTTTCAGCCAAAAACTTCCAGCTGCACCTGAAGGTCTTTTTTCTTTCCTCTTGGGCAGGTGAACTTCACTGTGAAGGTGGAGCTGGGTGGACCCTTCTCCTACGTGTAGTAAGGACCCCCCTGCCCCTTCCTCCTCCTCCCCCTGCCCCTTCCTCCTCCTCCCCCTGCCCCTTCCTCCTCCTCCCCCTGCCCCTTCCTCCTCCTCCCCCTGCCCCTTCCTCCTCCTCCCCCTGCCCCTTCCTCCTCCTCCCCCTGCCCCTTCCTCCTCCCCAGGTGGGGAAGGTTGAAGGTTCTTTAATTAGAAATGGTCCCTTTTGTCCTGACTTCCTGGCAAGTCCCAGTTGGCCAGAAATGACCCAGATCTGCCAGGACCTGGTGTCCTGAGTGTTGGACCTTGTCTGGGGTTGAGGTGGCACCAGAAGGAGAAGAACATCCAGAGATGCTGAGGAACCCAAGTGTCTGGGCCCGTCCTGACCTGCTTTTTCTTGGTGCTTTGGTCTCTTCCAGTTTCTTCTGCACGTTCCCCAGGGTGAAGGTTCACAACATTGTCATCTTCATGAGGTGGGTTCTCAGCTCCTGGCTCAGGGAGGAGCTGCTGCAGCTCCAGGGGACACCAAGGAAACCCCCCCCCTGCCAAACAGCCCAACCTGCTCCCTGGGCCACCAGCCACAGAGGGGTGAGGGATCTGCTGGGGAGGAGAGGACATGGGATGGTCTGAAGGCTGGAGCTGCTCCCCTGGGAGGTGGGATTTCACCCCTCCCTCCTGGGGTGGCTTTGGAGAAGCCCCTCAGCTCTGTCCAACCCCCCAGCCCTGTGCTCCTGCTTCACCCCCCTCTGGGGCCTCCACTGGAGCCAAGAGGTTGAGACCAGAGGGGTCAGACCTGAGCCCAGGTGGGTTTCCCTGTGCTCTGGGAACCCGTGGGCCCCTCTGCTGGGACCCCCTGGAGAACTGGGGCCAGTTCTGGAGCCCCCAGCACAGGGAGGACATGGAGCTGTTGGAGAGAG
>NW_009954602.1:15135-16402 GCF_000747805.2 Chaetura pelagica | reverse complement strand
CCATGATTCCATTGTCACACCATTGTGATCATGCAAGACCCACAATCATAGAATTTAGCTCCTGGGATGGTTTGGGTTGGAAGGACCTTCAAGCCCACCCAGATGATCCCACCAGATGATCTTCAAGGTGCTGCCCCATCCCTGAAGTGTTCCAGGTATCTGATGTGGGGCTTGGAGCAGCCTGGGCTGGTGGGAGGTGTCCCTGCCCAGGCAGGGGTGGATCTAGATGATCTTGAAGGTCCCTCCAACCCATCCCAGGATGATTCTCTGCCCCCCAGGCCGGGCCCTCAGGTTCTCCAAGCTCCACCCTCCCCACCCCTTCCTGCCTCCATCACAAACCTGCAGCTTTCCAGGGACAGAGGGAATTTCCTGCCGAGCTTAAAACCTTCAGGGCGTTTCCTTTGGCCCCATCCCCAGCTCCTGTCCCCACCAAAGCTCCTTTTCCCCTCCCCAGGACCTCAGTGAAACTCTCCTACCTTGGCCACGGGACACAGAGCACCTTGGAGACCCATCACTACGTGGACTGCAGCACCAACTCCACAGCTGCCCAGGACCTCCTAGCCTTGCCCTCCTCTTCCTCATGAGGTTCCACCAAAGCCCAGAGCAGCCCCTGAGGACCTGGAGATGGATCTCCAGGAGGAACCATGGAAGCAGAAGGATCCCAATTGACTTTGGTGGGAAGCTCTGGGTTCTGGCCTGGTGGTGTCCATGGGTTCCTTCCCCAAAATCCAGGCCCTCCTGGACCTGCTTCTCTCTTTGCTTCCAACCAACTGGTTCTTGGTGGGGGAACTGGACTTTCCATGGAGCTGAAGATCCCAAAGAAGTAGAGTTGATTATTTTTTGCAGCCACTTTGAAGCTTTTTGGGGTCCTTTCAGGGTCGATTCATTAATTCTGTGCAATTAATTAATTCCATTTCTGTTCTGTGGCAGCAGGGATGGGAAAATGGGATCATTCTGGTCAGGAATGTTGAACCTTGAGGAGAAAAAGGGCTGGAGAACCCCCTCTGTGCTGGTTTCCTGGCAGCTGAGACCACCTGGAGGCACCAGGAATGGGGACAACCCCAGGACCTGGGAATTAAACCATCCTGCTCCAGATGAGGCCTGGACTGGAACTGGTTTGGGGGGGTTTTGGGGGGATCTCAGGGGTTTGAAACTGGTGGGATGGGATCAGGGGTGTTGTGGAGGCTCAGCCTGGTGGGGGCTTCTTGGGGTGGTGGCCTTGGCAGGTTGGCTGGGATTTGGGGGGGCTGGAGCTGGGATTTGGGGG
>NW_009954602.1:12030-14845 GCF_000747805.2 Chaetura pelagica | reverse complement strand
GGGGGGGTCAGCACAGCCCCCCCAGGCACAGGCTTTGAGGGCCACTGGTCGTGGTGGTTCCCACTGGGACCTTCATCTTGCAGGAGTGTGACATAAACCCCCCATGGGTTGAAGAAGTGGGATTTCCCCCAGGGGGGGTTTCTCCAACCAAATCCTCCTTGTCCAGGCAGATTTGGACACTTGTCTGGAGTGTCCTGGTTTGATGGAAGCTCCAACCTCTGGGATCAGGTCCCTCCCTGATCTCCTGGGGATGATTTCTGGGGAGTTGGGGAAGAACAAGAAGCTCTTCCAGGAGCACCAAAGCTCCTCCATTCCCACCTGGAGCTGCTGGGCCTGGTGAGCAGAGTCACCCACCCAAGTGTCCCCCCTGGGGAGCTGATCCAGGAGCTTCTCCCACCACTTTCCTACCCACCCCCTGGTGAGTTGAACGTTCTTAGTTTGAGGTTTGGGTTGGGTTTTAGGAAGAAATTCTTCACCAGGAGGGTTGTGAGGAACTGGCTGAGGTTGGTGGAAGGGCAGGTTGGCTGGGGCTGGAGCAGCCTGGGCTGGTGGGAGGTGCCCTGCCCCTGCCTGGGTGGGACTGGATGCTCTTCAAGGTCCCTCCAACCCAACCCATTCCATGATTCTATTGTCACACCATGTGATCATGCAAGACCTACAATCATAGAATTCAGCTCCTGGGATGGTTTGGGTTGGAAGGACCTTCAAGCCCACCCAGATGATCCCACCAGATGATCTTCAAGGTGCTGCCCCATCCCTGAAGTGTTCCAGGTATCTAATGTGGGGCTTGGAGCAGCCTGGGCTGGTGGGAGGTGTCCCTGCCCAGGCAGGGGGTGGGACTGGATGCTCTAAGGTCCCTCCAAGCCAACCCATGATTGAAGGAAAGTGAGGACACTGCAGAACCTGCTCTTGAACCACCTCATACCTTGATCTCCCACCCTCATGGTCTTCATTCCTGGCTGGTTTCTTTCCCCCCCCTGAGGAGCTGCAGCCTCTTGCTCCCCAACTTCACCTTTCCCACCCCTTGAGCTCCAGCCCTTGGGAATAAACCCCTCCTGCTCCTCAACCAACCTTTTGGGGGAGGGAGGGGAAGGTGCTTTGCTTTCAACTGGGTGAACTTTCAGGGGTCCCCACAGCAGGATCCCCAAAACCTGCTGCTGGGCTGGACAGGAGAACCAATTAATTCCCCCCCTAAATGAATTCTGAGCACAAATAATGAGGAGAAAATCAAAAACCCAACCCACCCCCTCCTGGGTCATGTGTCAAAACGTTTTGGCCTTCAAAAAGGTGCTGGGAAAATCCTCCTTAATCCCTTCAATCCCTTCTAATGAATTTCTTCTGCCAATGGTTCCTTTGGTTTCCTCCAACCCCCTGGAGCCACCTCGGGTCCTTCAGCAGCTCCTCCCAGGGGGGTTCTGAGACAAAGGCCCCCAAAATAGCAACTGGGAAAGGCTTTTTCTTGCCAGGTCCTGGGAAATCAGTGTTTCTCTTCATTCAGCAGGCAAAAAAAAAAGCTGAATTATCAGAAAAAAAGAGCAGGAAACTCTCAAACCCCCCCCAAGACCCGTTTTTGGGGCCGATTGGGTGATTTTTGTTGAAGGTATTAAAAGAAAAGATTAAAATCATCAAGTCCTGAGGGGTTTTTTTCCCCTCTCAGAAAGGTTTTTGAAGGGGTTAATTTACATATTGAACCTTTTCTGGGCCCATTCAAGGTGCCCTGGGGGGGCAGGGCTGGAGGTGCTTTGCAAACTCAAGGCCTGAAGGAGCCACCACTGATCTAAGATGAGGGGTTGACCTGCTAGAAAGGAGCCCCATGGAGAAGGACCTTGGGGTCCTGGGGGGCAACAAGTGATCCATGGGGCAGGAATGTGTCCTGGTGGCCAAGGGAATCAATGGGGTGTAGGAAGAACAACGTGGGCAGCAGGTCCAGGGAGGTTCTTCTACCCTGGTGGGACCACATCTGAAGGGTTGTGTCCAGTTCTGGGCTCCCCAGTTCAAGAGGGACAGGGATCTACTGGAGAGAGTCCCAACAGAGGCCACAAGGATGATGAAGGGGCTGGAACATCTGAAGAGGAAAAGCTGAGAGACCTGGGGCTGTTCAGTCTGGAGAAGAGAAGACTGAGAGGGGACCTGATGAATGTCTATAAACATCTGCAGGGTGGGCATCAAGAATGGGCCAGTCTGTGTTCAGTGGTGGCTGTGACAGGACGAGGGGAAATGGCACCAAGTGACAACACAGGAAGTTCCACCTCAACATGAGGAGAAACTTCTTCCCTGTGAGGGTGACAGAGCCCTGGGCCAGGCTGCCCAGAGAGGCTGTGAAGTCTCTTCTCTGGAGGCTTCCAAGACCCATCTGGTTCCTGTGTGACCTGCCCTGGGTCCTTGATGCTCCTCAGAGCTCCTTTCCAACCTCTATGATCTATATGATTCTATGATCAATTCTAGGATTCCATGATTCTATGAAATCAGGGTTTTCATCCCAGAAAATGGGCTCAATCAATGGGATCCTGCTGAGGGTTGGTCCCAGCATCCCCCCCTCCCCACTGGTTTGACTGGTTTCCTTGGCCTCACCCCAGTTCCCTTTAGCAGAGGAATGAGAAAACCCTCAGGAGAAACTTCACCTGGAGTTCAAGGCTGATTTCATCCCTTGGGGGCCTTTTTGGGGGTTTATTAAATCAAATCCCATTTTCACTCCTTTTTTTTCCTTAACCTGCAGAACCCTCAACCCAGAAACCCTCAACATTTACCCCCCAAACCCCCACCTGAGCACAGAACCCACCACGAAACGACCAAACCCAAATCCCACCTCGATGGT
>NW_009954602.1:9892-11913 GCF_000747805.2 Chaetura pelagica | reverse complement strand
CCGGGTTTCAAAGAAAAAGCCTCATTTGTTTTGGGGGGGGGGGGGGGAGGTGTTTTTGGGGGGTCCTATCATCCACGAGCACTCATGATGTTGGGAAGGGGCAGGGAAGGGGATTCCTGCCTCCCTGGAGTTGCCTGGAGTGATTTATTTCTCCTCCAGGGAGGAACCACTTTGATTTCCCACCTCCTGACCTAAAAAATAGGTCCGAGGGGAAGGGAATAAATAAATAAAAATGGTTGTGGGTTTGGATTTTGGGGGTGTTTGTTGTTTTTTTGGGGGGGGAACCTTTCACAACCTGCCCGGCCTCGGGGGAGATGAAGGGTCGTCGCAGCCGTTCAGTGCACGAGTGGGAGGAGATGATGGGAAGTTCTCAGGTTCCTTGGGAAGTTGGGGGTGTGTTTTTGTTTTGGGGGGGGGGTTATGGAATTGGATTTGGAAAAAAAAAACAAAAAAACAACACAAAATTCAAAAAGAAACCAACACAACCACCAGCACCACCAGCCCCACCGACCCGACGCTGGTTACAAGAAGCACACGGGGCCGATCTCCACCCCGAACTCCTGCTCGGGGCCACCAATGTCCATGGGGGCAAAGTCCACAAGGGGCAGCCGGGAGGTCTTCTGGGAGCGGTACTCGATCACTGTCTTGCCCCACTTCCCAGTGTGTTTCTGATGGGGGGGGTTGGGGGGAGAGAAAATGGAGGGAGGGGGTTGTGAGGTGGCCTTGAAGCCTTCAAACCGACTTCGGGTTGAATCGTGGAACGGGTTGGGTTGGAGGGACCTTGGGGATCATCCAGTCCCACCCTCTGCATGGGCTTGAAGGTCCCTTCCAACCCAAACCATCCCAGGAGCTAAAGATGATCTAGATCCCACCCCCTGCACGGGCAGGGACATCTCCCACCAGCCCAGGCTGCTCCAGCCAACCTGCCCTTCAACACCCCCAGGGATGGGGCAGCCACAGCTTCCCTGGCCCAGGCTCTCCCCACCCTCCCAGCCAACAAGTTCCTCCTCAGCTCCAACCTCCAGCTCCCCACTGCCACTTTCAAGCCCAGCCTGTCCTCAGCACCTGGCTGAGGGGACATCCATCCCACCACCCATGTCCAAAGATGATGTTAAGTGGCCCTGGTCTCAGTACCAACCCTTGGGGACCCCACTCCTCAGAGGTCTCCATGAACCCCAACTCATCATCTATGTCTTTCTCTCCCTTAGACTCAGACTCATAGAATGGTTGTGGTTGGAAGGGACCTTAAAGACCATCCAGATCCAACCCCTGCATGGGCAGGGACACCTCCCACCAGCCCAGGCTGCTCCAAGCCCCATCCAACCTGCCCTTCAACACCCCCAGGGATGGAGCCCCCACAACCTCCCTGGACCACCCACCCCTTGCCCCTGCTCCCCTCACCGTGCAACCGTCCTCCAAGACGCTGTAGGTGAACCTGCTGTTGCCCTCAGCTCTGATCTCCACGTCGTTGGAGCCCTGGATGAGGATGGCCTTCTTCAGGTTCCCTGTCTCCTCGTCCATGTAGGCCACGCTGTTCTTGCAGTGGTAGGTGAGGTTCTGGGAGCCCTCGGTGGACAGGAGGCGCAGGAAGGTCATCTGGATGTTGGCCGTGTTGGGGGCCAGGTCCTCCTCACCGTAGCTGAACTGGAGGGGAGAAGGGGAGACATTCAAGCCCTCCAGCCACTTTTTGAGGTGGTTCCCAGCCTGGGTGTTCCCAGGTGGCTGCCCAAAGCCGAGCCAAACTGACCCAACGCCAGGATTTCAAGCTCTACGACAGCCGGGGCCTCCTGTGGTGTCCATCAACACAACCACCCCCAAGGAAGGACATCCCCAACCCCAAGGAAGGACATCCCTAACCCTAAGGAAGAACATCCCCAACCCCAAGGAAGGACATCCCCAACCCTAAGGAAGGACATCCCCAACCCTGAGGAAGGACATCCCCAACCCCAAGGAAGGACATCCCCAACCCTAAGGAAGGACATCCCCAACCCTAAGCAAGGAAATCCCCACCCCCAACGAAC
>NW_009954602.1:6152-9471 GCF_000747805.2 Chaetura pelagica | reverse complement strand
AAGGCAAGGAAGGACATCCCCAACCCCAAGGAAGGACATCTCATCCCCAAACCGAAGGAAGGACATCTCCAACCCCAAGGAAGGACATCCCCAACCCTCCATCAACACAACCAACCCCAAGGAAGGACCTCTCCAACCCTCCAACCATACACCCAACCCCTGCTCAACTTCCCCATGTGCAGCCCCACCTTGGAGGGACACTTACATGGAAACCACCATTAATGGTCTCGGCGAACCAGACGTGCTTCTTCTCTTTGGTCTTGCTGGTCCACCAGTTCTTCCTGGGGATGCTGCTGGGGTTGGGGTAGACACAGGTCTCGCCCGTCTCCATGTTGCAGAAAACCTTGATGGCATCCAAGGTGCAGCCCTGGTTGGGGTCGATCCAGTAGTCACCTGGGGAGGAGACAGGGGGGGTGAAGATGAGGTTTTGGAGATCAGAGCAAAGAGCATCAGAGAATCATGGAATGGGGTGGGTTGGAGGGACCTCAAAGAGCATCTCAATCCACCCCCTGCCTGGGCAGGGATCCCTCCCCCCAGCCCAGGTTGCTCCAAGACCCCTGGTAGATCCTTGAGCCCTTTCAGGGATGGAGCAGCATCTTGGAGATCATCTAGGGGAGCATCTGGGTGGGCTTGAAGGTCCCTTCCAACCCATTCCGTGGTCTAAAGACCATTCAGTCCCACCCCCTGCCTGGGCAGGGATCCCTCCCCCCAGCCCAGGTTGCTCCAAGACCCCTGGTAGATCCTTGAGCCCTTTCAGGGATGGAGCAGCATCTTGGAGATCATCTAGGGGAGCATCTGGGTGGGCTTGAAGGTCCCTTCCAACCCATTCCGTGGTCTAAAGACCATTCAGTCCCACCCCCTGCCTGGGCAGGGATCCCTCCCCCCAGCCCAGGTTGCTCCAAGACCCCTGGTAGATCCTTGAGCCCTTTCAGGGATGGAGCAGCATCTTGGAGATCATCTAGGGGAGCATCTGGGTGGGCTTGAAGGTCCCTTCCAACCCATTCCGTGGTCTAAAGACCATTCAGTCCCACCCCCTGCCTGGGCAGGGATCCCTCCCCCCAGCCCAGGTTGCTCCAAGACCCCTGGTAGATCCTTGAGCCCTTTCAGGGATGGAGCAGCATCTTGGAGATCATCTAGGGGAGCATCTGGGTGGGCTTGAAGGTCCCTTCCAACCCATTCCGTGGTCTAAAGACCATTCAGTCCCACCCCCTGCCTGGGCAGGGATCCCTCCCCCCAGCCCAGGTTGCTCCAAGACCCCTGGTAGATCCTTGAGCCCTTTCAGGGATGGAGCAGCATCTTGGAGATCATCTAGGGGAGCATCTGGGTGGGCTTGAAGGTCCCTTCCAACCCATTCCGTGGTCTAAAGACCATTCAGTCCCACCCCCTGCCTGGGCAGGGATCCCTCCCCCCAGCCCAGGTTGCTCCAAGACCCCTGGTAGATCCTTGAGCCCTTTCAGGGATGGAGCAGCATCTTGGAGATCATCTAGGGGAGCATCTGGGTGGGCTTGAAGGTCCCTTCCAACCCATTCCGTGGTCTAAAGACCATTCAGTCCCACCCCCTGCCTGGGCAGGGATCCCTCCCCCCAGCCCAGGTTGCTCCAAGACCCCTGGTAGATCCTTGAGCCCTTTCAGGGATGGAGCAGCATCTTGGAGATCATCTAGGGGAGCATCTGGGTGGGCTTGAAGGTCCCTTCCAACCCATTCCGTGGTCTAAAGACCATTCAGTCCCACCCCCTGCCTGGGCAGGGATCCCTCCCCCCAGCCCAGGTTGCTCCAAGACCCCTGGTAGATCCTTGAGCCCTTTCAGGGATGGAGCAGCATCTTGGAGATCATCTAGGGGAGCATCTGGGTGGGCTTGAAGGTCCCTTCCAACCCATTCCGTGGTCTAAAGACCATTCAGTCCCACCCCCTGCCTGGGCAGGGATCCCTCCCCCCAGCCCAGGTTGCTCCAAGACCCCTGGTAGATCCTTGAGCCCTTTCAGGGATGGAGCAGCATCTTGGAGATCATCTAGGGGAGCATCTGGGTGGGCTTGAAGGTCCCTTCCAACCCATTCCGTGGTCTAAAGACCATTCAGTCCCACCCCCTGCCTGGGCAGGGATCCCTCCCCCCAGCCCAGGTTGCTCCAAGACCCCTGGTAGATCCTTGAGCCCTTTCAGGGATGGAGCAGCATCTTGGAGATCATCTAGGGGAGCATCTGGGTGGGCTTGAAGGTCCCTTCCAACCCATTCCGTGGTCTAAAGACCATTCAGTCCCACCCCCTGCCTGGGCAGGGATCCCTCCCCCCAGCCCAGGTTGCTCCAAGACCCCTGGTAGATCCTTGAGCCCTTTCAGGGATGGAGCAGCATCTTGGAGATCATCTAGGGGAGCATCTGGGTGGGCTTGAAGGTCCCTTCCAACCCATTCCGTGGTCTAAAGACCATTCAGTCCCACCCCCTGCCTGGGCAGGGACACCTCCCACCAGCCCAGGCTGCGCCAGCCCCAGCCAACCTGCCCTGGGACCCCCCAGGAATGGGGCAGCTCCCCCAGCCCCACGGGCAGGACTTACCCTGGGACCGGAAGGACCGGCAGGACCAGCAGCTCCTTGGTCTCCAGAAGGACCCTGAGGAGGAAGCCCAGAGGGGGTGGTCAGAGCTCCACGGACACCCCCAGGGGTGCTCAGGAGCTCAGAGCTTCCTTGGGGGCCTCGGCCACATCCAACGGAGCCACATCCAGCTCTGGATCTGGAGGGGTCACCTCTGGGGTCCCCAAGAAAACACTTACGGGGGGGCCAGGAAGACCCTGCAGCCCAGTGAAGCCTCGGTGGCCCTTCAGCCCTTTCTCTCCAGCCTCTCCTGTCTCACCTTTGTCACCACGAGGCCCTTGGGGACCCTGGAAGGGGACAAGGGGACCTGTCAGGTGGGAGACCCCCACCCAACACCCCCCCGGGACCCCATCCCTGGGCACTCAGAGGAGCTCAGAGTCACTCACCGGCATCCCCCGAGCTCCAGCAGGACCAGAGGGACCCATGGGACCTTGTGCACCCTGGGGAGAGAAAAGGGGAGCAGGGAATTCGGGGGGGTGCCCTGTGGCTTTGGGGGTGTCCCAGGAAGGTTCCCAGGGGGAGGATCCGCCCGGAGCGACGACCAGAACCCCTGGTGGATCTTGCTGGGATGAAGGCTCCGGGTGTTCCCACCTCCTCGGGCACCACTGGAGCAGCCAAAGGTCCCAACTCGGGTTCCTGGGGCTCCTGGAAACCCTGGGGCAGGTTCTCAGACACCCCCCCCGTGGCACCACGGGCTCCAATCACAGCTCCAATTAACCCCAGTAGCTAATTACCCC
>NW_009954602.1:2760-3127 GCF_000747805.2 Chaetura pelagica | reverse complement strand
GTCCCCCCCACCCCCTCCCCCATGCCCCCCATCCCCTTCCCCTGGTCCTCCAGCCCCTTCCCCTGGTCCTCCAGCCCCTTCCCTTGGTCCTCCAGCCCCTTCCCCAGCTCCACGTCCCTTCTCCAGCCCCTCAATGTCCCCTTTTCTCCACCTTCTCTCCCGGAAAGAACCTGTTCCCAACACCCAACCTGAACTTCCCCTAAACCCGGACCCCAGGAAGGAGCAGGACACAGGAAAAGCCCCTTTTCAAAGCCAAACCCCCCCCCACCCCAGGAGCAAAGAAGTCCTGGTGGTCACCAGGAGGTGAATTGTGGCCCAGGAGCCCCGTGGCCACCAGGTGGGGGAACATCCAGTGCCCCCCTCACTG
>NW_009954602.1:0-846 GCF_000747805.2 Chaetura pelagica | reverse complement strand
GGTTGTTCCCTCCTCGCCCACCCGGGTCCTGGGTTGGGGGTCCTGGGGGTTCTTGGGCTTGAAGTGCCAAGGAGACCCCTTTGCCATGGGGTGGGGGGTCCTGGGGGACCCTGAGGGGTCCTGGGTGCCCCCAAAGGATCCCAGCTCCTCCCAGCTCCTCCCAGCTGATCCTGAGGGATCCCGGGTGCCCCCCCCAGCCATCCTGCCTGTCCCACAACCCATTCCAGCTGCTCCCAACTGATCCCAGTTGCTCCCGAGCAATCCCAGTTGCTCTGAAGCAATCCTGGCAGTTCCCAGTTGCTCCCGAGCTATCCTGGCAGTTCCCAGTTGCTCCAGAGCAATCCCAGTTGCTCCCAAGCTATCCTGGCAGTTCCCAGTTGCTCCAGAGCAATCCCAGTTGCTCCCAAACTATCCTGGCAGTTCCCAGTTGCTCCAGAGCAATCCCAGTTGCTCCCAAGCTATCCTGGCAGTTCCCAGTTGTTCCAGAGCAATCCCAGTTGCTCCCAACTGATCCCAGTTGCTCCCAAACTATCCTGGCAGTTCCCAGTTGCTCCAGAGCAATCCCAGTTGCTCCCAAGCTATCCTGGCAGTTCCCAGTTGTTCCAGAGCAATCCCAGTTGCTCCCAACTGATCCCACTTGCTCCCAAGCTATCCTGGCAGTTCCCAGTTGCTCGCAAGCTATGCTGACAATTCCCAGTTGCTCCTGAGAGATCCCAGTTGCCCCCAGACTCACGTTGGGGCCGGGGGGTCCCACCCGCCCGGCGGCTCCGGGGAATCCTGTGGCTCCCTGGGAAGGGGGAGCAGGACAAGGCGGCTCAGCTGCTGCCCCCCCACCCCAAAAAGCCC
>NW_009954601.1:0-1459 GCF_000747805.2 Chaetura pelagica | reverse complement strand
AAAAAACACAACACAAAACAAAACAAAACAAAAAAACAGAAACCCAACCAAAAGCAAGCAAACAAAAAAACAACCAAAAACCAAACACACCCAAAACAATCAAAATCCAGAAAAATAAAAAAACCCACAACTTGCAGAATGACCTGTCTCTGTAAATGTGTTTTTGTGGCTAATAATGTGATACAGTATCAATATATTTAATTTCCAGTGAGGATGAGATGTGTTTTGTGTTTAGACCAATCTATAAACATACATATCTTTTCTGTCTAAACTGTAGTGTTTACTGTGGGAAGTCAGGTTGCATACATTAACAACATGTCATACTGAAGCAATTTGTGGCACCTGGTTTCCTCTTGTAATTTTTCTCAAATTTCTGTTCTGATATTGCCTAGATAAACTGATGCAATTTGGTAGAGCTATAGAAATACCTGGAACCAAAAGGTACCACACACAGGATAACTGAGCAATGAAGTTATGCATACCCATGAGTGAGGTTATTGAGGCTGCTGCATTAAGTTTTCTTGACAACTTCAAGGACTTTTCCTGCTTTTTTAATTCTGGAAAAGCTAAAACTGAAGCCTTGCTGCAGAATAACCTTTCACACTGATAATGAAGTGTCGTTGACATGCTGAAACCATGATACAACGATGAGCCACGCTCCCTGTTTTGTTGAGTATATTAAAAGATAATAAAAAGGCTTCTAAAAGTGAAATAGCAAAAACTGGTCTCCATTAACTGTAGTTATTTCCATCTTTTGAATGTTTTTATGCATTGGGCTGCTTCTTTTTATTCCCCTTCTTCCTCCATAGCTGTTCCATATTGAAAAGTGAATTTGGATATAATTTGAGTACTTCATCAGTGTTTTGGTTTTTTTAATTAAATCCTTAGTCAGAAAAAATCTCATTAGGCATCTTATATGCTGTTAGTTTGTAAGGGAAATGCTGCATGCATTAAAATGTAATTTTGGTTAATGTATAGCATGACTAAAATTATTAATTACTTTTCTGATAGTCATTACTCTTTGAACCTCTTCCTGCTTGGAAATCTATCTACAGCAGCTGAAATGGCAGAACACGGTGTAAAGATGCAATATCTGTCAGATATTACAGAGGATGCTAGACAACAGTGACAAACATTTGTGAAAGAAACATAATCACTGATGCTGCTCCAGCAAAGCAAGCGAGTATCCGTATGCTGCTTTCAGTGTACTTATTCAGATGTGTATGCAAGCAGACCTGTCTCCATAGCAGAGGTGCTCCATCCCTCACATCATCTTCCTGGCTCTACTCTGGATTTGATCCCACATCTCCATGTCCTTCTTGTGGTGGGAGCTCCAGAACTGGACAGATGAAGTCTCACGAGAGCCGGGTAGATGGGGAGAATCACCTTTCTTGACCTGCTAGCCATGCTGCTTCAACATCAAGCCAGTGACCACAACTCCTTGAGTGCAACCATCCAG
>NW_009954600.1:2919-7039 GCF_000747805.2 Chaetura pelagica | reverse complement strand
GTCCACCAAGGGCAACCTGGTTTGGAGCCCCCCCAGAGGAGGATCTCCAAGGCCACCCCACTGTGAAGCCTTCCCAGAGGTCCCTGGTGGTTGGGTTGGGTCTGTTCCACCTCCTGGAGCTCCTGGGTCCTTCCATCCCAGCAGATCCAGCAGTTCTCCAAGAAGGAGATCGAGGACCTGCTGCGCAAAGGGGCCTACGCGGCCATCATGGAGGAGGATGATGAAGGCTCCAAGTTCTGTGAAGAAGACATCGACCAGATCCTGCTGAGAAGAACCACCACCATCACCATCGAGAGCGAGGGCAAGGGCTCCACCTTCGCCAAGGTACCTTCATCTTCTCCATGGTGGGACCATCCGTGGTCAACATCTCCCACCAGGAGGTTCTCCAAGGGGTGGGGGATGTTGGGCATGGGTGGTGGGACCAAGAGGTGGGAGATGTTGGCCATGGATGGTGGGACCCAGAGGTGGGAGATGTTGGCCATGGGTGGGGGGCCCAAGGGGGGGGAGATGTTGGCCATGGATGGTGGGACCCAGAGGTGGGAGATGTTGGCCATGGGTGGGGGGCCCAAGGGGGGGGAGATGTTGGCCATGGATGGTGGGACCCAGAGGTGGGAGATGTTGGCCATGGGTGGGGGGCCCAAGGGGGGGGAGATGTTGGCCATGGATGGTGGGACCCAGAGGTGGGAGATGTTGGCCATGGGTGGGGGGCCCAAGGGGGGGGAGATGTTGGCCATGGATGGTGGGACCCAGAGGTGGGAGATGTTGGCCATGGGTGGGGGGCCCAAGGGGGGGGAGATGTTGGCCATGGATGGTGGGACCCAGAGGTGGGAGATGTTGGCCATGGGTGGGGGGCCCAAGGGGGGGGAGATGTTGGCCATGGATGGTGGGACCCAGAGGTGGGAGATGTTGGCCATGGGTGGGGGGCCCAAGGGGGGGGAGATGTTGGCCATGGATGGTGGGACCCAGAGGTGGGAGATGTTGGCCATGGGTGGGGGGCCCAAGGGGGGGGAGATGTTGGCCATGGATGGTGGGACCCAGAGGTGGGAGATGTTGGCCATGGGTGGGGGGCCCAAGGGGGGGGAGATGTTGGCCATGGATGGTGGGACCCAGAGGTGGGAGATGTTGGCCATGGGTGGGGGGCCCAAGGGGGGGGAGATGTTGGCCATGGATGGTGGGACCCAGAGGTGGGAGATGTTGGCCATGGGTGGGGGGCCCAAGGGGGGGGAGATGTTGGCCATGGATGGTGGGACCCAGAGGTGGGAGATGTTGGCCATGGGTGGGGGGCCCAAGGGGGGGGAGATGTTGGCCATGGATGGTGGGACCCAGAGGTGGGAGATGTTGGCCATGGGTGGGGGGCCCAAGGGGGGGGAGATGTTGGCCATGGATGGTGGGACCCAGAGGTGGGAGATGTTGGCCATGGGTGGGGGGCCCAAGGGGGGGGAGATGTTGGCCATGGATGGTGGGACCCAGAGGTGGGAGATGTTGGCCATGGGTGGGGGGCCCAAGGGGGGGGAGATGTTGGCCATGGATGGTGGGACCCAGAGGTGGGAGATGTTGGCCATGGGTGGGGGGCCCAAGGGGGGGGAGATGTTGGCCATGGATGGTGGGACCCAGAGGTGGGAGATGTTGGCCATGGGTGGGGGGCCCAAGGGGGGGGAGATGTTGGCCATGGATGGTGGGACCCAGAGGTGGGAGATGTTGGCCATGGGTGGGGGGCCCAAGGGGGGGGAGATGTTGGCCATGGATGGTGGGACCCAGAGGTGGGAGATGTTGGCCATGGGTGGGGGGCCCAAGGGGGGGGAGATGTTGGCCATGGATGGTGGGACCCAGAGGTGGGAGATGTTGGCCATGGGTGGGGGGCCCAAGGGGGGGGAGATGTTGGCCATGGATGGTGGGACCCAGAGGTGGGAGATGTTGGCCATGGGTGGGGGGCCCAAGGGGGGGGAGATGTTGGCCATGGATGGTGGGACCCAGAGGTGGGAGATGTTGGCCATGGGTGGGGGGCCCAAGGGGGGGGAGATGTTGGCCATGGATGGTGGGACCCAGAGGTGGGAGATGTTGGCCATGGGTGGGGGGCCCAAGGGGGGGGAGATGTTGGCCATGGATGGTGGGACCCAGAGGTGGGAGATGTTGGCCATGGGTGGGGGGCCCAAGGGGGGGGAGATGTTGGCCATGGATGGTGGGACCCAGAGGTGGGAGATGTTGGCCATGGGTGGGGGGCCCAAGGGGGGGGAGATGTTGGCCATGGATGGTGGGACCCAGAGGTGGGAGATGTTGGCCATGGGTGGGGGGCCCAAGGGGGGGGAGATGTTGGCCATGGATGGTGGGACCCAGAGGTGGGAGATGTTGGCCATGGGTGGGGGGCCCAAGGGGGGGGAGATGTTGGCCATGGATGGTGGGACCCAGAGGTGGGAGATGTTGGCCATGGGTGGGGGGCCCAAGGGGGGGGAGATGTTGGCCATGGATGGTGGGACCCAGAGGTGGGAGATGTTGGCCATGGGTGGGGGGCCCAAGGGGGGGGAGATGTTGGCCATGGATGGTGGGACCCAGAGGTGGGAGATGTTGGCCATGGGTGGGGGGCCCAAGGGGGGGGAGATGTTGGCCATGGATGGTGGGACCCAGAGGTGGGAGATGTTGGCCATGGGTGGGGGGCCCAAGGGGGGGGAGATGTTGGCCATGGATGGTGGGACCCAGAGGTGGGAGATGTTGGCCATGGGTGGGGGGCCCAAGGGGGGGGAGATGTTGGCCATGGATGGTGGGACCCAGAGGTGGGAGATGTTGGCCATGGGTGGGGGGCCCAAGGGGGGGGAGATGTTGGCCATGGATGGTGGGACCCAGAGGTGGGAGATGTTGGCCATGGGTGGGGGGCCCAAGGGGGGGGAGATGTTGGCCATGGATGGTGGGACCCAGAGGTGGGAGATGTTGGCCATGGGTGGGGGGCCCAAGGGGGGGGAGATGTTGGCCATGGATGGTGGGACCCAGAGGTGGGAGATGTTGGCCATGGGTGGGGGGCCCAAGGGGGGGGAGATGTTGGCCATGGATGGTCCCCCAAGGGGTGGGAGATGTTGACCATGGGTGGTCCCACCTCAGGCCAGCTTCGTGGCGTCGGAGAACCGGACGGACATCGCCCTGGATGACCCCAACTTCTGGCAGAAGTGGGCCAAGAAAGCTGACCTGGACCTGGACCTTCTCAACAGCAAGGTTGGAGAAGACAACCGGGAGGGTTGGGGTGGTGGGATGACCATGAGGAGGGGTGTGGGGAGGGTAGAGGAGGTCCAGGTCCTCTCTGGTGGCCACCGTGAGGAGGTTCTTGGGGGAGGAACCACAGGAAGATCTGGTGTCCACCATGAGATGGTTCTTGGTGGAGAACCCAGACTAGACCTAGATCTTCTTGTGGCCACCATGAAGATGTTCTTGTTGGAGGAACCAGATGAAGATCTGGTGTCCACCATGAGATGGTTCTTGTTGGAGGAACCAGATGAAGATCTGGTGTCCACCATGAGATGGTTCTTGGTAGAGAACCTGGACTAGATCTAGATCTTCTGGTGGCCACCATGAGATGTTTCTTGGTAGAGAACCCAGATTAGGTCCAGATCTTCTTCTGGTGGCCACCATGAACGGGTTCTTGGTGGAGGAACCAGATGAAGATCTGGTGTCCACCATGAGATGGTTCTTGGTGGGGGAACCAGGTGAAGATCTGGTGTCCACCATGAGATGGTTCTTGGCGGAGGAACCAGGTGAAGATCTGGTGTCCACCATGAGATGGTTCTTGGTGGAGGAACCAGGTGAAGATCTGGTGTCCACCATGAGATGCTTCTTGTTGGAGGAACCAGTTGAAGATCTGGTGGCCACCATGAGATGGTTCTTGGTGGAAGAACCACCCTAGAACTTCACTGATGACGTTCTTGGTGGAGCAACCCAACCAAGGACAACTCTTTGGTGCCCACCATGAAGATGTTCTTGGTGGAGGAACCAGTTGAAGATCTGGTGGCCACCATGAGATGGTTCTTGGAAGAGAACCCAGCTTAGGTCCAGATCTTCATCTGGTGGCCACCATGAACATGTTCTTGGTGGAGGAACGAGATGAAGATCTGGTGTCCACCATGAGATGGTTCTTGGT
>NW_009954600.1:0-2394 GCF_000747805.2 Chaetura pelagica | reverse complement strand
GAGGAACCAGGTGAAAATCTGGTGGCCACCATGAGATGGTTCTTGGTGGAGAACCTGGACTAGATCTAGATCTTCTGGTGGCCACCATGAGATGCTTCTTGGTAGAAGAACCACCCTAGAACTCCACCAACCACCCCGATGACGGTGGAGAAACCCAACCAACCCCAACCCTTTGTTGGCCACCCCCGGTCGCCGCGTCCCCCCCGAGGACCTCCCGGGGTTGTCTCCAGGTGTCTTCTCCTCCCACCCCAGAACACCCTGGTGATCGACACCCCCCGGGTGAGGAAGCAGACCCGGCACTTCAGCACCCTGAGGGACGACGACCTGGTGGAGTTCTCGGACCTGGAGAGCGAGGACGAGGAGAAGCCGCGGGCGCGCGCGGCGGCGCGAGGGGCCCCCCCCCCCCGGCCACCCCCACCCCTACGGCCGCACCGACTGCTTCCGGGTGGAGAAACATCTCCTGGTCTATGGGTGAGGGGCCTTGGGGGGTCTCCGGGGGGTTCCAGGGACACCTGGAGGTGGTTGGAGGTCCTACAGACCCACCTTGAGATGGTTTGAGGTTCTCCAGCCCCAACTTGAGATGATTTGAGGTCCTCCAGCCCCCCCTTGAGATGGTTGGAGGTTCTCCAGCCCCAACTTGAGATGATTTGAGGTCCTCCAGCCCCCCCTTGAGATGGTTGGAGGTTCTCCAGCCCCAACTTGAGATGATTTGAGGTCCTCCAGCCCCCCCTTGAGATGGTTGGAGGTTCTCCAGCCCCAACTTGAGATGATTTGAGGTCCTCCAGCCCCCCCTTGAGATGGTTGGAGGTTCTCCAGCCCCAACTTGAGATGATTTGAGGTCCTCCAGCCCCCCCTTGAGATGGTTGGAGGTTCTCCAGCCCCAACTTGAGATGATTTGAGGTCCTCCAGCCCCCCCTTGAGATGGTTGGAGGTTCTCCAGCCCCAACTTGAGATGATTTGAGGTCCTCCAGCCCCCCCTTGAGATGGTTGGAGGTTCTCCAGCCCCAACTTGAGATGATTTGAGGTCCTCCAGCCCCCCCTTGAGATGGTTGGAGGTTCTCCAGCCCCAACTTGAGATGATTTGAGGTCCTCCAGCCCCCCCTTGAGATGGTTGGAGGTTCTCCAGCCCCAACTTGAGATGATTTGAGGTCCTCCAGCCCCCCCTTGAGATGGTTGGAGGTTCTCCAGCCCCAACTTGAGATGATTTGAGGTCCTCCAGCCCCCCCTTGAGATGGTTGGAGGTTCTCCAGCCCCAACTTGAGATGATTTGAGGTCCTCCAGCCCCCCCTTGAGATGGTTGGAGGTTCTCCAGCCCCAACTTGAGATGATTTGAGGTCCTCCAGCCCCCCCTTGAGATGGTTGGAGGTTCTCCAGCCCCAACTTGAGATGATTTGAGGTCCTCCAGCCCCCCCTTGAGATGGTTGGAGGTTCTCCAGCCCCAACTTGAGATGATTTGAGGTCCTCCAGCCCCCCCTTGAGATGGTTGGAGGTTCTCCAGCCCCAACTTGAGATGATTTGAGGTCCTCCAGCCCCCCCTTGAGATGGTTGGAGGTTCTCCAGCCCCAACTTGAGATGATTTGAGGTCCTCCAGCCCCCCCTTGAGATGGTTGGAGGTTCTCCAGCCCCAACTTGAGATGATTTGAGGTCCTCCAGCCCCCCCTTGAGATGGTTGGAGGTTCTCCAGCCCCAACTTGAGATGATTTGAGGTCCTCCAGCCCCCCCTTGAGATGGTTGGAGGTTCTCCAGCCCCAACTTGAGATGATTTGAGGTCCTCCAGCCCCCCCTTGAGATGGTTGGAGGTTCTCCAGCCCCAACTTGAGATGATTTGAGGTCCTCCAGCCCCCCCTTGAGATGGTTGGAGGTTCTCCAGCCCCAACTTGAGATGATTTGAGGTCCTCCAGCCCCCCCTTGAGATGGTTGGAGGTTCTCCAGCCCCAACTTGAGATGATTTGAGGTCCTCCAGCCCCCCCTTGAGATGGTTGGAGGTTCTCCAGCCCCAACTTGAGATGATTTGAGGTCCTCCAGCCCCCCCTTGAGATGGTTGGAGGTTCTCCAGCCCCAACTTGAGATGATTTGAGGTCCTCCAGCCCCCCCTTGAGATGGTTGGAGGTTCTCCAGCCCCAACTTGAGATGATTTGAGGTCCTCCAGCCCCCCCTTGAGATGGTTGGAGGTTCTCCAGCCCCACCTTGAGGTGGTTTGAGATTCTCCAGCCCCAACTTGAGATGATTTGAGGTCCTCCAGCCCCACTTTGACCTTCTCCAGCCCCACTTTGAGCTTCTCCAGCCCCACTTTGAGATAGTTTGAGGTTCTCCAGCCCCAACTTGTGGTTCTCCAGCCCCACCTTGAGGTTCTTCAACCCCAACTTGAGATGGTTTGAGGTTCTCCAACCCCAT
>NW_009954599.1:0-871 GCF_000747805.2 Chaetura pelagica | reverse complement strand
CACAGGGAGGTGACACTGGGGGGGGGAGGGGTTGGTGTCCCCCAAGGAGGTGACACTCGGTGTCCCCAGGGGTGTGTCACACTCAGTGCCTGTCCCCAGGGGAGTGACAGTTGTCAGGCACAGTTCCAGTGTCCCCAGGGAGGTCCCAGACATTGTCACCCGAGAAGTGACACCCGGTGTCCTCAGGGGGGGTGACAATCAAGTGTCCATGGTCTCGCTGTCCCCAGGGGTGTCCCAGTCGGTGTCCCCAGGGTGGTGACAATGATCACCCCTGGTCCCAGTGTCCCCAGGAGTGTCCCAGACGGTGTCCCCAGTGGGGTGACAGTTGTCACCCACACTCCCAGTGTCCCCAGAGGGGTGACAATCGGTGTCTCCAGCCTGGATGTCCCCAGAGAGGTCCCACTCGGTGTCCCCAGTGGGGTGACAGTTGTCACCCACAGTCCCAGTGTCCCCAGAGGGGTGACAATCGGTGTCTCCAGCCTGGATGTCCCCAGAGAGGTCCCACTCGGTGTCCCCAGGGGGGTGACAGTTGTCACCCACAGTCCCAGTGTCCACAGAGGGGTGACAATCGGTGTCTCCAGCCTGGATGTCCCCAGAGAGGTCCCACTCGGTGTCCCCAGTGGGGTGACAGTTGTCACCCACAGTCCCAGTGTCCCCAGGGAGGTCCCAGCTGGTGTCCCCAGGGAGGTCGGGTCCCCACCACCAGAGCTGCAGCCGATTGTCACCTCCAGGGGGTGTCCTGTCCTCCTCTGTCCCCTCCTCCTCCTCGCTGTCCCACGGTGCTGGGAACAGTCGCTGCCCCGAGGCCGTGGCCAAGAGTGGGAGCCCGGGGTGCAAGCTGGGGGGGACCCAGGTGTCCGGGGGAGGACCC
>NW_009954598.1:0-676 GCF_000747805.2 Chaetura pelagica | reverse complement strand
AGGGGTGGTAATTAGGGGGTGTTAATTAGGGAGTGTTAATTAGGGTTGTGTTAATTGAGAGGTATTAGGAGACTTTAAATGGGGGGTTGTTAATTAAGGGTGTTAATTAGGGGGGTCTCATTACTGGGCTGTTAATTGGGGAGGTTAATTGGGATTGTCTATTGGAGGGCTGTTAATTAAGGGTGTTAATTAGGGGGTCTCGATTCAGGGTTGATAATGATGGGGTTAATTAATTGTCTATTAATTGAGGGTTGTAATTGGGGATCTTAATTAGGAGCTATTAATTGAGGGTGGCTCTATTAGGAGCTATTAATTGGGGGCTGTTAATTAAGAGGGGTTTCAGAGGCTATTAATTGGAGGTTGCTAATTAGAGGGGTCTCTACTGGGGGGCTTAATTAGGGGTATTAATTGGGATCTTGTTAATTAGAAGGGTCTCTATGGGGGCTTAATTAGGGGTATTAATTGGGAGTTTGTTAATTAGGGATTTTCTATGAGGGGCTATTAATTAGGGGGTTGTTAATTAAGAGGTTGTTAATTAGGGGCTATTAATTTAATGAGGGGATCATTATTTGGAGCTATTAATGAGAGCTATTAATTAATTAGTTATTAATTAGGAGCTATTAATTGTTAATTGAGGGGTCATTTGAAAGGGGGCCCTATTGGAGGATCTTAATGA
>NW_009954597.1:1529-2549 GCF_000747805.2 Chaetura pelagica | reverse complement strand
CCAGTGAGCTGAGTGTCCCTGCTGTTAGTCTATGGCAGCCAAGTCCTCAGCACCACAGGTGGGGGCTCCTCTGGGCCCCCCTGCAGCTAAAACCTTCTTGGGGGATGAGTCTGTGTGTGGCTGGGGTGTCTTTCCTCCTCTCCACTGCTGGAACCACCCATTGCAAAGGACAGACACGACCAGGGGTGGGGACAGGGGGAACACAGGTGCTGGGAAGGGCACAGGTTGAGTGTAAACCCTGTGCAGGAGGTACAGGAGGTGACTGATCCAACAAGCCCTGGCAGGCTGGTGCTGGAGAAATCCAGGACTCAGCCAGCTCTGTTAACCCAGGAGGGTCAGTGCCAACAGCTTGTTCTGTCCCTGCAGGACATGGCAAGAACTCGCACTGGTGGCAAAGGAATTGCTGTTTCTGTGCTGGTTATTGCTCTGAAGTTTGAAGACCACAGAGCTATTGTGGAAGAGAAGGGCTCCCACCAAGGCAGAGGAGAACCTGCTGTTGCTGTCCCCATGGCAATAGCTCCTTCCACTTTCAACCAGTCGACACCAGTTAGAGGTGATCTTCCCAGTGCTAATGATGGGAATGGGGAGGCCAGAGCACTGGGCTAGGCTTGGGGACTGTGGGACTCTGTCCTGAGTCCTGCCAGCTGCCTGGGGGTGACTTTCTCTGAGGCTGCTGAGCTCTGTGTTTCAGCTTCTCCATCTTTAAAATGGGGATCATGATTTTGACCTTTCTCCACCACAGGCCTGGTGCCCTGCTGGGGAGAAGGGCCAGGTGAGAGTGGGGATTCCTGGTCAGAAACTCCACACTCAGAAAGGCAGTTCCTGCTCAAGTCAAGACACAGCTGCCTTCACCAGGGAAAGGGGGTTTCTCTGTGCAGATTTGGCCAACACCAGCTTCCAGGTCCTTGGATTTGCTTCCCTCCAGGAGGAGGATGCATGTTCAGGCTCTGAGGTGGGGATGTGCATTTGCAGGAGCCTGACTCCAGCACACAAGCAGAGCTGTCAGGAGGGCAAGGGGGG
>NW_009954597.1:0-562 GCF_000747805.2 Chaetura pelagica | reverse complement strand
ATGAACCCAACTCCACCAAGCACATCCCTCAGCACCACATCTACATGGCTCTTAAAACCCCTCCAGGGATGATGACTCTACACCTGCCCTGGGCAGCCTGGGCCAGGGCCTGGCAACCCTTTGGGGGATGAAATTGTTCCTGATATCCAGCCTAAACCTCCTCTGGCATGACTTGAGTTGAATGAGCACACACCTGCAGGTTTCAGGAGAGGTGGTGGATGTCCAGGGGTGGTGAGACAGTCCCCATGGCAGTGGCAGCTGTGGCACCATCAAGCAGAGAAGTGATTTGCTTGTCTGATGTATTGGAGGGAGTGTTTTCACCTCTAGGAACTAGTAACCTCCCTGCAAATACTCCTGTGCTCAGGACAATTGTCCTTGTGGACAAAACCACACCTGAATGATTGCTCTGATCCTACAGGATCCCCCCACTAGCTTCCCTGCTAGTGACATTCTTGGGGACAGCAGAGATGGAGCAGGGCAGGAAGGACACAAGTGCCTTTTACCCAACAACATACCTGTGAGAGGTTTCAGTGATGGAACATTGGACAGGGGAAGTGGAAAA
>NW_009954596.1:0-581 GCF_000747805.2 Chaetura pelagica | reverse complement strand
GCACTTGGATGGTTTAGTTTGTAAAAAAAACCCCCTCCCCCAGGTTGTGATTTCGGGGTTCCCTGATGGGTCTGTTGGCCATGACTGACCTGGACCTGCTTGGCCTGGTGTGAACTCAACCAAGAGATTTCAGTACTAAATAAATTGAGTCACCAGAGTTAAATTCAGCCCATGAAGCTCCTTCCTGCCTGGAGCTGGGAAGGGGGGGGGGGAAAGGGGAGTGGGATTTATTTCCAGGAATCCCCAAGATGGCTGGAAATGAAGTTCTTTCCAGGACAATCCTGTGGTTGGAGGTGTGGGAGCTGCTCTGGGGACACATAAGACCACGATGACACCAGCAGGTAAGACCCCCTGGCACCTCCCCCATCCCCCCCCTGTGAGCAGGACATGGATGTCCCACCACAGGGACGTGGGGTTGAGCCCCCCACCCGTGGGGCCAGCCCAGCTCTAGGCCCCGTGATGCCATCCCAGCGTGTCCCTTCCTGTCCCCCCTCCCCATCTGTGGCACTTGGGGGGGTGGATTTGGGCTCGTGTGTCCCCCCCAGGGGTGGTGACCACTCGGGGGGACTCCCTGGGACACC
>NW_009954595.1:978-2125 GCF_000747805.2 Chaetura pelagica | reverse complement strand
GGTGACCGTGGGGCGTCCCCACAGGAGGAGGTGAAGGTGAAGATGAAGGAGCTGAACGAGCACATCGTGTGCTGCCTGTGCGCCGGGTACTTCATCGACGCCACCACCATTACCGAGTGCCTGCACACCTGTGAGTCCCTGGGGGTCTGAGGGGACGTGTCCTGCTGTCCCACCGTGGGTGCTGGGGCCGTGCCACCACCCCGGCCCCCCCAACACCCCCTCCCTCTGGCCGCAGTCTGCAAGAGCTGCATTGTCAAGTACCTGCAGACCAGCAAGTACTGCCCCATGTGCAACACCAAGATCCACGAGACGCAGCCCCTGCTCAACCTCAAGCTGGACCGTGTCATGCAGGACATCGTCTACAAGCTGGTGCCTGGCCTGCAGGAGAGTGAGTGTCCCCAGGAGCTGCTGTCCCTGCACCCAGTGTTCCCAGGAGCTGGTGTGCCCACACCCAGTGTCCCCAGGAGTTGCTGTCCCTACATCTGGTGTCCCCAGGATCTGATGTCCTCCCCAGCCATGTGGGGAGGGCCCAGGGGAGAACTGGACACTTTTTGGGTGTGTTTGGCCCTCTGGGTGCTCAGACCCTGGATGTGCCAGGCAGGACTGGGAGCTGGGGGGCAGCCCCCATGGTGGGGCTGGAGATGAGCTGCTGTCACTCATAACAGGGTCAGGGAGGGCACTGGGGACACCCCTGGAAGTGTCAGCCTGCTGTGGGGCACCCGGCACTGCCGGGGGGCTGGGGGGGGCAGGAAACACCCAGCTGGGGCTTGGTTTGTCTTTTCCAACGTCAAAGAAGGTGGGAGGACAGCAGGAACAGGGATGGGGACCCCCAGCCTGTGGTGGGGGCTTGGTAGGGACCCCCAGGTGACTGAGGAATAGAGGTCTGTGCTGCTGGTGGTTGGCTTCCTTACCGAGCTGAGACCAGAGCAGTGGGATGGACCAGGAGCACCCGGGGATCCCACAGGGGACACCAGGATGGGCTGGGGGGGCCACGGGGGTGTCTCTGAGCAGCGCTGGCCTCTCCCCTGCAGGTGAAGAGAAGCGGATCCGGGAATTCTACCAGTCCCGTGGCCTGGACCGGGTGACACAGCCCAGCAGCGAGGGTGGGCACGCTGGGGGGGCGGGGGTGTCTGGGTGCCGGCAGGGC
>NW_009954595.1:0-265 GCF_000747805.2 Chaetura pelagica | reverse complement strand
GCCTGGAGCTGCCGCTGCAGCACGTGAGTGGGGGCCCCAGGGGGGGTCCTGGGCCCCGGGTGGGGGTCCTGGGCCCCCACTGACACAGCCTCCCACTGGGTAGGTGCAGATCCTGTTCAACAACGAGACCCTGCCTGACCAGATGACCATGAAGCAGCTCTGGCTCTCACGCTGGTTCGGCAAGGTGGGCATCGGATCCCCCCACCGCGGGGGGGCCTGACCCCAGGGACCCCATCCTGGGCTGGGGGGCTCAGCGGGGGTAGCA
>NW_009954594.1:0-390 GCF_000747805.2 Chaetura pelagica | reverse complement strand
TATGACGAGCTATAACTTTGATACTTTAGGCCCTGTAATAAGTTACTACTTGGATATTTCTTCAGAACCTGCACCTTGTTGAATATTTATGGTCTTTGTGGCATCAGCATCTCCAACTGCTCCTGCTTCAGTTCCTGCTTCGTATTCTGCTGTGACAAAGCTTTAACCTGGTACTGAAGTGTCCTCCTCTCCTGTTTCTTGCTCCTACAGCTCTTCTGTTCCCTGCACCAACAGCTCCAGGGTCTTTCCATGTCCACTGCGACCCGAGGAAAGCCAGAGGCCTCCCTTGGCAGGAAGGACTGACACGGAAGGAGCAAACAGGACGGCGCCGCGCGGCACAGACGAGGCCTGGAATGAACAGGTGAGGCCTGAGGTGTGAGGGGAGGTGTG
>NW_009954593.1:0-722 GCF_000747805.2 Chaetura pelagica | reverse complement strand
CGAGGAGGGGGGGGGGCGGGGGAGCCCCTCCCCGGCACGGCTGCCCGCGGGACGAGTGAGGGCACGGGCGGAACCAAGCAGGGAGTTGTCCGGGAGCGACTCCCGCCCCCTGAGGCGCCTCCGCCCGGCACCCTTCTCTATCCCGCGGGTCGCATCGAGCCGCCCGAGTCTTTAAACCCCCGCCCGGCTCCGCGGCGGCCCCTCGGGAGGGTGCCGCGGAAGCGCGGACGCTAGGTACCTGGCCCTGGGGTGAGGGAAACGACCTGAAGGCCCCGCGGTGGTGCCTCCCCCGCTGCCGCCCTCGGGGAAGCGTCCGCCCGCGGGGGCCGCGCCCGACGCGCACCGCCACAGCCTCGGTCAAAAAGGTGGTAGAAGTACTGCATTTTTTTAAACAATAACATGCTTCCCCTCCTTCAAACAGAAAATACCTTTAAACTTTGAAACAGAATGATTTTTTGACATTGAAATGACCAGACATTTTCAATTAATGAAAATAACAAATGTGTTTCTGAAGCAAGGCTCGCGCGCGCGCGCCGCTCTCGCGCGCCAGCGACGCGGGCCGGGAGAACCCCCCGCCGCGACCCCACCGCGCCCCCACCCACGCGCCTCCTCGGAGAGGAGGGGAGGAGAGGGGGACGAAGGAGGGCGGACGAGGCGAACGCGGCACCCGCGAAGCGCGGCGGCGGGGGCGAAGCGCGGCGGCCCCGACCCGACCCGATCTC
>NW_009954592.1:3441-4325 GCF_000747805.2 Chaetura pelagica | reverse complement strand
CAAGGACACCATGGGCTCATCCCTGCTGGGAACACCCCAGGGAGGTGGGATGAGCTGTGGGATCCACCCTGGATGGGTGAGGAACCACCCTGCAAAAAGGCAGAGGGTTCCTGCCCTCCTGGATGGAGCTGCAGCAGCTCAGGCTGGAGCAGGAGGAGCTGCAGCAGCTCCTGAGGCCTCAGCCAGGAAGATTCCCAAGCTTTTCCCAGCTGGGAGCAGAGGAGCAGAGCCAGGCAGGTAGGTCAGGGTGGTGCTGCTCAGCTGAACACCCTGACTCACCCCTGAGCCCTGTGAACCAACACCAGCCCAGTGAGGAGCTCGGTGGCCCCAGGTCCCCCCCAGGAGAGACCCCACAACCCAGTGTGGGACTGGGATGGTTGGTTGTCCCGCACCTCCTGCTGCTGCTGCAGCCAAGTCTCTCTGTGGGTTATCCCTGCCCTTGGGTTGCTTTCTGGCTCATTAGCTCTGCTTCTTAATGACAGCCATCCAAGCCACCCCCCTGCCAGCAGAGAGCAGCCCCTTGTCCCCCATGGGGTGGGAGGAGGAGGAGGGGGCTCCACTGCTGTCACCCACATCCCTGGGGATCCAATCCAAGCCATCCCAGGATCCCAGGGGGGCTGGGACACCCAGCAAGGGGCTTTTTTTCCAGGCAAATCCTCTTCTTAGCAGGATTGGGTTGGGTTGGGTTGGGTTTTCATACAAGGGGCTTCAGTGAGAGGATGAGGGGGAAGAGTTTTAAGCTGGGAGAGGGAGCTGGAGGTTGGAGCTGAGGAGGGAATTCTTTGGTGTGAGGGTGGTGAGAGCCTGGCCCAGGGTGGGCAGGGAAGCTGTGGCTGCCCCATCTCTGGGGGTGTTGAAGGGCAGGTTGGATGGGGCTTGGAGCA
>NW_009954592.1:2175-3109 GCF_000747805.2 Chaetura pelagica | reverse complement strand
GGTAAAGTGTTTTTTTTACCCTTTCCCCTGCCGCACCACAGGCTTGGCTGGGGCAGCTCTGCAATCCCCAGGGCAGCCAGCGAGGGGGCAGGAGCTCTAAAAGCAGCCAAAGGAGGAGGTTTTGGTGTCTCCAGGGTTTTAAATCCATCCACCCCAAAGGAAGATGGAATTGGGCCGTGGGTGCAGCCAGCCCTGCGTGGCTGGGATCTGCCCCTGTGGTGCCAGGGGAGGAACCCTGGGGGAGAGGAGCAAACGTGGCAACAAGGAAACCTTCACCCTGACCCTGGGTGAGCAGCTCAACCAACCCCTCCACAGCTCTGCCCTGGTCCTGCAGTGTCCCAGGAATGCTGCAGGTGCAGCTTTGCTCAGGGTTTCCCCACCTTGCTTGGCCTTAAACCCACCTCTTCTGGTTGCTTTTCTCCTGCCCTACCCCTGGTGGCAGTGAGGGCTCCATCTCACCAAGCTCTGATAAGCTCAGAGAAGGGAGAGATGCCCCAACCCCAGCACCCAGCAGGTGCAGGGAGCAGAGCTGGCCCATCCCATCCATCTGGCTGCACCCAGTGCCACCTTCCTGGCCCAGTTTGTCCCCTGGTAGAGCTCAGGGAGAACGTGGAGCCCCAGCAGGGTGTTGCTCTCACCACTCAGCTCCTGGACAAGCTGCCTCCATCCCCCTTTGCCCAAGCACAGCCAAGGGCTGCAGCTTGGGAAGCAGAACTGGGAAAAGGTTCTGGGCCTCACTGGGCCAAACTGGGGAAGGTGCCAAGCAGGTTGGCAGGAGCTCAGAGGTGGAACTTCCAGAAGAGGGCACTAAACCAGGCCCTGTCCTTGCTGCCACATCCCTGCTCCTTCAGAAAGAGCCACTAAATCCCTGGGGGATTAAGAGCAATGGTGGGAAATGAATCAAAATAAATCAGTGCTGCTTCTTCCCCCCCCC
>NW_009954592.1:711-2064 GCF_000747805.2 Chaetura pelagica | reverse complement strand
TGTGGTGGGCACAGCCCTGCTGGGATGTCCCTGGTTGGCTCAGGTGCCCTGGCCAAGGGCACACAGGGCAGTGTCACAGCTAGAACTGGGGGGCTGCAGCACCCTCCTGTGTCCCCCCCACCCCAGCCACTGGTGGCAATGGGGAAACTGGGTGGTAGTGGTGGCAGAGGTGTCTCTCCAGGGTGGCTCTTGAGCAAAAAGGGGACATCTAAGGGACAAAAAAAAAGCCCTGATCCTTCTCCAGGAGTCTCTGATCAGTCCCTGGCCCAGCTGGTTCTCTCCCTGGATCATCCTGGGCAAAAACCCCCTCTTGGAGCCCCAGTTTCCCCACTGGAATCTGGTTCACTCCACTTTCTGACCCTGCCACAATTTGTCACTGGCTTTGTCCCTGCTTGGGCCAGAGGATGGAGCCCCCTGGGGTGTCCCCAGGGCTGCCTGGGCACCAGCAGGTGAGAACAAAGCCCATTGTCTCCACTTCCCTCCCCAGCCAGGGAGGGTGAGGAGCCCTGCTGCTGTTTTGCTGAGATGCAGAGATAAGAGTTTGTGGGCTGCACAGAATGTCCCAGCCACCCAGGGTGTCCCCAGCTGGTGGCACTGGCTGCCAGCTCCCCATCCGGCCCTGGGGGAACTCCCTCCCCCAGGGAAATTCGGGCACCTGAAGGTCCCTGGCACAGAAGAGCTGGGGATCTTCTCCCCCTGCCTTTTCTTTGTGGGGGGAACGTTCATTAGCTGAGGTTGTTAATTGCACCCGCCAGGCAGTGCTGGATCTCCCTGTGCTCCCACCTTGCTGTGCCCCCCCAGCCCTACTGACCCTGAGGATGTGCTCCCCAGCACCCCCAAACCTCCCCCAGCACCAGGAGACCTTTTACAACTGGAAATGGACTTTGGCCCCCCAGAAACGCCTCAATTCCTTGGGGAACTGGGGCTGAGCCCAGTTCCCTGTTATCCCAGAGCTGAGCCCAGTTCCCAGTTCCCTCCCTGTGGCTCCATCCCAGAGCTGAGCCCAGTTCCCAGTTCCCTCCCTGTGGCTCCATCCCTCTCCATCCTAGGGCTGAGCCCAGTTCCCAGTTCCCTCCCTGTGGCTCCATCCCTCTCCATCCCAGAGCTGAGCCCAGTTCCCAGTTCCCTCCCAGTGGCTCCATCCCTCTCCATCCCAGAGCTGAGTCCATTTCCCAGTTCCCTCCATGTGGCTCCATCCCAGAGCTGAGCCCAGTTCCCAGTTCCCTCCCAGTGGCTCCATCCCTCTCCATCCCAGAGCTGAGTCCATTTCCCAGTTCCCTCCATGTGGCTCCATCCCAGAGCTGAGCCCAGTTCCCAGTTCCCTCCCAGTGGCTCCATCCCTCTCCATCCCAG
>NW_009954592.1:0-225 GCF_000747805.2 Chaetura pelagica | reverse complement strand
GGCAGGGATGTCCCCATCACTTCTGGGGAGGGAGGGTTCCCAGGTTGCTGCCTCAGTTTCCCCCTGCTGCAGGGTTGGTCAGGGCTCTCTGCCTCTGGAGGTGCCCAAATCAGGGCTGAGGGGGGTGATGATGATCCCTTGGGAAATGAGCTTGACCAAGGACCAAGGCACAGCTGAAAGGGCCTGTTGTCCTGGCAGGGATGAGGGCAGGATGGTGGCACCACA
>NW_009954591.1:1222-2414 GCF_000747805.2 Chaetura pelagica | reverse complement strand
ACAGGGGGACAGGGACAGGGGGACAGGGGGATGAGGACAGAGGGACAGGGACAGAGGGGACAGGGACAGGGAGAGGGGGACACACAGGCAATGTGGGAGGGACACAGAGGGGGTGATCTGGGGACACCACCCGAGGGGACATGGCCTGGGACCTGCTGGGACCAGACTGGGAGCACTGGTGCTCACCCCTCTGCTCACTGGTCTGTACTGGTTTGTACTGGTCTGTACTGGGCCCATGAAGCTGCCCGGCCCACGGGGTGGCCTTGCGTCCCTGTCCCCACCAGGTCCCTCGGGGCTCAACCCAGCACACCCCCCTGCTGCCACCACGACGCTGTAGCGCACTGGTCCATACTGGTTTATACTGGTTGGTACTGGTCCCTTCCTGTTTTGATGCTGTAGCACACTGGTCTGTACTGGTTTATATTGATCTGTACTGGTCCACACTGGTCCATACCTACTTTGACACTGTAGTGCAATGATTTGTATTAGTTTGTACTTGTCTATACAGGTCTGTACTGGTCCGAACTGGTTTTGAGGTTGTAGTGCACTGGTCTCTACTGGTCTCTACTGGTCCATACTGGTCCGTACCGGTTTTGATGCTGTAGTGGACTGGTCTGTACTGGCCTATACTGGTCCATACTGGTCTGTACCGGTTTTGATGCTGTAGTGCACTGTCTGTACTGGCCTATACTGGTCTATACCAGTTTTGATGCTGTAGTGCACTGGTCTGTACTGGTCTATACTGGTCCATACTGCTCCATACTGGTTTTGACACTGTAGTGCACTGGTCTGTACTGGTCTATACTGGTCCATACTGCTCCATACTGGTTTTGACACTGTAGTGCACTGGTCTGTACTGGTCTATACTGGTCCATACTGCTCCATACTGGTTTTGACACTGTAGTGCACTGGTCTGTACTGGTCTATACTGGTCTGTACTGGTCCATACCAGTTTTGATGCTGTAGTGCACTGGTCTGTACTGGTCTATACTGGTCTGTACTGGTCCATGCCAGTTTTGATGCTGTAGTGCACTGGTCTGTACTGGTCTATACTGGTCTGTACTGGTCCATGCCAGTTTTGATGCTGTAGTGCACTGGTCTGTACTGGTCTATACTGGTCTGTACTGGTCCATGCCAGTTTTGATGCTGTAGTGCACTGGTCTGTACTGGTCTATACTGGTCTGTACTGGTC
>NW_009954591.1:0-713 GCF_000747805.2 Chaetura pelagica | reverse complement strand
ACTCCCTGCTCCAGCAGGATCCCCAGCGCTTCCCGCAGGAATTCCAGCCCCGCCGCCGCGTCCGCGCCGGGAACATCCAGGTCGGTGGGTTCGGCCATGGGGCTGGAACTGGGGGGACACTGTGGGTGGGGATCCCACTGGGATGAGGGGATCCCCACTGGGATGAGGGGGAATCCAACTGGGATGAGGGGGAATCCAACTGGGATGAGGGGATCCCACTGGGATGAGGGGGAATCCAACTGGGATGAGAGGATCCCCACTGGGATGAAGGGGAATCCAACTGGGATGCGGGAGAACCCAACTGGGATGCGGGGGAATCCCACTGGGTTAAGGGGATCCCAACTGGGATGAGGGGGAATTCAACTGGGATAAAGGGGAGTCCAACTGGGATGAGGGGATCCCACTGGGATAGGGGGTTCCCACTGGGATGAAGGGATCCCACTGGGATAGGAGGATTCTGCTGGGAGGGGGAAGTCCAGGCTGGGATGAGGGGTCCCCAACCAGGACGGGGAGCTTCCAACTGGGATGAGGGGATCCCAACTGGCATGGAGGGCTCCCACTGGGATGACTGGAATCCCACGGGGATGGGAGGAGTCCAACTGGGATGGACTCCAGGTTGGGATGAGGGGTTCCCAGATGGGATGGGGGGATCCCCACAGGGATGGGGGAGATCCCAGTGGGATGAGGGGGGTTTCCCACTGGGATTGAGGGGG
>NW_009954590.1:0-240 GCF_000747805.2 Chaetura pelagica | reverse complement strand
CTTGCTGCTTCCCCTCATCTCCATTGCATCCCATCCCGCATCCATGTTACATTCCATCCCACATCCTCACAACATCCTATCCCTCATCCCTGTTGCATTCCATACCACATCCCACCCCTCATCCCTGTTGCATTCTATCCCACATTCCATCCCACATCCCACCCTGTATCCCTGTTGCATTCCATCCCACATGCCATCCCAAATCTCCACTGCATCCCATCCTGCATCCCATCCTGCATC
>NW_009954589.1:0-771 GCF_000747805.2 Chaetura pelagica | reverse complement strand
CTTTTCCAGCTGGCAGGGCTTGGTAGCAGGTTCGTGGGGGGGGTCTGGATTCCCAACAGCAGGGGTGACCCCCCAGCAGTGTCCTGGTAAACAGGCAGGTAGTCGGGCATGGCTCCTCAGTGAGTTCCAGCGGGCTCTCGTCCAGTTTGGCTCCAGCGGGAAGCTTGGGCAGGCTCAAGCCAGGCAAGCTCGAGCAAGTGGCGATCCCTCGGGGAGCAGGATGGCTCCCCATGGAGTGGTTATGGGTGACCCCCCTTTGGCTTCTTAGGGCAGGAGTGGTGGCATTCCAGGCACCTTCTGGTACCACAGCAGGGTTCCCTCCAGGTTCCAGGCAGAGTGCAGTACAACCTGCAAAACTTGCCCTCTTTTTATAGATCAGAGATCACCGTTCAAATTAGGTACCACTGTTCAAATTAGCCATTAGCGTTGGCCAGGCACGTACTCTTTCAGAGGCAGTCTTTAACCTTTTGTCCATTTTGCTGCAAGTTATCATAACCCTTATGCTCTTTTCCTGTTTTAGATTTATCTGTTAGGACAGGGAGGCCTGTTTAAGTCCGCTCTTGACTAAATCAGCAAAAAAGCACCACTCTTGTTCTGCTGGCTTGAAAGACATTTTGTTTAGTCTTATGTGGGGGGAGAGAAGATGTACCATTCCCCACAGCCAATAAGGCCAAGCGCAAGGTCCTGTGTATGGCTCAGGGCAATCCCATGCACAGTTGCAGGCTGGGCAAGGAATGGAATGAGAACAGACCTGAGGAGAAGGACTTGGGG
>NW_009954588.1:0-810 GCF_000747805.2 Chaetura pelagica | reverse complement strand
CCCCCCCTGGGACCCCCACCCCCCAAAAACACCCCCTGAGAAGGAGGAAGGGCATGAAAATCTGCCCCAAGTGGCTCCAAAAAGGCCCCAAATCGACACAAAGTGGCCCCAAGTCAAACCAAAAGCAACATAAAGTGACCCAAAATGATCCAAAATGACCCAAAATGGACCCAAAAAGAAAGACCCAAAAAGACCCCAAAAGACCCAAAAACAAAGACCCAAAAAGACCAAAAAAAGGACCCAAAAAGACCCAAAAAGACCCAAAAAAGGACCTAAAAGGACCAGAAAGGACCCAAAAAACGACCAGAAAGACCCAAAAAAGACCCAAAAAAGGACCCCAAAGACCCAAAAAGACCCCAAAAAGACCCAAAAAAGGACCCAAAAAAGACCCAAAAAAGACCCCAAAAAGGACCCCAAAAAGACTCAAAAGACCCAAAAAAGGACCCCAAAGACCCAAAAAGACCCCAAAAAGACCCAAAAAAGGACCCAAAAAAGACCCAAAAAAGACCCCAAAAAGGACCCCAAAAAGGACCCCAAAAAGGACCCCAAAAAGGACCCCAAAAAGACCCAAAAGGACCCAAAAAGACCCAAAAAAAGGACCTAAAAGGACCAAAAAGACCCAAAAAAAGGACCTAAAAGGACCAAAAAGACCCAAAAAAGGACCTAAAAAGACCCCAAAAGGACCCAAAAAAGACCCAAAAGGATCTAAAAGGACCAGGAAGGACCTAGAAAGGACCTGTAAACCCCAAAAGGACCCAAAATTGACCCAAAAAGGACCCAAAAAGGACCTGAAAACCCCAAAAGGACCCA
>NW_009954587.1:89448-105838 GCF_000747805.2 Chaetura pelagica | reverse complement strand
TCCTGTAATAGCTGCCCATCATGATTGTTTTCTCTGTTGTCTTTAGCTTGTTTCTTGAAAAACACCAGCTTGACCAATTCTGCCTCTATCATTGGCATCTTCCTACCCTGGGTGACTCTTTGCTCCTGTTGAGGCCCAAGTTTCACCAAGGAGGAAGGAGGTGGTTGATAGGGACTTTCAAAGTGGTGGATGGAATTTTCAGTGCAGCACTTTGAGAAGTACCTGCTGCAGCTGGACACACTTTTATCACTTGAACCCACTCAGGGATGGCAGTGGAAGGCAGGGAGTGTCCTGCAGTGAACAAGGATGAGAAGTGGTGCTGGTTATCAAGCAGCTCTTACAAGTCTCTGGCTTTGCCTCTTGTCTGTGCAAGTTAGACCTGATGCTGTGAACATTTAGCTATTTCAGACAGAGAATTTGTCAGCTACTCATGTGAAATCTTTGTAAATTCAGAATAATTCCCCTCCCAAACAGAAACCAATATAAATATTCCCTTGTGCTCTAGCCTTCTGAAGGAGACAAATTTTCCCCTTCTTTGGGTAATGTTCAGCTGTGGGTTGCTCTTCTCTTTCTTCTCAGAAATGACAAACCTTAGGGTCAAGTTCTAAGTTTGTGCAAAACATCCTAGACCTGTGTATGTCAACATCAACATGGGAGTTTTTACTAGGCAAGGAATTATCTCTATTGGCTGTACTTCATCTGCTTCCCCAGTCCAAGGGAACTTCTCTGTACTGGGGCAACTCTGTCATTTGGGGATGGGGATGTTTAATTTCATGAGCAGGTACTGGAAATACAGTTAGGGCTGAATGAGTCACAAAAACTGAGCTAGAGCTCTGTGACAAAAGCAGTTAGAAACTTGCACACGTGCTCTTCATTTTAGAATCTTAGCATTATAGAATCACAGGATGGTGAAGGTTGGAAGGGACCTTAAAGATCATCAATTTCCAACCTCCCAGCTATGAGCAGGGACACCTCCCACTAGACCAGGCAGCACAAGCCTCATCCAACCTGGCCTTGAACACCTCCAGGCAGGGGGCAGCCACAACCTTCTTGTGCAACCTATTCCAGTGCTTTACTAGACCTCATAGTGAAGAATTCCTTCCTGATGTCAAACCATTACCCCTTGTCCTACCACTACCTCTCCTATCCTCTCCTATCACTGCCTTCTCCTCATCTATCATGTAGGTCCCCTTCAGGTGTTGGAAGGCTGCTGTAAGGTCTCCCCAAAGCCTTATTTGCTGCAGTCTGAACAGCCCCAGCTCTCTCAGCCTGTCTGCTGATCATCTTCATGACCTCCTCTGGATCCTTCCCAGCAGCTCCATGTCTCTCCTGTGCTGAGGGGTCTAGAGTTGGGCACAGAACTGCAGGTGCAGTCTCACCAGAGCAGAATAGAGCAGAGGGGCAGGACTGAAGCAGAGATTTCAGCCCAGGATTGAAGCAAATCTTATTTCACCTTTCAATTGTCTGCTGGAGGACGTGGAACAGAAAGTCTAGCTCTGCTAGATAATTCAGTCCAAACATTTGCACAGTTCATAAAGACAGCACAATGTGACTGAGAGCAAGCTGGAGCTTTTACTTTATGATTTCCTGCTTCAGGCCCTGGAAAAATACATAGTAGGTGGAAAATGTTTTTCAAAATTGTTTTAGCTACTAAGAAATAGAAACAACTTAAGCAATTTAATTTTTAAATAAATTATTTTCTGAGACAGTTACACATTTGAAAAGAAGAAGGCAAAGTTCATTTTCCTGCTAGGCTCTTAATTAGGATTCTAAGAGTGTAGGCTCACTCTGACTTCAAATCACTAATATCAGTTTTGTTTATTGATGTTGTAGAAATGTTAACAGATGAGTTTCACAAATCTACTTCATCATTTAAGGCCTCTTTACTTGTGTTTGGTTTATTTTGTAAATGACTATCTCTAAAAAGATTGTTCATTAGCCTTGAATAAGTGTTGAATAAATGTGTCATTTTATGAGCAAACTAACTTTGTCCAAGGGTAAAGGCATCTAGACATGCTATTTGGGTTTGGAAATGTGGATTTTACTGGGTCTCATCAAGATGGGGTGACCCCTCAATGTGTAAACTAGAGCTTTTCATCTTCTCCCCCGCAAAAAAAACCAACAACAAAACAAAAACCAAACATACACAAAACCAAACCAAAACAAAAAAACCCCAAACAAACAAAAAAAAAGGGGCTGTGCAAACTATGCAAGCCCAAGGTTTTCTGCAGATGCCATGCCTAGTGCCACGTTACCTTCAGCATTTTTCTTTGTCATGCAGATGAGGAACAGGGGAAAAAATCTTGTGGCCAAGAAGGCCAATGGCATCCTGGGGTGCATTAGAAAGGGGGTGGTTAGTAGGTCAAGGGAGGTTCTCCTGCCCCTCTGTTCTGCCTTGGTGAGGCCACATCTGGAGTATTGTGTCCAGTTCTGGGCCCCTCAGTTCCAGAAGGACAGGGAACTGCTGGAAAGAGTCCAGGGCAGAGCCACAGAGATGCTGGAGGGAGTGGAACATCTCCCTGCTGAGGAAAGGCTGAGGGAGCTGGGTCTGTTGGGCTTGGAGAAGAGGAGACTGAGGGGTGACCTCATCCATGGGCACAAATCTGTTCAGGGCAGTGTCAGGAGGACAGAGCCAGGCTTTGTGCAGTGATGTCCAGTGAAAGGACAAGGGGCAGTGGGTGCAAACTGGAGCACAGGAGGTTCCATATGAATCTCAGGAAGAACTTCTTTGCTGTGAGAGTGACAGAGCCCTGGGCCAGGCTGCCCAGAGAGGCTGTGGAGTCTCCTTCTCTGGAGACATTCCAACCCCCCTGGCCACGTTCCTGTGTGATGTGCTCTGGGTGACCCTGCTCTGGCAGGGGGGGTGGACTGAGTGAGCTTTTGAGGTCCTTTCCAACCCCTGGGATCCTGTGATTCCATGATTCTGTGAAATCTGTAGTTCTCTTCACATGGCTTGTTCTGGAGGCAGGATGCTGAGAGTGCAGAATCTAAACAGTGTGGATCCAGTAGCCCCAGTCCTACTGTTGGCCTAGTTGCTTTTCTAGCTGCAAGCACTTTCTGAAGACCCAATGTGTAAACACACAAAAGGTATTTTTTTCCCTTTAAATACCTTGAGAGAACCCTAGAAAGCACCCTCAGTCTTCAGAAGAAAATCTTTCTCTCCAAGATGGCTCCACTATATATATGTACATATATATATATCCAAGCAGCTGAAAAGTCATGGAAGAAAGGCAAATACATTTCATAGATCTCTCTAGTGCTGCTTTTACCTCTCAGTTTTCTTTTCCAGAGGCATCAGCACCTTTCCAGATGCAGAAAGCAGTCATGGACATTTGTAGGTAGGACAGCAGAACAGGGCTGCTCTGGTTGCCAGCCAAGAAACATGGCATTCTGTTGAAACCATGCCAATCCTTCTGTCACAGTGTTGTCTGCACTCCCAGACATTGGGACCATCTGCCTACATGTGACACTGACAGCTATTAGGTGGCACTTGCAGTTCTGTCAGTGCCAATTCATGGACTGCTAGAAGACATTCATTCTTCCCATTAATCATGCTAATCCTTCCTCACCTCCTCTCTCCTCTTCATGTAGGTGAATCAGAGCTGTTTGTTTACGTGGATAAAACCCAAGCAAATCCTGTTTAATGGATCTCTGTAAATTTGGAAATCCAGAGCAAGGGCTGGAAAGCAAACAGGACAGTCACTACAATGCACTGCTTGACCTTTCTGGATGTAGTTCCTCCTGCCCACAGATGAAGAAAGCCCCATTCTCTGCTGCTGCAGGGCAGCTGGTACATGACTGTCACTGTGGTGACCACAGATACCCAGCACTTTCTTGAGCAGACATATTTTTTCTTCTGGAGCACAGATGCTTGAGCTGAGTCTCTCTTGCTGCTTTTCGTAGCCTGTCCCATCTTCTAGAAAGAGGCCCCATCTCAGCAGCAATCCCTGCTGGCCTTAGAGAAGAAGCTTCAGCCTGAGATTGCAACCTTGCAGGAGGGAAGTCAGGGAAAAGAAAACCAAAGTTGACACAAGTAGTTGTCACTAGATGAAGATCACATGATATGAAATTGAACTTTGTGCCTCCTGATCATTTAATCCGTTCTTTTCTACTTCACAACTGAGAGATCAGACTTCAAAAGTCATTTTCCAGTGCACCTTTCTCTCATATTTCCTCTCTCAGCTACAAAATACCAAACCACACATGTTTTAGATGAAGTTCTTTTCTTCTCTTTCCATTCTTAAGCATTTATTCCAGGGCCAACTCTTAAAAATACGACATGAACAGCAAGAAATTGGCAATGTAGTATCTTTCACCTTTTTGGGGTTACGTGGACACTCTGGGAGGTGGGCAGTGAGAAGTGCCAAGGGATGTTACTCTAGGACCACAGGCAGAATGACCTCTGCTTCTCAGCTAGAGGTTCATGGCAAGTTTGGCTCACATCCTGCCCAGAAATACAAACAGTGGTGATTGATCCTGCCAATGGTATTTGGAATATCTTTAATAACTTGAAGCAAAACTCACTGAACAATAAATCTGTTGGTGTTCTTCATACAACCCCCTGCTTGTTGCTTTTAAATATATTTAAAGAGGGACACAGAGGCCTTATGTGACACTTTATACCATATCTTTAAAGCTTAACTGACACAGAGTCTTTTCTCATCTTTTTTTTTTTCAAACAGAATGTGTAAGCTAGACACTTTGAAGACTGAGGAGAACAGGCCCATGCCTGTCCTTTCAAATACTTCATGTCCTTTCAGCTCTTAATCAGCTCCAAGCTCTCCATCCCTGCTAGTAAGCTCCCTAGGGAGCAGGTTTCCTCGTCTGCAAGTGACATGGGATCTGCTTCCTCATCCCACACAAGAAAGGTGTTGCAATCCATGTCCAAAATTACTTTTCTCTGTCCTTCCAGTTAACAAGAAGCAGTCGATGGGATTCTGGCATTTCCCGCAGTGTTCTCCTCACCATCTTCATGATTTGTACATTTTGTGTCAAGAGTGAAGGGTTATCTGGACAGAAACACGTTTGCATTTAAGAAGAAAGAAGTGCCTGAACACCTGCTGGGAGTCTGTATGACTCTGAACTCTGATCTTGCTCAACTCCAGGCCCTATACATGCTTGAGGATTTGGCACAGGGGACTTCATCAGAACTGCTTTGAAGGCTGATGCTACATGTTAGAGAGTTGCAAGACTGTCCTTCCCAATTCCCAAGCCAGCATGTGTGACCTACTGTAAGTGATCCTGCTCTAGCAGGGGGTTTGGACTAGATGATCTGCAGAGCTCCCTTCCAACCCTGAGGATCCTGTGATTCTCTGCTCTTTAAAGCCACTAGCAGAACAACTCTTGCACACACTCTCTGCTTTCCTTATTCAAAGCAAAGCAGACCCAAAAGCAAAATGTCACTTTGTGTAACACCCCGTAAAGAGTCTCTTACACTGCAGATCTTATGGAGGTAGCACTGGTTAGTTCAGCATCCTAGATCTGGGGCTTCAGCCACTTCCTACCCTGCAGCTCTTCCCTTAGGCTGCCTGTGGATGACTCCTTGCTTAGCACACAAGCTGATGTGCATCCCAGTCAGAGCTGCCCAGTTCTCCCACACACTGTACAGGGAGCCCGGATGCTCACACACCACCCTGCATGTCATGAGGGCATCAAAATCCTTTACTGGCTCTAATCCTTCAGCTCCAGAATCTGGATCCCCCACCTCCCAAGAGGATGAATAAGGCCTTGCTCTCTGCAATCCTTAACACCTCACTTGCTCCTTGGGTTGGGAGGTGCCTGTGCAGTGCTGGGTGCAGTGAGTGGCTGTGGAAATCAGCAGCTGCATTTGCTAGTAAGAAGTGCAAAATAACATGGTTGCAAGCACAGCCCTGCTTTCCTCATGCATTTCTACAGTGTATGTGATAACCTTGTATTTTCTGAAGGTTAATAGCACCCAGCTCTCAAATCCTTGCTTCAGTCTGACTTCCTGAGTAGAAAGCAAAGTGTTTCTGCTCTCTCCTCTGACAAGAATAGAGGAGGTGAACGATAAATGCTGTAGCATTGTGTGCTGCTCCTGATAGTGTTCTCTCCAAAGATTTTAATTACTCATAGCATTACAGAGAATTTAGCCTCTGTCTAGGTAAGCACAACAGCTGTTTGTCCTGCTAACCTTGGACAGCCATCATTTGCATATTAATTGAGTGAAATTTTAAGGCTTTCTGGACTATTTATGGTCTTGCTGGCATTATGTGGTTTTTTTTTTGTTCAAGCTGCTTATTTCTAATTTCCTTCTGGGTTTGCTGTTAGGGGTGACAGCCATACAGGTTTCAGACACTGCAACAGAAATGCTGTCTTCACTTGGTGAAGGATACACAGGAAGGCATGTGACTTGTTCTCACAGGGCAGGACTGGTTTGTACTGGTGCTATAAACCCCAGAGAGTGTGCTCCAGAAAATCTGCTCTCACAGAGGCAGAGTGAAACAAAAAGAATTCATGCTCACTCTGCATTTTCAAACCATTCTTTCTGGCTTGTAGGAATCAAGGAAGGTACAGATAAGAGCAACCCCTGGGACTTGTCAGGGGAAGTTTCAACCAGCCCATAAGTCAGTTTGAGGGCTACCTTTTCCTTTTCAAGGGGGAAGAGGGAGAGAGAAAGACTTTCCAAGTTAAACTGATAGACATCAACTACAGGAAAACAGTCTGGGACAGCTGCTGCCTTTACTCCTCATGTGTCCTGCATGATTCTCTCACCCTAACTGTCTCTTGACACATCTCTTTCCCAGTCCTGGGTTCTCTTGGGCATCTTTCCACCTTCTCTGCCCACATCAGGTTTCCTCTTCCAACTTCCATGTTTAGCCTGTCTCATTGAATCACTTCTCTGTTCTTCTTGAAATATTTCATCTCCCCCTCCTGTATATTCACAGGCTCCAAGTCACAAAGCCACTTCCATAACAGTTCCATAGTCTAGCTTGTTGTAAAGACTTTTCCATCATGTTACTTCACATCCACTTTCTCTCCTGTAACCTCCCCTTGGTTCAGAAAAAGCTGTTTTTTTGGTTTTTTTTTTTTATCATCTTAGGTTTCCCACTGCCTTTGTTCAGTTATCCTTGTTACTCTGTGTGACTGAATAATAAAATGTATTATCCTTTTGGCCTGGCACAACAACAACGACCTTTCATGGAAGGCTCAGCTTTCCTGAACACTGTGCTGCTTACTCATTAGCTCTTACAGCTTTAGCCTCCTTAGGACATCCCTCAGAAGACCTCCAGAACAAGAAAACATGGCTAAGAACATGGTTTTCACATCTCTGACATGTATGGCTGCATATCTTCTACTGTGGAAACCTAAGAATGATGAGGACCTCAGTTAGTTAAGCAGAATTAGTTTGATTACTGAAGAATACACCACGGTTTGGAGCAAGTGTTCCTCTAAAGCATCACACCTCTCTCCATCCAGTTTGTCCATCTCTCTCCACCCAGTCTGTCCCTTCACACCACACATTTCTGGGAGAAGATTCAGCAGCAAAAAAACTGTGGGCTTAATTTTAATATGCACAGGAGATCAATTAATGTATTTCACATGCAAATATGACAGCAATGACCCTGATTCAGAATGCTTGTTATTTCTGGAGTTGGCATATGGTTGTCTCTAACAGCAGGCATAATGATTGCAATAAATTGTCTCCTAATGCCATGTAATGAAGTCTGATTTGTGTTAATTTGGGCAGTAGTTGGCAATTCCGTGTTAATGATTTTAATCAGTTTTGTAAGACACTGTATATGAAGTCAGCTCTATGTTTGGGTTTTGAGCAATGCTAAGAACACAGTCTGGCATAGAAATTCAGCTTTTGTTGCAAAATCATGTCTTGTTAATAAAAACACAGAAGTGCAAAGTGCAAGAAGCACAGACCTCAAAGATACTGCCTCTCATGTGCTGATTAACACACACAATGCTTTTTAAAAACTCCTACTTCTGCCTTTTGGGTCGTTATAATAGAAATCCCTTTCTTTTCAGGCAGCAGCATTTTGAAAAAACATCTAGGACCTTGAGTCCTGAGTTCAGTTCCTGGCCCCTCAGTAGAGAAAGGACATTGAGCTACTAGTGTGTGTCCAGAGAAGGGCATGGAGGCTGGTGAAGGGTTTGGAGCAGATGGCTCCTGATGAGCAGCTGGTGTTGTTTAGCCTGGAAAAAAGGAGGCTGAGGAGAGACCTTCTTGCTCTCTACAACTACCTGGAAGGAGGTTGTAAGGAGTTGGGGATTGGTCTGTTCAGTGAAGTTACCAGTGATACGACAAGAAGTCATGGAATAGTTGTGCCAGGGAAGGTTTAGATTGGATATTAGGAGGAATTTCTTCAATGAAGGAGTGGTGAGGCATTGGAAGAGGCAGCCCAGGGCAGTGGTGGAGTTACCATCCCTGGAGGGATTGAAGAGTTGTATAGATGTGGTACTTAGGGACATGGTTTAGTGAAGGACTTGTCAGTGTTGGCTTGAGGATCGGACTCGGTGATCCTGAAGTTCTTTGTCAACTGAGGTGCTTCTGTGATATGGACTATAATTCTGGCCCAAAGGCAACCTCTGGCCTGCAAAAGCCTTAAACAAAGCACCTAAGGAATCAACAGAAAGACCCTCAGTGACTTTACTAGGATTAAAAAGAAGCTCCCGATGGATTCACAAGACATGTCCCAGTTTTACAAGCAGCTGCTTGCCAGGAGACACCTGGAGTCCATGTGAAGCTCCTGCAAGAAGTTTTCAGCAGTATCTGTATGAGAGGCCTCTCCTTACATTAGAAAGCACTTGGAATGCTTTGAGTGAAATGTATGGAGCTCCTTCCACCTTTACTAGGGAGGTAGGACACCCTGAGTGGGCTCCCAGCACCCCAGCATCTCATTCATATCTTCAGTTGCTTTTAGATAATGGCAGTGACAGTTCTGGCAATATCAGACAGAAATGAACTTCAGGCTACCTAGGGCAAGATGATTATTGTTTGGTGTTTGTACAGCAGCTGGTGCACAGAAGGGGTCTTAGTGCAAAACTGGTAGACAAATCATGAATGCTGTTAATGTGCTGACTGCAGGACACCTGCCTCTTGGGCAACAACTTGTGAGAGACAGAATAAACTGGTAACTTTTACTGCTTTCTGTACTTGATTACATTTTATTGACTATTGAATTTAGGTTTTGGATTCTTCTCGAGTCTCTCTACAAGCCCAGCACCTCTAAACATGCTTATTTTAACAGTCAATTGGATTTCTATCATGCTGAAAATGAAGCATGACTTCATGTGCACTGCCAAGCAGGGGTAAAATGATATGTTTCAGTGTTTCCCTAGATTGATGAATTAGTCAGAGATCTAGTGAAAACCTAATTCTCAATGTTATCAACACACTTTATGTAATAAAATTGGAAAATCATGTTGAACTTAGAACAGAAACTAAAATCCAGCTGTAAATTAAAAAGGCTCTTGCACCACCATGATAAAACGAACCCATTCAAAAGCATCATTTGGAATTCTAATGGTTTGCTCTACCTTCTGCTGCTGCTTCTCCCTTCCTCCATATAATTAACTTCCCCAGAATTCCCATGAGGATAACTCAGGAGTAGCAGAGGAAATCTCTAACATTGTATGGAGCAGTTCAGTAATTAGGTCAGTTACTGGAGAGGCTGTACACAGACCTGATTCTAGGCCTGATTCTAGGCTGTTCTTTCTAAAAACTTGCTTTGTTCTGTCTGCTGCTTGCTCTGCTGGTGTAGTTTCAAATGGCCATCAGGTGCCTTGGGTGAGAGCAGGTTTTAGGTGGAATTTAGGGATGCTTTACTGCATAACTTACCAGGAATTATTACTGAGACACAACCGAGTGATAGAAGAGTTGCTTTCCAGAATAGATTTAAATGACCAAATACTCATGCTTTTCAGTCATGACACCCCACTCTACAGCAGTTGCTGTGATATGATGCATGATATAATGCAAAATACTGCGGGTAACTTTTTTTTCAACAGCACAGCAATATTTCAGACATAGACACAGGTTGACACCTGAAGTGGGCTCACATCTGAAGTCAGTATGTCCATGGTTGACTCTTCTTTTAGCTTCCTTGCTCTGAGCCATGTTTCTTAAAGCTACCTTCATAAATCAAGTTTACACTTCCTGGCTTGTTTCTAAGTTGACATTCAAGAAGAAAGTCCTTAGTGCTCTTAAAAACCCCCATGTATTTACTGTAAATACCCAGAGCAGAATGAAAGCTTGATATGAGCTGTTGCATTTTCATTGTTGTCATTAACTCAGGGAAATCCTTACATTGTAAAGGAACAAAAAAATTGTTACAAGTGTGAATTGCTGCTTTTGCTTTTTCTCCTCCTCAAAGCTTCCTAATGTGCTTAGTACAGTCTGTTCTTCAAGATATTTTCCCTGAATGTAACATATTTTTGCTGTTGAAATCTTTTAGCTGCAGTTGACTTGAAAGAGGCATTAAGAAAGCACTTGCCACTATCAATTTAACATTGTTTATAAAGAAATTGAAACAATTTACTTTTATTTCACCCTGTGGTTTTTTTAATTACTGCAGGGCACAGGGAGGTTGGTGAGTGCAGACACTTGCAGACCTCCTGATGAGTAAGCTGATGGGCACCCTGTAATGGGTAGCTAACAGGTAGGTCAGCATGCCAGAAGTGACCTGTCAGACAGCAGACAGGTCCTGAAGACCAGCAGAGAAAAGACACTATCCCTCTGTCCATTTAAACCTTCTTTGAAGCTCTTTGAGCTCTCCCCAATCCACTGCCACAGCTTGCAATGCCTCTGCCTTGCTCAGTCTCTACAAAGCTGGTGTAAACCTCTCTAGTCCTGGTGTTTGAATGTTTCAGTGGTACTTTGCACAAGCATCAGTGACACGAGGGGGTGGAAGGACAAGGAGGCAACTTCCAAGGGGAGCTTCTCCTGCTTTGCAGAACTAGGAAATGATCTTTTAAATTCTCATGAAAAGCATTGAAAATCAATCAGCAGCAATCAATTTAAAAGAAGTGACACACCCAGTTCTGAAAGCAGGGGAAAGGGTCCTGAGATACTTCTCTGCTCCAAACGGTGGTAGATCTTGTTCATTCTTGGACAGACAGCACCAATTGGCCCAGGGCCTGGAGTCTAAAACCAGTACAGATGCAGAAAAACAAAATGAAGGACAAGCCATTTCTTTATCTTCATCCCTCTAGAAAGAACGGTGACACATGCCATGGGCCACTTCAAAGTGACATCTGAAAAAATGTTGCTTTTGCCCTAGAGAAGGTGGCAATGTGATGATCAGCTGTGTGATGTTCACACACTGGGTAACAGGGAACTATCTCTCTGGTACAGCAATCTCCTTGCCCTCTGGGAACTACTTAGAGATATGTATTTTATTCCTTATGACACAACTGCCCTTATTTATGTAGGCCAGGACCTAGTCCTGCTGGAGTGCAGCCCTGACTTTGCCCCTGCGTGGCTTTGTAAGAAGTATAAAATGCACCTACTATTTTATAAGGGTACTGCTCACCTGTTTTACAGACACAATTAGTGATTAGGCATCACAGATGCTGGCTCTGGAGAGTTGGGTGGGGAGAAACTTGATGAAATGCAACAAGAGCAAGTGCAGAGTCTTGCATCTGGGGAGGAACAAGCCCATGGACCAACACAGGTTGGGGCTGGAGAACAGGGTAGGAGAAAGGGACCTGGGGGTCCTGGTGGGCAGGAGGATGAGCCAGCAATGTGCCCTTGTGGCCAAGAAGGGGTGGATATGAGAGAAGGCTTAAAGGTATTGGGAATGGCTAGGAGCATGGGCTGGTATGAGAAGGGAAGGAAAGCCAGGGACTGAGTGCAGCCTGAGGAGAAGAGATCTGGGACAGAGAAGGCAAAGTTGGCATCACACCTCTCCACCCTGTTCCTCCTCCATGGCTTCACCAACTGCTCCCATGGACTTAAGCCTCTACAGCTAAGGCAGACCTGCTAAATTCAAGTGTATAAAGGCCTTCTCTGATGACTCTCTGCACATGGCATATTATGAATGAGTTTCCCTCTGCCACTGGCTGATTCCAGTTGCAAAGACAAACAAATTTCACTTTCTTCCTTATTTCAACAACTCAGTTAAAGACTGCTATGTCATTCCAATGCTCCTATTTCCTAAGTCAAAAAGTGAACTAGTGTCTATCCTTAGTGTGGCTTAGATAGAGTTACTAACCCTGCTCTGGACAAGAAGTTTCATTGTACAGGGCAAACCTGACATCACTTTTAATTTCACATATAATTAAATACGACTTATAGCTGAAACTCAGAAATTAAAAATAATTGAAACAGAATAAGTGTTGCTATTTGGGGTGTTATGGGAAAAAAAGGAAATGTAAAAGGAAATCCTCTGTTACAGGATAAAATGGATTTGTTGTGCTGGGAAATGAAATTTGCTTGTGTAATAGAAAGGTAGTTCAGAAATAGGCCCAACATTTACAAAATAAAATGATGGCTCTTCCTTTTGCTTTTATTTTAAGAGATGAATGGTGTTCTTTCATATATGTAACATGGTATATATAACAAAAGATGAGCTGGAAGCATCAGCTCCAGCAGTACTTTGTATTGAGAGAGAAAAAGCAGCAGATGTAGAATGAATTCAGGTGTCTTGACGAGGAAAAGAAGAACAAATTTACTCACTGGAGAGCAAAAGAAGTAAAATAATGTGAAATTCATTCACCAAGACCAACATAATGCAGTAAATTTCAAGCATATGCATTAGCTTAAGCACTAGGCAGGAAGCATTGAAGCCTCTTAGCTAAGACTAATTTTAGGACCTCTACTGAACTCAGACTTGGAAAGTTCTGTTTTCTAGGTAGTTCAAAGAACCAGTTTATGTCTTTATTTTTAAGGCTCTGTCAGGCCCAATGTCATCAGCTGTGCATCTGCAGTTCCTCTGGTCTCTTGGGCAGGAGCTAAGCTCTCTAAGCAAAGACAAATATTAGGTGGATAAATAGATACAAACAGCTTTCTGGGTTTAGCATTTCACTGTATCTCTCTTCTTAATAAAGCATTGCTGCAGCAGAATGGGGTTGCTCAGGAAAAGCTGGTATTTAGAAAGAAAAAGTACATCTTTAACAGTCTCTTTGTAGCAAAGGCATAAATATCCAGCTACATAAATTCAGCCAAACTTGTAGTTTGTTTGGTTTTAATGTACATGTAAGCAAAAGTAATCAGTTCATTTCAGGATTTCAAACCCACAACAATATCAATTAATTCTATTTCTTGGACAGAGTGTTGTGCCTCCACACTTGTGTCCAAGGTCTCTGTGTTATATCCAGGTGTGGTTCCTGACTCCTGATTCCTTCTCTGCACTGAGTGTTGCTGGGTGCTAAGATCTTGGCGTGGCTTGCAAAGCCAGGCCAAAGAAAAAGGATTTAAAATAAAGATAAATGGAACACTTAAGTGTTTTCCACAAGCCTGATAATGTTCCCCTGGGTGTTTTATGTCCTAGCATTATGCCATCTTGAGTCTTGACTGCAGTTCCTGCTTACAACTGCAGTGCTACATACAGAACATACTAGCTCCTAAATAACCACTCCAACTAATTTAAAGAACACTGGCTTTTTTGGTACATGAATTAAGGTAGACTTCTTACATTCTTCACTGTAAAGCAGTTTTCCAGATGTGCAATCAGTCTCATGGCTTCTTCCATGGTCCAGCAGGACTGGCACATTAGTGCTGTGAGGTTCTCCCTTGGGTGGAGGACTGAGTCCTTCCTCTTCCCCTGCTCATTTTCCCTGTGCTTTGACTTTCAAATCAATGAAGGGATGTCTTGAATACTGGCCACAAAGAAGCTGATGGAAGCTTTGGTGCACTGCAATTAGGTTTTCAAATCTTTTTTTTTTTGCTTTATTTGGAGTGAAATAGGGGGTCATTTAGATTCTGCTTTCACTTTCAATTAATGGTAGCCCTGCTGTGCATTTTTTTGGTATGTGATTCAGCTGTAAGGTGACAGCCCTACAGTGGATATGATGAAATCCAGAGCCTTTAATATCTTCAATGACTGCCTGCACAAGACCCTCAGAAGACTGATCTAACTGAGTGAAACCACAGGCATCCCCAGGTCCCATCCCACCCAAACCTTGTTATGATTCTCTCAGGGCTTTTTCTATCGTCTGGAAGAAGAGGTTATTTGAGGTAGGAAGAGGTCTGCTCTCCATGTGGTGTGCCAACACGTGGCTTTATCACAGAGAAGCAGAGTTTTCATTAATGTAGCTCACAGCTCAGGAGTTTTAATCTGTTCTCCCAGCTGGCAGCAGGGTCAGGAGAACGGCAGAGGAATTTCTAAGGAAAAGTGAGGCATGGCTCCAGGACTTTTATGCAAGGAAATAATGAACTGGAATGTCTGCCAGAAAGGTTGGAACCCTGTTAAGCATGCAGATAAAGGAAAGTATGACATTTACCTAAAAAATGTGATCATTAATGAACAAATGTATAATCTGAAATCAGTTTCATGGGGTGTTCACGCTAAGTTCTCAGCACTGTTTGACCCAGAGGAACTGACTGACTTTTTCTCTTCTTGCTTTGAATACAAAATCATGTAAAATAAATACAGTTTCCCTGAAGGTCCCATCTCACTGCATAAACTGAAGATATTACAGGCTCTGCCCTTCGTAGGCAGGGTAGAAACCTGGTCCTGCCTAAACAGGAAGATCTCTCATCACGTGGTAGGAATTGATACAGATCAGTTCAAATCAGTGTAAATACATCAAGTCATTAAAAATGTTGATCTGCACTTGCAGGTTTCTGAGGGTACTCCCAGGTATCAATCCAGGAAACTGAGGGTTTGTTGGTTTTGAAAAACAAAGCAGCTCAGTTCCTGGTTATGAAACGTGGAAGGTTTAGAGAAGAAATGTCAAGAGTGGAAAACTGCTGGGAAAGCTGAGGCTGCAGCCCCAGCACAGGCTGATGTAGTTTTTCCTCCACAGGAAAGTGGCTGAGACTTCAGAGTGTTTGCTCACTGTGACCCTCCAGTCCTTCTTTTTCCTTCTAGGACTCTTCCCAGAGGGAATGATCTTTCCTCCTGAACGCAAATCCCAAACTCAATGGACATGCAATTGCCTTGGACTTTTGCCTGGTGCATTTTCTCTACCCCCAACAGTGTATCTCAGTCCTCTTCTGAAGTGATATGTTGCATCAAAGTCAGAGAAAGACCCCAAGGGAGCTTTCAGAGATACTAGTCAGTGTTCCTATGTTCCTGAGCCACTTGTGCTTCACTAGGGATCTGAACCAGTGTCATAGGTGACCTGAACTGCAGCATTTGTGGCAGAGCATTCATTCCCAGCCCTCCTACCTGGTTCTCTTACCAGCTCAGCTCTCTGGAGCTGGCAGAAGAACCCCTGATCATCCCTCCATTGTTGGATTAAGATTGGTGGTACTGAGACTGGCCCTTGTTTCAGGCTATATCCCTTAGGTTTCTTTCCTCTGCAAGAGACATTGGAAAATCCAGATTCAGCTGCCTACTTTTATCCAGCTGCTAGAAACTGGTTTTAAAGAGCCTGCTTGTCTATGCTAATGATTTCAAACAAGGATGGGTCTGGAGGGGGTGGTTGCCACACCATGTAGGAAGGGCTATTTAAGTTCTTTTACCAAAGCATGTGGTGATGTCTGGGGGTTCTTTACTTACCAGGCATCCTTAAAATCAGAAGTACTGTTGCTAAATTTGGATGCTTGGTCTAACTATTTATCACCTTTTAAATGGTCACCTTGCTGCAGAGGTGTTTTTTGAGGGGGAACTGATGACTCTCCTGTAAGTCTGAGACAGCCTTGAGGAAGAAGCAGTTGTGCAACTGTGCTGACTTTGCAAGACCTTGCATTACAGTGATGCTAACAAATGAGTGGCTCAGTCCTGAAGTGCTTGCTCAAGCAGATTTCCTGTCGTTTCCATCAGGCCCATGGCAGCAGGGAACAAAAGAAATGGCACCTCACCTCTCACAGCCTACACAGAGATGGTGCTTCTGAGCAGACCACCTGCAGACATCAAACACTCCTGGGAGGGAATGGCAGCCTCACTCCTGACCTGCAGGTGTGCTGGGTAAGACATCTTCCCTGCAACCTCCAAACATGGCCCTTCAATCTCATTCCATTCTGGAGATCCAGCCTAAAAAACCACAGTGCAGGTGGCCACCTTCACTGAGAACAAGGGGCAGTGAAGCTACACATAGAATGGTGATGTGAAAAGTGTGATTATTTCTGTCCTGCCCGAACACAGAGGACAGATCCTTCCCCATACCTTCCTTCTCTGGGCCTCTAATCCCTCACTTGTGCCTTCCAGCCTAATTCCCTCCTTGTCTTCCATAGTGACCCAGAGAGGGTGCCAGGCAGGTGAGCACTTGCCCCTGGCAGTGTAACAGAGGCACCCACAAACATGCAGGGGCCCAG
>NW_009954587.1:83889-88974 GCF_000747805.2 Chaetura pelagica | reverse complement strand
TGCCCAACAGGGACAAGGTTGACTCCAAGATGTGTCTAGAAGAATTATCACCCATCCAACAACAAGGTCACTCAATCTCAAGAAGTCTCCTTAGCTGGTGCCCTGACCCAAGGGGCAGCTTCCTCACACCCCCTGCTCCCAGGGAAAACCTGAACTCAGGACTTCTTGCCAGGAGCTCCTTTTCATGGGCTCCATCAGATCTGACCTGTGGTCACTCGTTCATCTCCCTGGGCCAAGACACCCCACTGCCTGGGGACCCTGTTTGCTGTCAGAGGGTTCCATGCCAGCAACCCCCAGGTTGCCTGGGAAAACCAAGTGCCACCCTGTCTGCTGGATGGGGGCCTTGAGGTAAAACAGAAGGTTTAGGCCTTCTCTCCATGTGCCTCTCTTTAAAATCCAAATGCCCATTTCTTTATCTCTTAATTTGTGTTATGCCCAAAACCAAATGTTCTTCAATGGAATCTGGCCCAGAGGTTGGAGAATTTCCTTCTTATGAAGACCCCACGTACAATGGCCATGAAAATAAACAAGAATGAATGGTTTTCAGAAATCACTCTGCATCCAGAGTGCTTGAAGGAACTTCCTGTTGTCCAACAAGTAACTTGCCCATGAGGATATTTAGCAATTTTGACACTGATACCAAGTGTATTTGGAAGCCTAATCACAAACGTAGGAGAGAAATGTTCAAATGTGTCCACCCTCTGATGTACCCAAGGCTTGATTCAAAAGGGAATGAAAATACAGTTCCTTTCTGATAATGAAACAGAGAAGCTCAGGTGACTTGGCACTTTGGAAAACTTAGAATCACAGAATCATAGAATCCTAGAATGGTTAAGGTTGGAAGGGACCTTAAAGATCATCAGGGTCCAACCTCCCTGCTATGAGCAGGGACTTCACCACTAAAGGTTCAGTTCTTATATTTCAAAATCTTGGCTAAGATCACACAGATGACTGAATAGAGAGCAGAAGGCATAGTCTGTGGAAATTGTTGGCCACAATATCATGAATCAATCTATTACATCATCATTTCTATACTGGATGACATCACGTCTCTTTGAATCCTTTTCCTTGGTGTGGCTGTAATGCTTGAATAGGATTTTATTGCCAAGCTATAGAAGGTTCCCTGACACATCAAACCTGACAGGAGGGCTGTCATTTCCCCCATCATTCAGTCAGTCACTGCACATGAGACCTCAGGGAGAAATCTGAGCAAATAATGGATTCAAACATGGGCAACCAAGCTACATGATTATTTACCCCTTGAATTTAGGGGCCCACATTTTCCTTTTCTTTTTCCTGAGCATTGCTGCATGGCTGCCATTCTTCATCTCAGAGATCACAGCGTTTCAGATCAGTGAGCATTGCACAGTATATAAAGATTTGGGGTACAAGAACTGATGGAAATGCTTCCTCAAGTATGTTGGAAAGCAGCTCAACAGAAAAGGACCTCCTGTTGGACACCACGTTGAGCATGAGACAGCAAAGGAGGTGAAATATCCTTGGCTGCATTAGACAAAGTATTGCCAGCAGGTCAATGTGGGGTGATCCTTCCCCTCTGCTGATCTCTGATGAGGCCACATCTGAAGTTCTTTGTCCAGCTCTGGAGTCCTCAGTATAAGAAAGACATGGACCTGTTGGAATGGGGCCAGAGGAGGACCACCAAAATTACTGAAGGGATGGAACACCTATCCTATGAGAAAAGGGGTTGTTCAGGCTGGAGAAGACAAAGCTCCAGGGAGACCTCATTGTGGCCTTTCAGCACTTAAAGGGGGCTTATAAGAAAGATGGGGAAGGACTTTGTAGCAGTATTGAAAGTGCAACTTAACCATCTTCATTTATTTTTAAGACAAGGTCACCCATCTAGTTGACCGAGATGGTCAACTGTGGCATCAACTGCTGCTCAGCTGTCAGTGTGGTGGGTTTGGGTTTTAGTGAGTCTTTTGATACTGCTTCTCCCAGCAACCTTCTCAATAAACTGTCCAGCACATGGCTAGCCAAGTTTGCAATACCTTGGGTGAGAGATTGGCTGATGGGTCAAGTATCAAGTAGTAAATGAGGTTCTCTGCCTCCAGCCAAGCCTTCTTTGTCATTCTAGAAGCCTCCCTGTAGCAGGCTTTCCCTAATCTTCCATCATCTTGCAGCAGGTGACCAGAGGAAGTAATAAAAAATGCCCATATCCAATATGCTTTCCAACTGGAAAGCAAATCCCTGCTTAGACATGACTTCAGGCATGAGAATATGAAAGGAAATCATTAATGAAGCTGGTTTCTTATTAATATAATACTGGCTGATCTCATTATCTATGTAAATGTTCCAGTTTTAGTTGATTTCTTTTAATCTTGAGGCCTCAGTGATGGTGTCTGTGCTCCTGTGTAACCTGGCAGAGTATGTATGGCAGGGAGCTTCAGGATGCCATGATCTGGAAGATGACAGGCTGACAATCACTGAGAGAAGAGGAAGTTGAAGGTTCAGGTTTAGCTGATGACAAAGTCATCCTTTCTTCTTCAGTAACTCATTTGGATGATTTGTCATTTGCAAAAATGTGCCAGTGTGATCCCACAGGCTCATAACTACTTTGTAATGAGTGTGTGTGAGCAGATGGAAAATGTTTTCAATTTCTGAGAGAACTGCTAATGGATGTCACCAGCTATTAGAAAATCTCAGGTGGTTCCATTTTGGGAGAATAGGTATTGTCATAAGTCTGTTAATTTTTAATGAAATGTTTGCTCATTTAAACACTGATGATAAGTTTAAGACTTTCCTGGTGAAAACAGATCAAAACTAGAGCTGGGAATTTTTCACTGTTAATAATCCAGACCCTTAGATCCAAACATTTCACCTGGAAATAACAAAGGCTTGTTGTAGGTCACTTTGGTGTGAGAGAAAATTAATCACTGCAGAAAAAACAATTCCAGAGAGGTTAGACCTGCACCCCCCAGATGCAGTTGAAGGAAAAAAAAAATTAAAAAATAAAAAATCTGGTTTCTTATCTGAAAATCTAGAACTACTTTTAACTTAGCAGAAAGGTACTGTTGTCCTATCTAGAATTTCATTACCTTGCTCTGTCCATCTATTGAGATTTTTATCCACCAGTCCAGATGAGATTTCATGCTGTTTGTGAGTTCTTTCTAGCCTCAGACACTAGGATCTTCCCAGGAGAAGAAAAGGAGCTATGAAAAAATAAAATGAAACTGAAGAAGTCAATTTTTTTTTTCCCCTGGTATTTCTTGCTGGGGGTCAGAATTGGTCCAGTGAATAGGGCTAAAGAGATCAAAATGTTCTCCTGGCTGTGAACTGAAGACAGAAGGGAATGTAGACACAGAGGAAGATGCTGGGATAGAGTGGGACTAGTGGGATGTCCTTCTTTCTCCATTTACTACAAAGGACAGAGGTCAAAAATATAGGTTGCTCCCACCTGTCCTGGTGTTGGCTCATGGTCACATTAGCTAAACTGTCTTGAGACACTGCTGTGAGCTGCATGAGACTGGGTTAACAGGTAAAGATGCCTCATTGCACTGCATACAGACTGATCATTTGGAGATTCAAATGTGCCAAAGACCCTCTGGACAAACTCTTCCACTAGTTCTCCAGGAATGTGATGGATAAGGAAGTCACAGGAGAAACAGATGTGACAGTAAAAATGAGGCGCCCTTCTCATGGCAATGGAACCCAACAAGGGGAGAGGACACCAGTAATTAGAAGGGGAGAAGTTCCCTGCTCTGATAGCAGCATCACCACCAGACTTCCTTCAATACTCAGAGCTGGAGAAGATCTCACCTAGATACTGCTCTTCCTTTTAGTTCTCATTGTTTCCAATTAACTCCTCAAACTGTACAGCAGCAGCTATGACAAGAAGAACAAGGTCTACACCAACGTTTCCCCTGCCTTTGCAATTTGAAGGACAGTAAAAAGGAGAAATTCCTTCTCTCAGCTGCACTGCAGCTCCTAATTCTGCAATGTGTATTCTCCTGCAGTCATGCTGAGTTTAGTTTGGGTTGATTTTATTTCAACTCATCTTGCAGCAGAAGAAATAGAAACAGCTGGGATGTGGCAAATCCCTTATCCTGAGTCATAAAAGGCACAGAGAAGCCAAAGCAGAGCTATTCCAAAGGCACAGAATGGTAGTTTGTTTCTTGACAGCTCTGCTCTGAAAGTAACAGATGCCTTTCTTTGAAACCAGTCTGCTGGAATTTCACAGGGAGGCAAAAAGGTGTAAAAAAAGAAAAAAAAAGCCCACAACAAAAGGCCCAGCTGTCAGGCTCAAATAGCCCTGAAGAGGAGCTGCAAGGAAGGAAGAGAGAAACAGGCTGTAAACCACAAGCTCCACAAACTGAGAGCACTGTTGCACTCTGCCTTGGTAAGAGTCCTGCAAAAGTGCTGTGTTCCCAGCAGCACCTGGTGCTGGGGGCTGTTCTCTTACCAGTTCAGCTCTCTGGAGCTGGCAGAGGAGCCCTTGATGATCCCTCCTTTGTTGGATTAGGATTGGGGGTACTGAGGCTGGTCTTCAGCCGAGCTGGGCTGTGGAACTTCAGCAGACAGGGTGGCACTTGGTTTTCCCAGGCAACCTGGGGGTTGCTGGCGTGGAACCCTCTGACAGCAAACAGGGTCCCCAGGCAGTGGGGTGTCTTGGCCCAGGGAGATGAACGAGTGACCACAGGTCAGATCTGATGGAGCCCATGAAAAGGAGCTCCTGGCAGGAAGTCCTGAGTTCAGGTTTTCCCTGGGAGCAGGGGGTGTGAGGAAGCTGCCCCTTGGGTCAGGGCACCAGCTAAGGAGACTCTTGAGATTGAGTGACCTTGTTGTTGGATGGGTGATAATTCTTCTAGACACATCTTGGAGTCAACCTTGTCCCTGTTGGGCACGTGATTCCAGGTGCCTGAGGGGGAGGCTTTCCCTTTGTCTGAGGGTGCACGTGTGGGATGATGATGATGATGATCTGTGTCAAGACTAGTCAAAAAGCTTAGGAATCCATAAGTGGTGGTGCTGTAGTGTATTGATGTTCCCAACTGACATCTGAATCTGGGGTAGTATTTTTGATGTATTGGAGTGCTAAGTAGTGCTGATGGGAGCAAGTGTTCATTCCTG
>NW_009954587.1:56746-83873 GCF_000747805.2 Chaetura pelagica | reverse complement strand
TTCCTGCTGGGCCCCTGCATGTTTGTGGGTGCCTCTGTTACACTGCCAGGGGCAAGTGCTCACCTGCCTGGCACCAAAACTCAAGTTCACTGTCAGGCCAGCTGTCTACCAAACCCCACAGAAGATCAGGGAAGCTGGTGTTTTCACATGGCTCTTCCCTCCAACATGTGCAATCAAAGAACTGTAGAGTCACTCTAGCCATGCTGAGCCCCTGGCCCACTCCAGATAGACATTAAGGCAAAATACAGCACAAGCAGGGCTTTCCACCTCACCCAACCAACCGTGCTTTTTAATATAAGCTTTTTAAAACACTAAATCCTGGCATAAAGGGTGACCTGGTGTGCTTAGTTCCTACTTGAGTTTAATTAAAATGGAGCTAATAAAAATTAGTTGTCTCCTGTGCAGCTGCAATGAAACAGCAAAGCACCAATACAATTCCAGGTTCTAACAAACCTTTATTGCAAATGCCTCTCTTGAGGAAAATAGGTAGCCAGGCAAGGAAATGGGAGAAGTCATGACTAAAATCTCCAAACTACTCTGGTTGTTTAATGGCTTAAATCTGTCACTTAAAATATTTACCTCCCAACCTACCCATCCCAGTCACTGTCACCAGCACAAGCTTCTCTACTTACCTCAGCTGAATTTTTTTCCCCATTGACTTTTCCCAGCTTCAGATAAAGGTCTTTCATACTTATGAACAAAACCTGATGGGGGGATTTAATTAGAAAAACCTCTTCCTGGATAGTAAACCTGAAGAAACAGAAATGTCTGTGACAAAGTCTGAGAAGTGCATGGGAATTTGGGCTGCTAAGTACCCAATTTCATAGACCCCTTCCCACTTCAGCAGAAGTGTTACACATCATTCCTGTTTCCCCAGCTTAGGGAACAAGCAGTTTGCATAGAGGGAGAAATATCAAAGGGTACAAAAGCATATTTATTGCTTTATAACATGATAAGTGGACCTAAGCATCTGGAAAGTGTTGGTAGGAAGACAGGATTCTATTGAAATCATCAATATGTTTGACATGATTTGTCTGTAATTTTATAAAGAGGTTGTCCAGCCAAATAATTTTCCAGGACAGTGAAAGAACAGAAATGTTACTCAGTCCTGCATCCCAGGGCACCATGATTTTTTGCTTTGTTTCACAAGTTTTGCAGCCAGGATAAAACTTTCAAGGTAACTAACCTTCATTTGAAGGAAAGGTGGTGGGAATGAGATGGTGCAAACAGCTCCAGGCACAAAGTGATTCCTACCTCAGTATGATTGTGCTCTGCAGGGTGGGGGGGGGATCACACTGGGAGTTGTGCAGCCCTAGGAAATGGCCCATCAAGGCAGTGGTGATGTCTCCATCCTTGGGGTTCTTCAGCACTTGGCTGGACATGCCCTGAGCAACCTCATCTCACCTTGAAATGCTTTACATTTTGAGCAAAAGGGCTGGACAAAAGGCTTCCAGAGGTCTCTTCTCTCCTAGATCTATTAGAGGCAAGAATTCCCCACAATCACTCAGCTTATTATGCTGGGATGTTGTAAGTTATCTTAGGTGGAATTGAAAGGAGAAAGTAGATGTTTCGGGTTGACTGCTTCTCGTTGTAAGAACAAAACCACGCTCTGAGGAAGAGAAGTTGTAGCTTTTCTTTCTGTGCAGGCTCTCTCCACCTCTTCTCCAAAGATGTTGTGCAGCAAACCAGAGACATGGCACTGAGCACCTGCTCTCAGCCAAAGCAACAGATGGAGGAGCATAGCTGGACCCAAGACTGTAATGGCAACACCACCCCTTCTTCTGCCTCTGTTAGGAGGAAGGAACTTGCAGCACAGAGTTGCAGAGAAAGCTGAGAGTAAAAACCTCTTCAGTTGATCTAATGAGGTGCTCCAGAGGCTTCTCTAAATTAGGGTGTTCCACTGTACTCTGACAGCTGAGGACTGGGCCTGTTCAACTCCTATTCAGAGCAAGAGGGAAACTCCCACTCTTCTGCTAAGACTACAAGGATGTATTTACCTTTTGCTTGAGAAAAGACCCCTCCTGAGTCCTATGTTGGAAATCTCCAGCACAGAGACATTAAAAATAACAGAAAGAGAGAGTGAGAAACTCTGATAAAAAATTGAAAATCCCAGTACCCCAAGTTAAGTACCCAAAATTCAAATTTTGAATGTGTGCTCATACCCTTTTCTCTGGGAAGGAAATGCCAAACAATTTTAAGGCTTCTCTGAAGTAGAATGATTGTGTATATCTTATCACAAACCTATTTAGATAAAAAACAGTTTCAGAAGTACTGAAAGATTTTCTACACAGACATTATTCTGTGTTTCTATACGGTGCACTGTCACACCTTGCAATAATATATGACACAAAATAGAGGTAAAGGTGAGTTCTTTCCTTATTTTAACACTTTTGACTTTGGTGTTGTGGAGTGCAAAATATAAAGGTTTTTAACACAGTAAATCAGGTTAAGAAGGCAACAGTTTTGGTTAGTTGACAAGAACAGGCTGGAATGGAGCTCTAGGTATTTGATAGGAAGTTACAGAAATAAGCATAACTATTCTTAAAATGGCATAATTTGATGTGAGATGTGAAGAAGGGAGGTTGCACTGTTAACATTTTCCTTAAAAGCCAAAGTACTGAAGTTAAAGACACATTAACTCTGGTTCTAGAAGTAGACTCAACCATTTTCTGAAGACTGCAAAGAGGCATAAGGGTTGTAGAACCTTTAAAAGGTTATGCAACTAAACATTGGTTAGTGACGCAGCCTTGGAATGGCACAATTCAATAGAATCATAGAATCATAGAATAGCAAGATGAGTCAACAATGTAATTTATGAGGGGCTCTCTCCTGGTTCCCTCCTGACACAAATCAAATTTGGAGGCAGAATGATGTCTTATGACAGCAAGGTAGTACTTGCTGAATGTGCTGCGTGGCAGTTTGCAATATACCTTAATCTGAAATCACATTTAGAAAAAAGATGTTCAATTCAAAACCATTTCCCCCCCTATTTTCTGACACCTACTACATCATTCTTGCCACCTTGGGTAGTTCTGCCCCATGCAGACAGTGAGAAGTGGGGGCAACAGAGAAAGTTCATGAGAGCGAAGGAAAAACTGCAGTTCTGTTCCTCCTGCTTCCCACTGGGAAACAGTAGCTTCCAAATCCCTGGAAAATGAGGCAGTTGGTGTGAAGGATTCTCCTTTGGATTGACCTTAGGTATAAAAGGACCAAGCAGGAGCAAGGAGCAATCACTTCCCAGTGTGTGTGCCCAGGAGAAGAGGCCTGTGTCTCTCTCCTCCAGGCCTCTCCAGCTGAGGCAGAAGGATGAAGGATGCTGGGGGTGGGTGCCCAGCACAGACACTTTGCTTCCCCAGCAGGTCATTGCAGAAGGCACATTCAGTTGCTTCCAGCTGGGAGATCCTCTCCCCCACTTAGAACCTCAGCTCTTTTTCTCTGCAGCTGCTCATTCCTTTCTTATATCCACAATAATTCCACAGGGAGAGGCCTTTGGATTGACCTTAAGTGGGTCCATACAAACCAGGGCCAGTTTAGTATAAACCAGGTTTGCATAGGAAATTAAATAACACTAGGGACATTGCTCTGACTGGGTTATTCACTTTCATTTGTCATGTAATTAAAAACCACCCACTTGTCATCTGTGGCTGCCACAGTTTCAAGTTGCTGCACCAAAATCCTGCAAGGGCCATCAACCTTTTAGCCCAATTCAGGCTGAATTTCAGCTGGAATGAACAATCCTCTATTTGACTGCCAATTTATCTCTGTGCCCAGTGCCACTTGCACCCCTCCTGCATGGTTTTTGACTTCAGATCATTTCAGTCAGTCTGAAAACAGAAGTTGACAGAGGAATGACTTAATTTCTGTTGCCAGGGTGTGCCAGGGCTTTGTTGCTGTGATGTCAGCACAGTTGTAACATCATTGTGAACACAGCAATTATTTGATAATGAGTATGGCAAAATTCAGATCTCTTGGCCTCTGGGAATAAGGTAGGGAGAGACTGGAGTAGTTTGCCAAAAGAGGAATTAAAAAAAGAAAAAAGAAGAAGAAAGAAAAGGTGTAGATTTTCATTATATAAATACCAAGTCAAATGAATTCTTCTCACAGGAAAAAAAACCCAAGAACCCGAGTTGTCCATCTGTTTTGGGACAACAAGGTGCTACAGGAAGACTAAACGAATCAGTGGCAAAGAGCTGGGACCAGAACTCAGGTTTCTTAACCCCAAGATGTTAATTTTCAACATCTGCAAAGCTGTCATTGGCTTCCTGTAATGGAGTTGAAATTGTACTTTTATCATTAAACTGCAGAAAAATACCTTGGGCAATTTGGAGAGTGGGTGACACTTCATAGCTACAATTAATATATTTAGATTTCTTTTTTTTTTTTAATTATCCCAAAGTCTGTGTGTGTGGGAATAGGAATATCAAGCAACAGCTAGTTATTGAGACCAACATTTCAAGGACAGATGGGTTATTACCTTTCCAGAAAAGGACTCACGTTTCTGCTGAGCAACCTTCTTCATCTCTTTTTATTACTGAAACTTAATGAGATAGCAATATAAAACAATTACTTTTATAATAATTCTTCAATTGATGTGATCACCAAAGGGGGATTTGGTCTCCACAGCCCATTTGGATCTTTGGTTTCTCTGCTAAAAATGCCCCCAAAATGTGTTATCAATTACTGTCAGGGTTAATGGTGCCCTCTGACTGGGGGGCCCCAAAGTGATCTCTGCCTTGGTTTCCCAGCTATGAAATATGATTGGCAGCTCAGATCACTGGGAGTCCTTTTCCTCTTTCATCTTTTAAATCTCCAGCTCTGCAGCACATACAAGCACAACTTTATCACCCTGACAGCACAGTTGTCAGTGGAGCTGCTCAAGGAGTAAGGTCAGCAGGTGCCTGCTTACTAGGCCATGGACTGAAAATGACTTGGGATGAGATTTATTCCCCAGTTAAAAGCCTGAACAACAGATTCCTCAACTTGTTTGTGGCTTCCTCAGTAAAAAAAAAAAAGTTTGTAATAATAGTAATGAAGTGAGTTCTGTCTTCTCTTTATCATTTCACAGCACTGTCATGTTTCACGTCTGCTACAGTGTTTGACTTTTATTACCAGCCTTGTTAATATATGATATATCCATAGGACTGCAGGCTCAGAAGACTGAGTGGCCATTTCTAATAAATATGAAGCCTTAGTGTTACACACCTGCAAATCAAAAGAAGCTAAAAGACATCAGCTTTGCAGAGGTCTGAATTCCTGATGTGGGGTTTCGATCAAAAGTGAATCTATTTACATGGATTCATGTGCTTCAGACTGAGAAAAAGAAGCATGAAAGCCTAAGGACTGTTTCCCTGGTTTTATTTCAGTTTCTACAATGACCAAGCATTAGAGACTGAGCAGCCTTTCATGTATTATTTAGGAAAAAGCTCAGCTGTTTTAGATGGTAAAAGGGTACAAGGTAAAGTGAGTCCTACTCATTATTTTCACTTGAGCTGAGAATTATTTTAGCCCAGTTTCCTGTCTACAGAAAGCCTGTCTAGTGGGTCATTTTTCACTTCTATTACTGGGTCATTGAGATCTGTCTTAATTTAGTGCCATCTCCCCACTGATTATTGATTCCCACCTGGCTCAGTGAAAAGAAGGAAGTTGTTCCTAATTTTTTGTGCCATTGCAGAGATGGGCTTGTAAAAGGAGGGAGCTCTGCCTGCCCAGTCAGGACTGGTACAACTTGGTTTATATTGGCAGGGGCTGGGGAAAGAAGGTTGGCCAAGGCAGGTAGGTTGCATGATGTGCTGCTCACAATTACCCCTTCTGAACAGAATCTCTGGGCTCCATTTACCTCTTCATGCCTTTGCTTCCCATCTCTAATGTTTAGATTGTTGAGGACTTAAAGGCTGGGGCTGTAATTTTGGTCTATCTCTGTACAAAGGGTTCTGAATTCTAGCAGCAATAAAGACCTTGAAACATTTGAGATTAGTGGTTAATACTTTTCAGCAATCCACTACTTGTGGATTGTACAGCAAAGACATCTGTACAAAGGGTTCTGAATTCTAGCAGCACTAAAGACCTTGAAACATTTGAGATTAACATTCTTTAGTGGTTAATACTTTTCAGCAATTCACTACTTGTGGATTGTGCAACAAAGACATTTTTCTGTGCAAATTAATACAGTCCATGTGTGAATTATATCCACACAAATTCCTTGTAGCTTTTTTCTTAGTTACCATAAAAATAGGCAACCAACATTCCCAACATGAATTGGCCACTCGTGTATGTGAAGGCTCCCAGTGCCTGTCACTTACTGATAAAGCTGTGCAAGTTGGCCAGGTAGGCAGAGCAGCTCCTGGGCTCTCAGTGACTCCATTCACAGCAGGCTGGACCTACCTACATGGTAAAGAACACCTGCCCCTCTGGAAGAGATTTGCAAAAGAGCTGGAGATACCTAGAGGATCCCACCCATGCTGGGTGGCTGGCTCCCTGCCTGGCACCAAGGATGGCAGACAATAGAGCATCACCACCTGGGCCCTGAGCAGGTTTCCTGGACATGTTCCCAATACTTGGCCCCAGTTCCAGAGTTTCCCATGTTTTCTGGTAGCAAGGCAGACAGTGAAGGAGCTAAACATAGGAATGAAGAAGGAGCTGCATATCCTTGCAGCTGGGATTCTGGCTCAGCTCTCCTTCAGGTTCACCTTCCACTGTCAGACACAAGACCTGTAAAATCTCCCACTGCTCTCCAGACCTCCCACACCTTTAATGGCCCAGCATGCTGACTGGCAATGATACAGCCTTAATTCTCATCTCCAAATTAACCCATTGGCAGGAAAACTTGGACTGTGTTTCTGGTTAGATCCTTCAAATACTTAACTATACCTACCCATAGTTTCTCAACAAACAAGTGGTCCTTTGCATCCCCCACAGCCAGCACAGTGACGTGAAAATTTAGACAAAACATGAGAAAATATTTTGCTTTCCTTTGTCAAGCAGCTCAGCAGGACCAACACAAAGCAAACTTTGACACTTCAATGGCTGTGTGAAGGAAACAGGTCTTGCACCTCAGAGCTGTGCTGCTGGGGGCAGGCATGTCTGATGGTTGAGAAAGATAAAACTGGGTAGTTATAAATGTGGGACTAGCACAATAGGAGTATTTTCAGGAATAGCAGGTTGGTCACCTGATAACACGTAATATACATGTTGTAAAATAGAGCTGATAAAGCACAGATGTTCCATCCACTCCTGATGGTCCAAGTAGTTGGTTCTGAGCAGAGGAAATACAGGATTTACCTAAGGAATGAACAGTCCCCACTCAAACACTGCTCCTGCCACCTTTGGTTTTTCAAGGTAAAGAGCATGACCCTCACAGGCTCAGGGAGTGCTTCCTCTGCCAGCACCATTTCAGGAGTAATTCACTTGATAGGACACTCAAAGGTTTTCAGTTACTATTAGATCAAATTTCTCAGCCTTTGCATTCACCAGATGATATAACCTTTCCATTCTGAACACACCAATTGCAAAAGGAGGAAGAGGCCAAACTGCTATAAAATCAGGTATCAAAGTTTCACCCATCTAACCAGATGTATATCCCCAATCAAAAGCATGTTCAAAACATGTTTGAAATTCTAAGGAGTTTTTAGGTGAACCAATTAAAACCATTCAACCCTGGCAGCCTTTGGGACAGAGCACAACCTCTTCCTATCCTGTGAGCTTTAACATTGGGCACCTCAACCTGGTGTTTGGTTCATCCTCCAGCTCTGGCTCTGTTTGCTAGAAGTGGCACCTGGGAACACATTTTTTTTTTTTTTGCCCCAAATCTGCATTTAAAAGGAGAATAGTCACGAATTCAAGGCCAAATTGCAACTCTAGCACATAAAAACCAGCAAGGGAAGAGTCACAAATCAAAACAAACCAACATTGGAAGATGTTATTTGGGCACATTATCTAAGAAAACATGAACTTTGGAAATGCCAGAATGTTGTTCTTATGATGTTTGCTGAAGGAGCAGATCACAGTAGCATTTATTCTTGCAAATTTAACAAGCTCAGAAGGCTAAACAAAAGGGGGTTGGGAACTCCAAGGGAATATTTAAAAGTAGTCAAAGTTGAATTGAATGTGTTGGTCGTTCCCAGCTGAGAGATCAAGGATTTGAGGGCAATGAGGAAAGCAGGACTGAGACTGTTCAGATCTAGGTAAAGACCATGCATCATCACTAGAAACTTCTAGAAATCCCCTTCAGAAGAACAATGTCTTGTCTCTTCTCCTCAACAAGGGGTTTTCTGCAGCCAATCTGGGAGGTACATCCAACAAGTTCCCAGCATGTCCCTGCACAATGTGCCCTTCTTTTCCATGGTCTCCTGGGGAAAGAGACCACCAACTTCACCACACGTGGTGCCACTGTAGTATCACAATACCTGGAGCACAGACGAGCACAGCCTGATTTCTGATCTTCAGAGAACCTCTCTGGTGTGTTGTGAAGGGGCACAAACTAGGCAAGCTCAGGAGTGTCATGAAGATTCTGTCTCACACATCACACCACAGAGCCAGTGCAGTGGAGCTAAACAAGCAGTTTTAGTCCCTTGACCTCCTCCTGTAGTGAAAATCTACTGTCCTCCACGTTTGCAAAACACCCTGGTGATAAATATATATGTAAATATGTATATTTATTTATATATATTTTTTTTCCTAGTGCAAAAGACTTTGGGGAAATTCAGCATCATCAGGTGTAGGCAAGCAAAGCTGGACTGAAGGACTTGGTTTTAATCAGGATGGTTGGTGTGCATTTATGGATAAATACAATGAGTTTTAGGGCTGTGTGAAGCTCACTCAAAAGAACAAACTAGAGTGTGTTTGATGACTGTGCTTCTTTGGTCTGTCCTGAAAAAGCAAACCCTTCCCCCCCTCTATGCTGTTTATCATATGGGACAACTGGCCTGTCACATGGAGCTGGCTGGGAAAACAGCTTTTTTCAGAGGTGCTAGGGAAGCAGCAGCATTTTGGGGTGTCTGGGAGCCCCATAGAGCCCTGTCATCCATGGCAATGAGTGTTGCCAAACACAGAGCTCCTGGTGCTTCCAGAGCTTCTTCCAGGAGAGCAGATGTTTCTGCCTGCAAATGTTGCAAACTCCTCTTATTCCAGGGAATCCCTGAGTGGTGCGTGTTCATGTTTGTTGTGTTGTTTTGTTTTGCTTCCCTTGGTAGTGCTCTCTGCTTTCCTGGCAGCCTGGACAGCAGCTTTGGAGGAAAGCCACACAGATGAGCAGCCCAAGCCCACTTTCTTTGTCAGGAAATCTAGTCAAGAGAAAAGATCTTCCCAGTGACCTTTTACTAAGTTCCCGTCCTTTCCCAAGGCAGAGAATTTGTTTCCCTTCTGTTTGTGTTTGACATGATGATTGTTCCTTTGCCATGGGATTGGAGAGTGGACAAAAATGAATCCTCATTTAAGAAGTTACAGCAGTTGGCCTTTTCCTTGAGGTCTCAGGGACATTATCAATTCTGCTGCAATCCAGCTTTATTTGAAAAGGAACTGTGATGATGGTGCCTTAGATAAGTGTCTTCTGTCACCTCCTTGGTCTTCTGAGAGCTAAAGTGAAGATATTGATGCTAGTGGTGGTGTGCAGAGAAGCTCTGGAGGGTTGTCCAGCCTTGCACTATGAGCTCTTGTCACTGCAGCTCTCTTGTTTCTCTGGATCAGCAAAAGAAAAATGGAAGAAACAGAAACACAGCAGCTTTTTCCTGATGCTGTTTTAGCTTTTGGTCCCTTGACCATCTATTGCTTTGCAATAGTCACCATGTCTGTAGCATCTAGACACTGCCCATCTACCTGCCTCCAAAATGTCATAAGATATTTTTCATTTCCATAAGGGATTGGAACACCAGTTAGCTCATACTAACCACCCCACTGGAAATGATGTCTGAAATGTCATTCTCCATGGACATGATGCTAATGGAAATGACTACACAGGGTAAGGAAATAGTGGAAAGTCAGACCCCTGTGATTTCAAATATTCCTGATTTATAGATCACTAGGTAAATGCCCCCATCCTTTTTTTTTCCCCCTTGCAAACAGGAAAACTAAGGCTAAGGAGCTCTGATGCAGCAAGTTAGTTATGACATTGAGAACCAGAGACCTGGCTTTTATTGATTGTGGCAAGGTTGACTGATGAAAAAGTTCCTTTTCTCATACAACTAGAAATATTTCTGGAGTTGCTTGCTTGGCAAGTTAGGTGATGTTAGTTGTCCCAAAATAGCTCAAAAGAGACAATAAATGCTTCCCACCATCATTAAAACAAAACTATGACTTGCTTTAATGACTTCCATAAGGCAGGTGGGCACCCTGCTATTAGTCTGTCTCAAAAGCATCATCCTTTTACTCTATAATTTCACACTAACTAGCAGAACAGGAGCCCTGTCCACTAGCAGAGCTCTTATGTGCCTGGGGGTTTTCATCAGGATGATGTGGTGGACAACTTTCCAGCAAAGATTAAGCTGGTGTAGTCTGGAAGAAAAATACGTGTCATTTGGGATTGTAATGCAGACACTACCAGGACAACCTGGTTTACTGTGTCAAATAATGCCCTTTCCTATTGGCCCAAGCATGCAATCCTAATGTTCCCAGCTAGAAAACACTGTAGCCTTCAGTTCTGCCACAGCCATGTCTGCATGTCTGCTCTGCTGGAAGGAAAAGAAGTTGATGGACCAATGACCTGCCCTACTGCTGGGCTTCTGGACTCAAGGTCTTTCCTCTCCTTCTATTCACCCTTCATTTCATGCCAGTGGGGGCTGCATGTCTGCTCTGCTGGAAGGAAAAGAAGCTGATGGACCAATGACCTGCCCTATTGCTGGGCTTCTGGACTCAAGGGTCTTTCCTCTCCTTCTATTGACCCTTCATTTCATGCCAGTGGGGATGTTTCAGGAGGAAGCATTAATCCTGTTAGCATCAGCTGATGAAATACACCACCCAACGTGTTGGGATGCAGCTGGAGATGCACAGCCCACCCAGACATGTCCAGGCTGCCTGTACTGATCTCCTCTCCTGATTTCCTGACTGACAGGTCTCCTACCTGAACTGCATTAAGCACCATCTTTAAACCAATCTCTTTCTACACATGAAATAATAATCCACCTCTCTAATTTTCCCACACTTTCCAGAGACAAGCAAGTCAGCAGAGAAAAAAACCCAACCAAACACAACAAAACCAAACCATGGAGAAGTTGGCTCAGCAGCCACAGCTTCCTTGGCTAACCAGCCAAGGCATTTTGAGATCCTTGTGGAAAGGTTTCCAGTTTTAAAAGATGATGTATATGTATGTGTTTGTATGTATATTTATATATATATATATCTATGTATATCAGTGTTAAACATAACAGATGAAGAAGGCTTCCAGCATCACATATGGCAAAGAGAGAAGGGATGTGGGGAAAGCCTGTGCTGCTGTGTTCCCATGGGAAGGAGCAGGATTAAGGCAGCAGCATCTTGTCTCCATCATTGTGGATGCCCAAAGTACAGAAAAGAGATGACATAACCATAGAACAGAATAATAGAATTGTTTTGGTTGGAAAAGACCTTTAGGATCATCAAGTCCAACTGTTATCCTAACAATGTCAAGTCCAACACTAAACCCCTAAGCATCACAGCTACACATCTTTTAAATACCTCCAAGGATAACAACTCAACCACTCCCCCTGGGCAGCCTGTTCCAGTGCTTGACAACCCTTTTGCTGAAGAATTTTTCCCTAATATCCAATCTAAACCTTCCCTGATGCAACTTGAGGCTATTTCCTCTTGTTCTATTGCTTGTTACTTGAGAGGAGTCCAACCCCCAGCTCACTGCAACCTCCTTTCAGGCAACTGTAGAGAGTAATAAGGTCTCCCCTCAGGCTCTCTTTCTCCAGGCTGAACACCCCCATCTCTCTCACACATTCCTCAGAAGACCTGGGCTCTAGATGCTTCACCAGCTTCATTCCTCTTCTCCACTCCAGCACCTCAATGGGCTTCTTGTAGAGAAGGGCTGGACACAGTATTTGAGGTCCAGCCTCATCAGTGCCAAGTACAGGGGGACAACCACTCCTCCACCCCTGCTGGCCACACTATCTCTGATGCAGGCCAGGATGCTGTTGGCCTTCTTGGCCACTTGGGCACACTGCTGCTTCATATTCCACCAGCTGTCGACCAATATCACCTTAATCCTCTGTCCTCTTAAAATACCATTTTGGATTTGGCCAATGAGACGTAGCATAAGGATGCAGAACAAATGTATGTTTTCCCCAGGAGGTGTAGATCTCACACTTGCAATGCTGTGTCCATCTCATCCAAACTTACAGCTTAGAAAGAGAACGTGAGTTGTCTTCACAGGGAGAAAACAAATCACTTCCTTGGGCTTGAGTTTGTTCCTGGAAGTTCTGAGCACAGGGATGACAAAACTCCACCCCATTCCCACTCTGAACCAGCTTCTGTAGCAGCATTTTCAATGGGAGATGATTTGGGACAAGACTTCTGGAAAACATATGCACTTTACCTGAGCAAAGTGGAACTGGAAACATCCTCAATTTTGCAAAGCATACAGCCTAACAACTGAATTATGTCAGGAGAGAACAGGCAGCACCAGCAGAGCAGACCTAGCTAGGTCTTTCCCAGTGAAATAAAAATCCCTAGGAGAACTGAAATGCCACCTCAGGATATTGCATCCCTAATGAGTATATAAGCCTACTTTAAAAATCAAGTGTTGCAATTTGGCTTTCAAGAGAGCAGTTATTATGTTCTGGTGGAAAAAATGCACAGCTTTGTTTTGTAGTAAATTCATTTTGGGCAGAGATACTGGAAAATAAAGCTTAGCTCCCCATTGCTTGGTAAGTAGCAGAGTTTTTCTAGGAAAGAGCAAGAAGTGTACACAGTGTTTAAAAAACAAACATACAAACAATGTTCAGGGTTTTTTTTGAGTTGTTTTGTCCATCCCTAGGAAGGAAGGAAGCTGTTTGTAAGGTCATTCAGGGAGCACTTTCTCTGAAGAATGAAAAAGGAAAGAAAAGTGCTCTAATGAGAAGCTGTGATTTGCTAGGTTCAGGGAGCACTTTCTCTGAAGAATGAAAAAAGAAAGTGCTCTAATGAGAAGCTGTAATTTGCTAGATAGGGTAAGAAACAACTTGGATGTTTTGAATAATCAGCCTCTCTTGCCTTCACACACACACACACTGTAACAGGACAGAGCAGGGAGATGAAATGGTCTTGAAAACACAAACACTTATGCAAGGCAGCAGAGAGACAAAGAAGGAAGATACCTGGGAAATACCATCTGGAGGGATGCTGAGACACTTAAATATCATGAGATGAACTGGAAGGAGCTAAAAATTTGAGAGCAGAGGTTCACAAATTGGGCACATAAGTCAGTGAGATCTAAAAATCACTCCCACAGTGCTTAGATTTCACCAGATTTCAGAGTTTACTAACACTAGTTATCTTGAAATGCAGCAGTTCCTCAAATGCAGAACAATCATGGTAAACCACTTATTTTTAAGATGCAGGCAAGAGCTAATGTTGATGGAAATTGATGAGTATGTGGTAAAAAAATCACTATGGGGAGTGATTTTCTTTAAAGGGTAAGAATGTCTCTCTTAAGTGGAAGAAACAGTTGCAGAGAGAGATTTCTAAGAAACAGTCACAAAGAGAGATTTCTGATCAAGTCCATTTGTTCCCAAGTCAACCCCTTAGGGGAAGAGCAGGATGTATTTGTGAGGGAAATGAGCTAATGCTAAAATAATCCACTCTTAGTGTCTTTCAGGGACAATTCTAAAGCATTATTAGTGTATTATTAATAGTGTATTATTTTTATTCATGGTTCTGAAACTGCCTGAAGATGCCAGTTCCTCATTTCAGCAGGTATAGGGGTGAAGTGGCTTCTCTGAGCACTTGGGTTGCTGGTGTTACAAAACTAGTCCTGTGACTCCTAGTTCTTTCCACATCCATGAGGCTGGAATTCTCCATTGGCCAAAGAGTCCAACCAACCACGTCCAAAACCCACAGAGGGCTCCTAAAGGAAACCAAGTGCTCAGAGTTAAGGCCTCTAGCAGGTCACAGAGAAATCCTTTTGTTGACTCAATATTCTGACCACCAGAGCTGGTGAGCAGTGTCTTTCTCTGCTTCCTGAAAGAGTGATATACCTAATTTTCTTCCAAAAGGAAAGCAGCAAGATTTAACAATCTTTCTCTATTTTTTTTTGATCACCATCCCTATCACAGGACTTTCCTTCTTGCCAGTGACTTTACTTTTCAGTTAAGCCCCTGAACTTTGTAGCTGCAGTTGCTGAAATGAACAGTATGTTCTCCAGTCAGTGTCTGCTTCAAGGGCTGATAATGCTCAGTGTTTAGAGTTAGGGCTAAAGAAGGGTGTGCAGAACCAAGGCTGCTGCTTGGGGCTGATAAACATGCTCTGGAACCAGAAAGGAGTAAAGGAGTCACACCTGAAACCTTCTTTTTGGGAGGAGTGTAGCAGACAGGTGACCAAAATTAACCAAACGAGGTCCTCCCTCCCATACATTCAGACTCAGTATAAATTCAAGGGATAAAAAGGGTCAAGTTCTCTTTGTGGCAAGCATCCTGGGAGAATTCCATCTATTTGTTTGTCTTCCCATGCTCCTGTGTTCAAGCACCCAACTCCCATCTGTGCTGACTCCAGGAGCTGAGTCTGGGACTGTTCCAGGGCCTGCCCTGCAGTCTTAGGGGTGAGTGTTGTGAGGAGGGTGGGGCAGGAGGGGGTTTTTGTGTGTATTTGTGTGTAATTCATTCTGTCTCTTTTCATCACTACTGCTTTCTTCCAACCTGTAAGAGTTTTTCCCTTCCCTGCAGGGGGTTAATAGAGAGCAATTTGTCTTTAGCTTAATTGGTGGCCCAGCATTCAACAACGACACTGACTAAAGTGATAACCAGTGGACTTTGTGAGATAAAATGGCAAAATCAGTAGTAAGTTTTCTGAAAATAGGAGGGATTTTTTATTTATTATTATTTTTTTTAAATCTACCTTGAAAAAACCCTAAGGCTAAGCTCTAAACCCCACATGTGTAGGTTCTTTCAGCACATTAGCTTTTCTCCTGGAGATTACAGGGAATCCAAACAGTGACAGTGATGTTGCTCCTACAGCTTTTTCAGAGATGGTTACAGAGGGAAGAAAATTTGAGCATCAACAAGTGTTTGGAACAAATCCAAGATCTCCCCAAAGAGGTTCAGGGTTTCAACCAACTTCTCAGTTTTCCTTCAGGAAAAGCAAATGGAAAACAAAATGAAATCATTTGATGTGAACTCAACCCCAACAAGAGTTATTTCTGTAGATCAGATGATGGATTCTTGATGTGCTTAACTTCACTGTGCACTTCTCTGGTGTAACAGCCTCCTGGTGACTTGTAGTGATAAATGGGGGACCTAAATTTAAGCCACAAGATCATAAAGGACTAACTCTCTGTTTGTGATTCAGGCTTCCCTGAATTTGCCATGTGAAGAACAAGGCATTGCCTTGAGAAGCCCCATGTGCTGTGTTGAATTTTGGGCATCTCAATACAGGAAAGATGTTGAGGTGCTGGGGAGTGTCCGAAGAAGGGCAACCAAGCTGGTGGAGGGTCTGGAAAACAAACCTTGTGAGGAGGGGCTAAGAGAACTGGGGTTGTTTAGTTTGAAGAAGAGGAGGCTGAGGAGAGACCTTCATAGCTTTCTACAGCTGCCTGAAAGGAGGTTGTCGAGGGGAGGTTGATCTCTTGTCACTAGTGATAGGACAAGAGGAACTGGCTTCAGGTTATGTCAGGGGAGGTTTAGATTGGATGTCAGGGTAAAAAACTGCTTCACAGGAAGGGTTTTCAAGCATTTGAATGGGCTGCCCAGAGAAGCCATTGAATCCCCATCCTTGAATGTGTTTACAAATCATATCAATAAGGTGCTTTAGGCTGGGGTTTGGCGGGGGGCTGGTGGAGCTGTGTGAGTAGAGTTAGGTTCAAGTTTGGACTGGATGATTTTACAGGTCTTTTCCAACCTGAACAATCCCATGAAATGTGAGGCTGGCAGGCTCTGCTGCTCTGTTGCAAGGTGTGCTGGTGTTTGAGGTCCTGTTCTGCATATGATTTGAATAAAGAGCAAAGCATTTCAAAGAGCTGGAGAAGCAGGTGTGTGCTTCTTAGCTGGGGGCATGTCCAGCTGTGTGCCTGAGGCAGGGAGAGGAGGGAGATCCAGGGCAATGTGGGTCATCTCTTTGAGGAGAGAAGTAACAGTGTGCTCAGAAGGAAGAGAATGAGGACAGGAAAGGGATGGTAGGGCTGTTCTGGGGGACAGCCCACCCAAGGATTGTGTTTAGGCATTTGTTGGTGCTTTGTGGTGTCCGAGAGCTCCTTCTGCTTGACACACATGGAAGAGAACATGGCTGGGACACTTGGCCCACCAGGATCATCCCAGCTGCCATCCAAAGGCAGAGAGGCAAACCTTTCCCTGAGATAGTCCCATGGAGAGATGCCAAGTGGGCATGGCATTTCCAAGTAAAATGCTGTGACATCTCCTGCTCAAGACCCAAGCAATTCCTGGCTGCCACCTAAAAGGAGCTAGTGTGTCCTTTTTAACACCACCTCACCAGAAACACAGGGTGGAAAAGACCTAATTTGCTCTTGCAAATCTCCTTATCCCACAGACAGGTTGCACTTTAACAAAGGTTTGTAACAAGTTTTCCTCCCAGACCTGCTTATCCTGAAGGATGCTGAACAGTTGGAGAGAGTGCAGGATCTTTGTGATCTGATTTGCATGACTGTTGGACAGCAGGACCCCCTGTCCACTAGGAATTTGCTGAAAGTAGGACTCATCAATTGAAGCACTTGAACTCCCCAGCTGCCCATGCTAAAGAAAAAAAGGGTAGCCAATTTAATTAACCACAGCCTCAGGGAGCCTAATTCATTATCACTTTGACCATTATCAATGTCCTGAAAGTAAAAGGGCTTGGAACACAGATGTCTAATGGCAAGAAAAAGGGGAAAAAAACCCTAAACCAATGGATTTGATGAGTATAGTGGACGAATTTGCCCAAAGATGATGATAGAAAATGCTTCCCTGGATCTATGAAATTGCTTCTGGCTTCACATACAAATATTCCTCCTGGTCTGATTTTTGTCATGCAACAGTTGTAGTTGTGGCCGTGGCAATTGTTAGTCACAGCAATTAGGAAAAGCAGGGACTTGAAGAGGTCCCCTTGAATCTGGAACAAAATTAACTGGATTCACTAACAGGTTTCTTAAAACCCATTTTTTAAACTAGAGCGTCCACCACTTCTCTGCATATCAGCCACCAGACTCAGGAAGGATTTCCTAATATCTAACCTCATTTTCTATACTGCAAATTCAGCTAATTCCTACTGAACCCACCTTTGAAGAAGCAGAACTGATTGGGAAGTCACATTTTTATTCTGCAAGGAATTCTAGCCTCTAAATTCTGTTATTCCAAACTAGAACCAGACAGCAAAATGCCACCTTTTTCCTCCAAGCTGAAACACCTAATCTTAGATTAAGATGGCCAAAATTGTTTGGTGAACATCAAAATAGAGTCATCTGCATGTAGCCATTCAAAGAAAAACATTAAACATTATCAAAATTGAATGAGAAAGCTGAAATTGTTTCATCTATCCTGCTGAGATTCCTAGTGGAGCTTTTGCATGCCTGGGGTTGGTTGGTTTGTTTCAAATAAACCACATTCTGTGTTGAAGGCTTTTATAAGTCTATTCTAGAATACAGTCAATAAGGAATTTGTTTGCAAGAACAGTGATTGTGGTTAACAATTTAAAAAGAGAAGCTCTCCTGTTACTTGGGATGAAATCCTGTGTTGAAACATGACATGAAAATCATCACAGAATGGGATTTTATCAAGTTTTGGCCAACTTCTTTTACTTATGTCACCAATATCTGAATCTTTAGTTTCAGGGTAAAATAATCTTTAGTTTCAGGTAGGGGTGTGGAAGTGCTAGATTTGAGGTTTGCACCAGAGATCTGTGACATCTTTGAGGTCATTCATGTTGCACTCTTTGCTGAGCTGCTTGAATTCAACATGGTAGGGAGCAGAGGGGGTGAAGGAGGGGATAGGAGATCTAATTTCTGCCCTTTTCATGGTGAGCTGAGCACCTTTGCACCTTCTGAGTATGTCACAGCATGTGGTGGAATATTACTAGTGGACATGGGGCAGAACATTTTCCATTGAGTACAGATGGGGAGAAACATCTGAAATTAAGCTTATGGAAAAGCTGAAATGCCTTGGAGTTCAGTGCAGCCAACTGAGAAAAACAGCTCATAGTGCATGAAAGAAAAACACCACCTATTTTTAGGCTGTGTTTTCCATGATGGAGCTGTGTGCAACATGCTTTAAGAGACTCTGATATTACAGACCTTAGCCTTGGAATGCACTCTCACAGTGCCAATCTACATGTCTAAGTCAAACTTGCTGCTTTTCTTTGACCAGATGTGACATTTGATCTGGAGGCAGACTGAAATAATGCCCTCTTGCTCTGATGCTCCTTGGTGAACCTGCATCTATGACTACACCTGATCTAAAAATTACTTATTGCCACTAGAGCTGGTGAGGACACGTTTGTCACTGAAATAATATCAGCACAACAAAAGAATGGAGCAAGAGATGATTATCCCAGACCAAGATCTCAAACAGCTGAGGAGGCTTAATGGCTTCTCTTGTTTAAATGACAGAATTTGCACAAAGCTCCTAGAAAAAAAATACAAATACTAGCCTGACAACCCCAAGATTCAGAAACACCTATCAGGGTGCTGCTCAATCCAGCCGTCTCTAAACCTCACCCAAATTTCTATGTACTCCTGATGAAATACCCTCTGTGAAGTGCTCTGTCCTTCCACAACACATCCCTCTTGGTCCAGATGCAAAACAGAACCACTGCTTTCTAGTTTGACCAGGAAAATGAAAATGATCTTCTCTCCTAAAGTTCAAGGAGGTTTTTTTTCTTACTCCATGGCAGACTCTGTGAGCTGTCACACCTTCCATCTTCTTGCAGGGTGTTTTACTGCTTTTGGGGATATTCCTGTTTAATGCCACCATAAGAGGTGCCACTTGCTCCTGTCCCCAAACCTTCCTTTGCAATATGTGTTCTCCAATTAGGAAGACCAATGAGATTAGAAATGAAAACACAGCATGTAGAAAACTGTATTAATTCCTGTGTGATGTGCTCTGGGTGACCCTGCTCTGGCAGGGGGGTTGGACTGGATGATCTTTGAAGGTCCCTTCCAACCCCTGGGATTCTGTGATTAAAGCAAGGGAGGTGCCAGAACTCCTCCCAGCTGACAACAGGAGATTGGAGTTGCATGGTAGAAGAAAACTCCAACCAGGGTGATGAAAACTCCTTGATCTTATCCCAGTACCCACTCAAGATTTTGTGCTCCAGCAGCTTTGTTGTAGTCAGTAATGATGGGAGGTTGTAGCTTCTCTGAGTTAGTGGTGACACAGGTTTCTGCTGGGACTTGCTGCTCAGTATGAGTTAAAAAAAAACAAAAGGAAATACCCCAACTTGTTGGCAGCCAAAATGGACACATCAAGGGAGGCTTTAGAAGAGCTGAGAGACAGTTAAGCACCTAAATCAACTGATTTCCAGCATCTGTCACATTCTCAGTAGTGCCTTAAAAATGGTCTCCTTTGCTGGCTTGAATCCAGGATTCTGAGCATCTTAACCTGAGTGAATATTTGGTTCAGAATGGTCAGTTGCCTGGAATGAGGCTGCTTCTTGTGGTTGTTTGGGGTTTTTTGTGGTGGTTTTGTGGTGGTTTGGGGCTTTCTGGGGTGGTTTTGGAGTGGTTTTTTTGCTTTCCAGGGCTTTTGGGGTGGTTTTGGGCTTTCCAGGCCTTTTGGACTTTCCAGGTTTTTTGAGGTGTTGGGGTTTTTTTGGCTTTTGAGGTGTTTTTTGTGGTTTTTTTGAGGCTTTGAAGTTTTTTACTTAGGGCTTTTGAGGGGTTTTTTTTGGCTTTTGAGGGGTTTTGGGGGGGGGCTTTTGAGGTGTGGGTTTTTGGGGGCTTTTGAGGTGTTTTGGTGGTGGTTTTTTTGGCTTTTGAGGTGTTTTTTGGGAGGGGGGCTTTTGAGATGTTGTGGATTTTTTTGGTTTTTGAGGTGTTTTGGGGTTTTTTTTGGCTTTTGAGGTGTTTTTTTGGGGGGGGCTGTCCAGGCTTTTAAATTTTCCTTTGAAGAAGAATGGAGATGTGAAGGGTCCAGGGAGAACTTACAGGCCTTCCAATATCTGAAGGAGCTACAGAAAAGCTTGGGAAGGACTTATGTAGGTATGTAGAGGTAGGAGAAGGGGTAATGGATTAAAACTGGAAGAGGAGAGATTTAGGTTAGACATGAGGAGGAATTTCTTCACTATTGAGGATGGTGAGACACTGGAACAGGTTTCCCAGGAAAGTTGTGGAAGCCCCATCCCTGGAAGTGTCTACTTGTCAAGTGAGACTGCCCAGTGGCAGAAGCACCTATTCCCAGTGAAGGAGGCCCAGCAGTCCCTAACAACCCCCACACCTTGGGGCTGGTTCCATTGGGCTCAGAAGAAGAGATATCAAGTATAAGGTCAAGGTTTCTGCCAGCTCTCACTGGTTTATTGCCATAGGGAACTGCTTGGCTTGCCTGGAGCCAGTACAGGTGTCATAGGGCTTGAGGGCACTGAGAAATTTCGGCAGTAGGAACAGGCAAAAGACAAGAGAAATTTCCAGCTGTTAGATCTGCTGGCAGGTCAGATACCTGCTTCCAGTTCCTTTGCAGTGGGAGGAGCTGTGTCTCATGATGCACAGCCCTGGCTGTGGGGACAGGACCTGTCAGCAGCAGCTTCTGGAGCCTGAGCCTGACCCTGCTGCCCACAGGCCATGGTGCTGGCTGCCAAGGCATGCACCATTTGCATCAGAGAAGCTGTCCAGACCTCCTTGCACAGGCAGAGATGCCCATGATCCACCCTTCCCACCATGGGGTCTGTAGCTGCAGGTCAAGCAGAAGAAAAATAAAACAAGGCAGAATCAGAGCAATGAGGAGGCCTTCAGTGCTTTTAAGAACACAGCATGTATGAGCAAGTTGTGGGGATTCCTCCTCCAACCTCATCTGTTTTTGCTGCCCTGACATCCCGTTCTTCATTTCACTGCTGGACATTTTCAGCCATGTAGGGCTTCTCAAGGGGGATACCTTCTTCCTCCATTAGCCATCTGACTTCTCTGGTTTTTAGGCAGTGAAAGCTAAATTTATTTTCTCTTCCTCTTTGGGTAGTATGACAACACTGCTTTCTCCACTCATCTTTCTATTGCAAGTCTTCCTGACCTGCTAAATATAGCACCCACAGTCCAGCACACCAGGAACTATCTCACTCTATATATGTGCCACTTGGATATATTTGCTCTCTGCATGTAATTAAATCTACTAATTACCTGCTGACATTCAAATTCACAGCACTGAGACCTTTTAAGGAGTACAATGGCAATATTTTCCAAGAGGGTTTTGGGGTTTTTTTTAAAAGAGGATGGGGAGAGAAGGTTTGTTTTCATTTTCTCCATTGGGTTTTAGCACCTATTCCCCAACCAAAATTGCCAGCTCTGACAGTTGTGGATCTTTAAGATGAGGGTCTGCAACTGGTCTTTTCTTACTGTCTGACATGTCTAGAGGCAAGAGGTTTCTGGGGAAGGTACTGCTAGGCTGCTGTGTGCCTCTGCTCTGAAACAGGGTAAAATCCCTGAATCTTTGGTCACAGAGATGCTGAAGGTGATAAGCAAGGTGTCCATGTGAGCAGCAGCTACTGCTTCCCTGTTTGAGAAGGGCATGAGCTGTTCCTATCATAGCAGTTGCCATCACTGGCCAAGCAAGGTCCTGAACAACCCTGATCTTGCTGATGATGTGCAGATGTCAGCACAGTATTTGGAAATCAGAGCAAGCTCGTGACTACAGAAGAGCCTTGGATGCAGTGGGCACAGGCCAGATGGAGCTGTCCCTTTGGAACCCAGGGTAGCAAAGCTCAGATCTAACAACTCAGGCTGCATCTTCTCACAGGCTCACACTTGAACTGCAGCCAGATGGTTCCTCACCCCACCCTGCCAGCCTTCAGCACAGAAGCAGCATCTTCCTGTCCCACTCCTTGCTGGTACTTTCCCCCCTGCACCCTCTGAGCCTGGGGAAGAATCAGGCCCTGTGCTTTGAACTTGTTTCATAAAGAAGCAAAAGCAACTCTTTTAGACAAATGAGCTGCTGGGATCTCTTTGTTCTTCTGTCTGTATTTATAGGCTTATCTGGTTTTCCAACTACTGTTTCTGTATTTTTTTTTTAGTATCTGGGAAGGATTCTTGTGGGTGCTTCTTACAACCATCCAGTTTTTCAGTGACATTTAGTGATGAACAGCCCTGTTGACAGTACAGATGATTTTCTTACAAAATCAGTGCAATGTGAGGCCCTAGATACAGAGATTTCCATGCATGAGGGATTGTAAATTCATTGCACTTTTATAGGAAGATGGAGTGGCTGATTTCCTCCAAGTGTTTCCATGGCTGTTGAGTGGGGCTGGATTTACAAGCAGGTGAAGTCTTGTTTACAACAACTATTACCAGCTCTATCTGAAGCTTTTGCAGACAACTGGGAGCTAATTTGATTTCCCAAGAGTACCATGACAAAGAAAGATGTTGGCTTTAGTTCTAAAAACTTCTCTATGAAAAAAGGAGTTATACTGAAGGCAGAACAACCCTGGCCCCTGAGTGTAAGTTGTGGTGAAGTTTGGGGTGTTGCAAATCTACATCTGAATTGAGCAATGGGGCTGCATCACTAGTTTTTCCCTCTCTTTTAGTTATTTGGTGCAAGTAGAAGGTAGGGTGTCAGCATCATGTACAAGAGGTCCATCTGACCCAGGAGCTCTCACAAACAAGGAGGAATTAGCCCATCAATATTCTACCCTGGAACAACCTTGTGCTTTTCCTTTCCATCCTTCCTTCACTTGTGGCAAAGAGCTAAACCTGAAAAGCACAGATGGGGACGTGTCCAAAATGTAAGTGGGGCAAGTGGGGAAGGAGTTAGATAAGGAAAGTAAATCTCACACTTCCTACATGCACCCCAAATTTCTGCAGTGTTCTCCTGGATGTTAAGATCTTTATAGCATTAAGTTCAACCTTCTCTGAAGTGCAAGGATCTTCAAGTTAGACTATATCTTTGCATGTTTAGGGTAGGATTTAAGTCACCATCTTTTAGGCTTCTCAAAGGTACAGATCAATCAGTAGGAACAGTCAGGATTTCAAGGGGTGAGGAGCCCCCCCTGTTTTACATCCTTACTCAAACACAGGATTAACCACTCTCTGGGTGTCTCTGCTCAGCACAGAGGGACTTCAGACAAACATTTTAGACTATGTGCACCAATCACAGAAGTCTAAAATTGTGCTGAGTGTCAGCATCACCTCATAGGCACACAGAATTCAAGGACTTACATGCATTAATGCAGGGTTTGCTGTCCTGCCTGTGGCAAATGATGTGTGCATTAACTTTTGGTTTTCCTGGAGGGAATGCTGAACTCAGACACCTGGGCCAAGTAGGTGTGGTTTCCTTATTGAGGGGAAAGTTGGATTTGATACCTACTGACATGAAGAGGCAGAATGTGTTGCCCTGTGTGTTGCCCCTGTCAGGATGAGTCTGGCTGCAATGATGGGTTTGCTAGGAGTGGTAACAAACCTCTGGCACCCTGTGTGCTCCTTGCTCAGTTCCACAACTCCACCTGCTTATCCCTTGGTCTGGATCTCCACCAGACACTGAGATTAGATGGTATTGCCCTAATCAGATGATATAAAGCTGTATAAATGTCTTAACTGGTTCTTTTTATATTCAGTAACACAGTTCTGTCCACCAGGTACTGAGCTGGGATATATTTCTGGCATCAGTGCCAAAGACTCTCTGCCCTAAGAATCCACTTCCCACTGATTAAACACTGCCACACTGAGTCTTGTTCCACTGTGACAAGACAACATTAAGGACCTCAGAGTAATAATGGCAAGTGCCAAGCAGCCAGCACTGCTGTAATTCCAAATAATATTCCTGGGATGGGAAGACATGTCAAGACCTATGAACTTGCTCTCCTTTCAAAAAAATTGAATGGAGCAAGAAAGAATTGGCAGGGAGATGACTTGGAAGGTAAACAGTTTGTGAGTCAGTTGAACACTAACTTGAATTCCTGACTCATTAAAAGAAATGGTTTGTGTAGCTCAGTACTGGTTGTATGCCTGCTGTTGAAAGGCAGTCTTAGTCAAGAGGTTCCACCTAATTTAACTTGAGAAGTGTAAAAGTGAGTTGTCTCAGTGTAAGCCAGCTGGCCAACCCCCCTTTATGGTCAACTGAGAGAGACAGGCACCTCCAGGGTACTGCATCTCAACTATCTTAAATACTTGTCTTACAATGTGATCAACTTACAGCTGCTTCTGCCTCCCTATAGGGAGCCTTCATGGTCACCTTAGGATTAGATAACTGTGTCTAAAGCTGAATTAAATTAATCTGATCTTAGATTTCTCAGTAGATATCCAATATTTGACCAACTGAGGGTTAAGGGAGTGGAACATCTCCCTGATGAGGAAAGGCTGAGGGAGCTGGGTCTGTTGGGCTTGGAGAAGAGGAGACTGAGGGGTGACCTCATCCATGGGCACAAATCTGTTCAGGGCAGTGTCAGGAGGACAGAGCCAGGCTTTGTGCAGTGATGTCCAGTGACAGGACAAGGGGCAGTGGATGCAAACTGGAGCACAGGAGGTTCCATGTGAATCTCAGGAAGAACTTCTTTGCTGTGAGAGTGCCAGAGCCCTGGGCCAGGCTGCCCAGAGAGGCTGTGGAGTCTCCTTCTCTGGAGACATTCCAACCCCCCTGGGCACGTTCCTGTGTGATGTGCTCTGGGTGCCCCTGCTCTGGCAGGGGGGTTGGACTGGGGGAGCTTTCCAGGTCCCTTCCAGCCCCTAGGATGCTGTGATTCTGTGATCCTCTACAAGGTGAGCACTGCAGATGTGGCTACTTAGCATATGAGGAAATTTTTTATTCTTGAGGGTAATTTTGAAGTACATTCAATCATGCTATATTTATGTATCACTCTAAGAGAGGGGAAAAAGACCACTGAGCACCAAATGACACGTGTTACTTTTAACTAAAGAAATAATTCAGTCTTGAAAAAATGAGGGTGGATGGGACCACAAAAGGTCTTGGATCCTCCCTGCTGCCCAAAGGCAGGAACAGCTTGATGTAAATCAAATCTAATGGATATTTATTTGTCTTGTTCAAAAAACCTGGAATCCACTGCTTTCACAGGCAGATGTGTCCATCACTTTCCCATCCCCATCAACCTTCAAGTCCTTCTGTTGTGTTTGATGTTCTTTTACAGCACAATTTCTGCATTCTATCTACTAAAGCCCTTCCCATGGCTAGTTTTGCCCAGTGAGCAGGGACATCTTCACCAAAATGAAGCTGTGTAACTTCATGTTGCACAAAGCAAGTAAGTCTTCGTGGACCTTGCTGTGTGCAGGTCTTAGCTCAGGAAGACCAAGTGATGTGGTTTCAGTGCCAGCATGAGCCTGGTGTAGAGAATGGAAATCAATGCTCATATTTCAGAACTTAAAGTTGTCTGCTATTAGAGTTGGACAATGTTTCCTTGAGGAAGCAGTGGGAGACATTCAGCTGCTTGGCTCTGAGCATTATAGATTCCAAGCCCTTGGGGTGTGTGTAGACTCTTACTCAATAATGCTTCCTCCACGTCATGTTCCTTCACCTCACCAAAGCCCATGGAAGCTATGAAGAGAAGTGGATTGGTCCTCCAACCTGGTTGTAGATTTTTGAGGGAGCCTGCTGTCCCACCTCATGTAAGGAGCAGAACTGTTGGAGTCCAAGAGCTTCTCAGGAAGAAAAGGAGATGGAGTGGCACTGGTGGCAAGTTGATGGGGACAGCTGGCCATCACAGTGGTGTGGTTCCCATGTCCTAATATTCCTTCTTTCCCTTATACAATTTTTTCTTCAGCTTGTTTTGACACAAAATCATCCGTGCAAGCACCTTAGAAAAGATTTTGGGAAAGAACTGTTCTTAAACACTGAGTAGACCACAGGATACAAGAACTTACTCTTTATTTTCCAAGAGTGGAATGTGATATTAGTATTTTTTTTCAAATGTAAATCTACCACTGTCCCCTGTCTACAGAAACACAAGGTTATATCTTTTGATCTGTTCCAGGAACGATGTTTTCTTTGCACCAAAGAAGGTTTGAGCTTATACCAATTCAGCTTTTTTATTTAAAAAAACAAACTAAACAAACAAAAACCCCTTCGACCTGCCTCTTTGTGCCATCATTTCTGCCTCCATCTCTGTGTACAGAGCAGCACTTGTAAGAATGCAAATCATGAATGTCTGAAGGTCCATTACTACTTGGGCAGATGCCTTCAGGCAAAACCAAGCTGATTTGTGCATATTTTAGTACCTCAAGCTGCTTTATAAAATATGCATGTCATAATTTGTGAGAGGAGTTTTTCCAAGTGCTGTGAGAGGAACAAAACTACTTGAATGTCTTATCAGAAAGGAAACAGGCTGCAACAGGACCTTACCAGGGCATCTGCCACAGTGATTTCATAGGAGTTCCATACAGAGGGTAGGCAAACATCAAGGAAAGAAGAGTGGAATTTAAAAAATAAGCTGGTTTCAGCTGCATCTGCAGTGGCTGAAGCATGAATGTTACATTGCTATGACAAAGGCTCAGAGGAGGGAAGTAAGAACTTCCTTGCTTGAGATCTAAAGATGAATCAAATGTCTGAAGTATGAAGAAGGATCTTTAAGTCCCTTAAATCTTCACTCCAGTGCCAGGACAGCAGTTTTGACTCAACTCTTAGCTAGACAGTTGGATTGGCATTGAGAAGTCCCTAAGCAATTGTATCTATGGTGGGTAGGTTCATTCCTAGCTGTGCTAAGTGTCTGCAGTACTCAGAGTAGAGATATCTACACAAATAGCTTCCTTTTTTGTACATCAACAAGGCTCTTCTGCAAGTACTCAAGGTTGGTGGCTTACACACAGCCCTATCTACTTAGATTCTTCAGGTTTGCTTGTGTTCATACTAATGTGGAGTTTTGGAGGGTTTCTTTCTTTGTTTATGTGTTGGTTTTTTTT
>NW_009954587.1:52378-56519 GCF_000747805.2 Chaetura pelagica | reverse complement strand
GCAGGAAAGTACCTTGATACTTCCACACAAAGGCTGGCACCATGTAAGGAATTCTAGCATCTCAGTTTTATAAGACAGATTAAAATAAATCCTTCCTGGGGCTTCCTGTTGTTTGTTTCAACCTGGTGTAAAAAGGCATTTTGAACAATCCCTGTTTTTCTGTTCTGTTTAACCTGCCAGATCTTTTCTCTGTCAATTAGGTCAGTACTTCCTGCCTAGTGCTGGGGGGGAGTCTCTTTCTCTGACTCATTACCTTTTGCTCTTGGGTGGTAGATGGTCCATATGGCTCCAATTGAGCCAAGTAACCAGAAGGCTTCTTTTCTGAGTCATAAGCAGCTTGTTGGCTGACTTTAGCAAGGACATGGTTTGGATCATTTGGGCTGTTAACAACAGGTAACTCACCAGCCAGTACAAAAAGAAAAGAGGAGGTAATGAAACACAGAAAGCAGTTTGCCCAGCTAGGAGGTGGAAGACTGGATTCTGCCATCTGTCCAAGAAAAATCAATGAGTCTTTAGTAATAGTATATGGAGTGTAAAAAATTAACCCAAAAATAGAATGAACATGAGTCATCTAGCTATAAAACCCAAATAGGCTCTTCCCTTTCAACTTCATCCCCTCTCTGATTTTGCCAGTTGGTGCCTCTTGAACCATGAATTTCATGAGGTGTAAGTGCCCCTTCCATGGTGACTTGTCAATGAAAAGCAGGCTGAATGGCATGATGCTTGTTGACACCTACAACACTCAGCAACGTGCTCTTCTACAGAGTGAGCATTGAGACATTTTATCACCCAAATATTATACAGAGGCAATTGAGAACAGAAGAGGTGCTAAAAGAAACCAGTTCTTTGCCTCTCTTCTGAGGAATAGAGTAAGACCTGTCTTTGCAGTCTTGACATGGTCTAGCATTGCCAGCTGCTGCAAGACACAAGAAGCCTTCATCTCTCATCTCCCAACCAACAGGTCCAAGATCCAGGGGAGAAGAATTCTAACCTTCATCTGTTTGCTCAGTAAATGGAATCTCAGCAACTCTCAAATTTCTTTTGCAAAATGCTTCACCTTCCCAGTGCAGGGGAGAAGGCTAAAAATTTAAACAAAATCCCCTGCTCAGCCTGTGTGAGCAAATAAGGTCATGAACCACTTCCATGACAGGGCTTGTGGGTCTAGTCTACCTACCCTAGGCAGTTGTGTTGGGCCAGTGTGGCAGGGGAAGTGCCCTGGCGGTGGCTCCTGTAAGAAGCTGCTGGTGAGTGAACCCCCCTGTCCTTATTTCAACCCACCAGCTTTTATTTTGATTTTTTTTTCTTCCCAGTCCCCAGTGTGGGGAGGCTTGAGTGAGTGGAAAGTGAGTGGTCCCCAGTGTGGGGAGGCTTGAGTGAGTGGATCCAGGGTTCTGTGTTACCTGCTGGCATAAACCAAGACAGAAGCCTCACCTGCCAACGAACACAGGGACCTCTCAGGATAAATTCTTTGATGCCAGCCCCACAGTCTCCATAACAGTGCTGGGGAGGGTGGCATTATGGGATAGGAATATGCAAAAAACCACTGAACCAATCTTTTTGTGTTTCTCTAGTCTATATACGATGTTCCCCTCCCTTCAGCATCCTTGTGGCTCTGTGCTGGACTCTTTCCAGCAGTTCCCTGTCCTTCAGGAACTGAGGGGCCCAGAACTGGACACAATACTCCAGATGTGGCCTCACCAAGGCAGAATAGAGGGGGAGGAGAACCTGCCTTGACCTACTAACCACCCCCTTTCTAATGCCCCCCAGATACCATTGGCCTTCCTGGCCACAAGGGCACATTGCTGGCTCATGCTCATCCTCCTGCCTGCCAGGACCCCCAGGTCCCTTTCTCCTACCCTGCTCTCCAGCAGCTCAGCCCCCAACCTGTGCTGGTCCATGGGCTTGTTCTTCCCCAGATGCAAGACTCTGCACTTGCCCTTCTTGAGTTTCATCAGGTTCCTTCCCACTCAACTCTCCAGCCTGTCCAGGTCTCTCTGAATGGCAGCACAGCTTTCTGGTGTGTCAGCCACTTTGACCTAGACAGAAATAATCACTTTGAATGTTATGGAAGCTCAATCTGTGCAGCTCCTGGGCACACAGGTTGCTGCATATGTCAGCATGGGGTATGCTCTGCATGACCCCAATTCCAACTGGCCACAGTGGCAAAGCAGAGCAGTCCCTGGAGTAAGACTATCCCAGTTCCTTCTCAGTAAATATCATTTTGGGATAGAATGGAAGTCAGAGGTGGGTAACTTTGGCAGCAGGGTCTCTGTATCCTTTCTTCATATGCAAGGTATTTCTGGTGTTTCACTTTGAGGAGTCTGTAGAGTCAACTTTGGATTTTCACAAACCTGATGGAGCTGTGCTTTTATTTTCTCTTAGTTTTGCTGCCATTGTACACAAAGACAAACTGATCCATGCTGGGCTTCCAAGATTGCCAGATCCCTTCACAGCTACTGCATAGAAATAATTTGAACTGTATTTACAGAACATGAGTTTAGGTTTGCTGCTTAGGTCACTACCTGTCCTGGTTTCCCTGGGACAGAATCACAGGCCAGCCCTGGCAGCCAGGTCACCAGTAGCCCCAAGTCAGGTGGGAGCAGAAGTCACAGGTGCATCCCACACCACTTGTGTCATCCTCACTCTACAAGGGGGAGGTGGGTGTTGTAGAGGGGAGTGGAAGGTCTGAAGGTTGCTTGAAGAATCACTGAACAAGGTAGCAACAAAAGGTGCTTTTAACATTGACTTCTGGAAGTGTGAGTTGGCAGAATTCAGGGGCAAGGTTCTCTCTGTTACTATGTGGAAGGATTGGGTGGGAGTGACTTAAAGAAGCCTCAGGGCAATTATTTATACAGGGATAGATGAGACTGAGTCAGGAGCAAATTGCAGTGATTTGCTCAGGAATCAGGGAAAAGGATGAGGAATAGAATATATTTAGAATAAAATGTTTGCATTCCTGGCCATATTTAAGCAGTGAGCAGACAAAAATTGCAAGAGGTGAAGAATGTGCATAATTGAATGAAATCTGTTCTTGAACTATCAAAACCAGGAATAAACTATCCTGATGCCAAGCACAGAGGTGTTTTCTGCTAAATCCATGGTACCTAGATTCATGGAAATATGAATGAAATACATCAATGCCTGGGCAGTTGAAACAAAGCCTGATTCCTTGGTGTAGATCTTGTGGAGAGAACCTGCAAGCCTCAAACAGTACAATTCTTTTGCAGAGTCCTGTGAGGGTGCTCTGTGGTATTGTGAGGGTGCTCTGTGCTCTCGTGAGGGTGCTCTGTGCTCTCGTGAGGGTGCTCTGTGCTCTCGTGGGGGTGCTCTGTGCTCTCGTGAGGGTGCTCTGTGCTCTCGTGAGGGTGCTCTGTGCTCTCGTGAGGGTGCTCTGTGCTCCTGTGAGGGTGCTCTGTGCTCTCGTGAGGGTGCTCTGTGCTCTCGTGAGGGTGCTCTGTGCTCTCGTGAGGGTGTTTTGCACCCTTACGCAATTACGATTTCTATCAAGCTTCACCAAGTTGTAATCTCATGTTTGCCAAGCAAATTTTCAACCCAACATGGTCAAAACCAGAAGAGTTCTGAAGTCTCTTGGCTCAATGCTCCTGCTCCTGACTGATCTTTTGTTTCCTTGCAAGGCTATTGTTTATTGGCAAGAAGCAAAGGTCTTACCTCTTGTCTCCTATTTCATGCCTGAACTTCATTTGTACTTATTTGTAGAGGATCTGCCTTTCCAAATAACCCCAGAAAAGAGGAAAAACAAAACGAAGACAATTAGGCCAAGGTGTATTCATATTTTCTGCCACGTGTTCTTCAGGTAAAATGTGACCACATGAAACATGTGTTTCCATGTGAAGAATATGGAATTAGTCATTCAGTTAGTTGCCAAACTGAGGGTGAATTGCAGGCAGGAAAGGTGTAGTGAGGAAGGTTTTTTTTCCTCATCACTTGTTGATGTAGAAAAATCTATGAGGTTATGTGGAGAGCAGAATATCACCCAACTGATGAACTCTAAAATGAAGTAGATTTTTTTGCCAGAATTTAATAGTAACACCTCTTTTTATGCTTCTATTGCTTCAGGCTTGAAAATACTTCATTGCAGATCCTTTCCTCTCCTTGTCACCCCTTCCTCTGTGTTCCTGCT
>NW_009954587.1:26771-52366 GCF_000747805.2 Chaetura pelagica | reverse complement strand
TTGAGCAGATGGTTTCTCATCTTCCTCTGGGAATTGTTTTGCCACGTTGTTACCTCAATTAATTTCAACTCCTATGGCAGTGATACAAAGCTTTTATTGGAATTTTGGAGTAGGACAATTCTTTAGCTGTGTGAAAGGGATGAAGCATTTGAAGATGAAATGTATCCTGAGTGTTTGCATTTGAAATATTAGTATTTTGCTAACATTGGGTCTGCTAGACACTTGCCTGAGTGAGAGGCAAAAGCAGAAATCTTTCTTAAAAATGTCTTTGTCCCTCTTGCCAGCTTCTATCCTCCTTTGGATTTATCCATGAGGGCAAATCAAATTATTAATTCCTTTGCCACACAACACTCAGGTGACTTTTTCCTGTGCAAAAGCTTAGAATGTCAGCTGCACTTTTGAACTAACATTGTCTCCCTTCCTTGCCATGAAGAAGTGACTTCTCCCACCACTTCTACCTGCTCTAGAGCTACTTGTCCAATACCTAAGATGTTTCTCATCTTGCCTCTGGTGAAGCTCTGGCCAGTCTGGCATGCATGGAACTTACAGAAGGCTTCCTTGGGGAAAAATGTGGGGTGGAAGCCAAATCATTGCTTTGGGAGCTCTGGCTCACCATTTGTGGACCATTGCTAGACCTGAATGGCAGGGATGGAACGGAAGGAATGAGGACTGGGAGGAAGGAAGTGCCATGTCTAATAAGTCTCAAGAGCATTTTTGACTTTCATCCTCTCAACACCAACATGGTTTTGTGTCAGGCAGGATATATTCCTGCTTGCCACCATTTCTGCCATGCAGAAATGACACTGAGGTCCACAAGATGTGACCCTGTTCAGCCAGAGCCCACCCAATCACAGATGTGGCCCCGAGATGTGCTTTCTGCTCTCAAATCTGCCATCAAGCAGCCTCCTGGTGACACACCATTCAACCTCTTGAATTACTGATGCTTCTGGCTCTCCAAATTCATGGTAGGAGACATTTTCAGAAGAATGGTGACTGTGAGGAATGTGCAAGCAGGAGAGCATGATCTCAGGATGAAGTGAAGTAAGAAATCAGTGCAGCTCTCCAATTCTTTGAGTAGAAGTTGGGCAATTGAATAGTTTTTGCAATCATAGATTAAAAGACATTCTTATTTAAAGCAGGGATCCTTGCTGCAGTGCTGTGATGCTTCCAACTAAGTATCTTACCATTTTCCTAGCTGCAAGAACCTACTCAAATTTAGGATGACATTTTCAAGCACCAAACTTAACACCACATACCCCGTCCCTTCCAGTCTCATGATTTTTAATTAACACTTCAAATGAAGCAGTTAGCTGAGTAGTTCTGTAGCCAGGAAGAGCAGGGGAACATTTCCCTCAGACATTTTCAGGCAAGGCTTCTGTTTTTCATAGAGATTCACATGTTGGAGGATGAGTTAATTCCATTGGTGAAGGTGTGTATCTGAGATTCCTTTTAGAGTAATTTAAAAAAAAAAAACAAACCAAAAAACCCAAACAGTCCACAAAATGAAGCTGTGGGTTCCAGTTTTTTTCTTATTTCTAAATCTCAGTCACAATTTTTGAAGCACTTAAAAAAGCCCCACAACTTCTCTCACAGAAGAAAATGTTCACACCACTTTCTAACTCTGGAAGCTGATGGTTTTGCTGAAGGAAACTGAGCTGACAAATGCAACAGCTTGAGCAAACTCATGCATCACAGACACTACAAACCATTCCAATTGCTAATTAATCTTTTGGCTGGTGCATCAATTTGAATTGTTCTGTTTTCACTCATCTGGAGCCACAGTTCTCTGGGCTGAAGATCAGTGGGATTTTCCCTAGAGGAATATAGATCAATTATTATTTTACTTCTTTTCTATAACATTGTTGATGTGTGTAATAAATGATGCCTCTCCTCACTTCCTACTTTCCAAATAGTAAAAAATGGTGATAGAAGAGACTCCTCACCCCATCTTTTTTTCTCTCTTTTCATGTGAGGGGAATGTTTTGCCTCCCCCCTGAGAAACCCTGCCAAGCAATTTCCTCATCAGGAGAAGAACCAACTTACTAAGGATATGCATCTATTTTAAAGGGAAACTTGTTTCACCTCATTTGTTGGTGATTGTTAATTTAAGGCTGAAGTCAATGTCACAGATAATCTTATAAATCTGAAATACATTTTTTTCAGTAGCACTGGCACCAACATGGTTTTGCATTATTAGAGGAGTGGGACAATGGGCTGTGGGGTTCATATAAGGCAATTGAAGTGCAAGGTGTGGTTTAGGTCACTGTAACTCCCTGGTGAATGAGCCCAGTGCTTTTGCTACTGCTTGGTAGCACAATATTTAGATGACTGCTAATTCTGGTTGACCTGTGGGGCCATTTCCAAACTTACTGGGTGGGACTTGTCTGCGTCCAGAGGAGACATCTCGTTATAAAAAGGAGGATGACCCAAACTTTTGCCCATAGGAACTGGGAACTCCACCAAGACGACTGTCATATTGAGCTGCAAACCTCAAAATCTCCTCTTCTGTAGATGTGGAAGGGAGCAGGTTGCATGTGCATCCATCTCTGGATGCAGAAGACTTGGCTGCAGAGCCACCTGCTTGCTAGGTGCCAGGAGAAATGGGTGAGGGCTAGATGCTCCCACCAGTTCTTGAAACAGAAGGTAGCTGGTAGAATGAAGGTGTATCAGGAGACCAGGGGAATGAAGGTGTATCAGGAGACCAGGGGAATGAAGTGCAGAGGATGTCATGCCCATCTAGCTGCAGGGTCTACAGAAAGCAAATGGGAGAAGACTCAGTGTAGGAAGCCCACACCATAGCCCACACAGGGTCTACAGAAAGCAAATGGGAGAAGACTCGGTGTAGGAACTTGTCTGCAAGCCCACACCATAGCCCCTGCATTTTCTGGAAGCAATAACAATTTGCTACCCAATGTGAGTTCCACATTATTCCTCCATGGAATGGCTGCCAGTGCTAAAATTGTCCTAAGGGACTGGGAGTTAAGGTGGGTTTGCTGCATAAGCTGAGGCAGAAGCAGCCTGGGAGCTGGTGGAGCTGGTGAGTGAAATAGATCTCAAAAGCTTCAGGTCTTTATGCTCTGTGGAATTATTATTTTTTTTGTCTGAACTGAATAGAAATCAAAATGACTGGATCTGATGCCAAACCCTGCTCCATATGTTTTACCTTCAGCAGAATGTTCTCCCTTTCATAGTCAGTGGTTACAACGGGCTACTGTGATCCCTCCAAAGCTTTAGAAGAAGGTCATGAGCAAGAACATTTGCAGTTGTTTTGGAGAGTCCTTCAGAGGCCAAGGCAGGCAGAAAAGCAGTCACATCATGCTCTGAGATGGCCAGAGATTTCATTTTTATGGCTATCATCAAATAACTTTTCCTAGAAGGTCGTAATTATAACACAAAGGGAAAAGGGAGAAATTACTACTCCTAAGTAGCCTGGAGGAAAGTAAACTTGGCATTGGCTGCTGGTTTCAGTCTTATCTTTAGGTGCCTCTCTCAATTTAGGTGTAAACTAGGAAAGGAGAATAATGGGAAGCACTTTTGTTGCTGGAATAGCCTGCAATATTCAGGCTCATTCGAGAGCAAGTTTAATTTCACTTGCTTTGCTACAGGTTCCTCTCAAGTGCTGCAAGAGCTGGCCAAGTGTTATTTGCTGAATCATTTATTGAGTATTATTTTGAGTATAAAACATTCTCTTCCTATTGGAAACCCAACTAATAGAACCAATCTAACAACTCACAGAGTTGATTAAACAATTTGACAAATTTTCAATGAAGATTTTAAAGAAAATATTCAACCTTTACCAGGTTTGTATCATAATATCCCCAGTCCTCTCCACAACAAACAGAGCTCAGTACCCAGCTAAATCAACCAAGCCCTGGAGCTGTGCTTACAAACATCTGCTGATCACTACTGAATAAATTGCTTCAGTTCTGGAAGTCTGAGCTTTAAATTCATCTTTCCTCATTATGGTGAAAAATATAGGGCCCATTTGAATGGCCACAGCTTTGAGAGAGGGAAAATCCTTCCTCTGTCCCCCTGACAGGGAGCTACTTCTCTCTTCTTATTTGCAAAGCTATGAATCCCCATATTCCAAATGAAGTACTGATCTTCTGGTGGTTTAGAACTTTTCCTATAACCCCAAAGCAGAGGAAGGTAAGAAGTCTTTGCTGTAAGTAATTTAGTTACAAACTCTGCTCTGCTCTCTGCTCTGCTCTAATGAGACCACACCTAGAGTGCTGTGGCCAGTTCTGGAGCTCCCAACATAAGAAGGATGTAGAGCTCCTGGAGAGAGTGAAGAGGGCCATGAAGATGATCAGAGGGCTGGAGCAGCTCTCCTAAAAAGAGGTTGGGGTTGTTCAGCCAAAAGAAGAGAAGGCTCCAGGGAGACCTTATAGTGACCTTCCAATACCTGAAAGGGGCCTCTAAGAAGGCTGAGGAAGAGCTGGTCACAGGGCATGTAATGATAGGACAAGGGGTGATGGTTTCAGGCTAGAGAAGGGTAAAGTGAGGTTGGACATGAGGAAAAAGTTCTTTACTATGAGGGTGGTGGATCCCTGGAACAGGTTGCCTAGAGAGGTGGTGGAGGCCCCATCCCTGGAGACATTCAGGGTCAGGCTTGATGGGGCTCTGAGCAGCCTTTTCTAGTGTGAGATGTCCCTGCTTATTGTAGGGGGGCTGGACTAGATGGCCTTTAGAGGTCCCCTGGCCAAGTGTTATTTGCTGAATCATTTATTGAGTATTATTTTGAGTATAAAACATTCTCTTCCTATTGGAAACCCAACTAATAGAACCAATCTAACAACTCACAGAGTTGATTAAACAATTTGACAAATTTTCAATGAAGATTTTAAAGAAAATATTCAACCTTTACCAGGTTTGTATCATAATATCCCCAGTCCTCTCCACAACAAACAGAGCTCAGTACCCAGCTAAATCAACCAAGCCCTGGAGCTGTGCTTACAAACATCTGCTGATCACTACTGAATAAATTGCTTCAGTTCTGGAAGTCTGAGCTTTAAATTCATCTTTCCTCATTATGGTGAAAAATATAGGGCCCATTTGAATGGCCACAGCTTTGAGAGAGGGAAAATCCTTCCTCTGTCCCCCTGACAGGGAGCTACTTCTCTCTTCTTATTTGCAAAGCTATGAATCCCCATATTCCAAATGAAGTACTGATCTTCTGGTGGTTTAGAACTTTTCCTATAACCCCAAAGCAGAGGAAGGTAAGAAGTCTTTGCTGTAAGTAATTTAGTTACAAACTCTGCTCTGCTCTCTGCTCTGCTCTAATGAGACCACACCTAGAGTGCTGTGGCCAGTTCTGGAGCTCCCAACATAAGAAGGATGTAGAGCTCCTGGAGAGAGTGAAGAGGGCCATGAAGATGATCAGAGGGCTGGAGCAGCTCTCCTAAAAAGAGGTTGGGGTTGTTCAGCCAAAAGAAGAGAAGGCTCCAGGGAGACCTTATAGTGACCTTCCAATACCTGAAAGGGGCCTCTAAGAAGGCTGAGGAAGAGCTGGTCACAGGGCATGTAATGATAGGACAAGGGGTGATGGTTTCAGGCTAGAGAAGGGTAAAGTGAGGTTGGACATGAGGAAAAAGTTCTTTACTATGAGAGTGGTGGATCCCTGGAACAGGTTGCCCAGAGAGGGGGTGGAGGCCCCATCCCTGGAGACATTCAGGGTCAGGCTTGATGGGGCTCTGAGCAGCCTGTTCTAGTGTGAGATGTCCCTGCTTATTGTAGGGGGGCTGGACTAGATGGCCTTTAGAGGTCCCTTCCAACCCAAGACATTCTATGATTCTAAGGCTGAGCTGTCAGGGTGGAAGGAGCTGTGCAGTTGGCCTGGGTTCAAACTCACTGGTGCTCAGGAGTTGACTCTCCAGGTAAGAATGCAGATCGGGTCTGTGACATTTTTCCTAGGATAATTAACCTGCTGAATTATCCTTGGAATAGTTCATGGCTATTAAAACCCATGTTCTGATTAGCATGAGGTCTCTGAGCCTTGCTTACTGGGCAGTTTTTCCTATAATATTTACAATTTCACACAATCCAGTAAGGATTTTATAAAAGGCTTTCCAGGAGTAACAGTGTTGTTACCATCCATGATCATATCCTCTCCTAACTGTGGGAAACCATGTGTAATGAGGGAAATTTAACATCATAGGAGACCAAGGGAAGAGGATACTCAGCCTTAAGACTTCTGGAGGAAATAAACTGAGGAACCAGATCAGATAAAAAGAAAACCCAACAAGTTTTAATGTCCTTTTATAGAAATGTCAGAGGCAAGGGTTTCTCCACAGATACAAGATGAAAAAGAGATAAATGAATACCTGGTAGGGCTAACATAAAATATAAAGTATTTGGTTTTCTACTGGTGCTTTGCATCAGTGAAGAGCTTCCTGCAAAGAGAGAAGATCATAAGCAAGAAAAAAAATACAAGGTATGTCTTCTAAGAGCAGGGACCAGCATGGCGTTTTGGAATCTTTTGGAGCTGAACAAGTTTTTTACTGGTGTTTTTTTTTGTGTATGTGGTTTGGAGCTTAATATTTCCTTTTACTTTTTGTTCTGGAAATAACAAATGTATTTGTTATGGTGACAGAGCTGGAGCAGCTCTGCTCTGGAGCCAAGCTGGGAGAGTTGGGGTGTTCAGCCTGGAGAAGAGAAGGCTCCAGGGAGACCTTAGAGCACCTTCCAGTGCCTGAAGGGGCTCCAGGAAAGCTGGGGAGGGGCTTTTGGCAAGGGATTGTAGTAAGAGGTTTGTTGGGTTTTTTGAAAGCTGAGATAAATGAGACTGGAGAAACAAGTCTAAATGAATTATCTTAATGCAACCCAGGGTGCTTTACAGCAAATACATAAACCAAAATCAGTCAAGAAAAACAGACAAATAGATAGCACATAGTACCTTGGAACTGTCAGCTTTTTGCAGTGTTCTTTATGTTGACTTGAAAATCAACACCTGCACCCATAAATGAAGAAAGAATGGAAATGTTCCTGAAAGGCTTCCATCCTCACATGGTTGCTGACACTTTTGGGCAGTAAGTTAACACAAGCTGCCACTGTCAACAGTTCTGAGATCACACACAAAGACATCATCAGGAAAGAGGGCAGCACATCTACCAGCTGAGTTTTCCTTGCCCTGTGTTAAATCTTCTGCTCTAAGAATGATGAAAAATCATCTTCTCATTTCCAGACTGTAAGAGATGTCTCCCTGGAAACATTTCTGCTGGCAGTTTGTTTGCTCTCTCCTTAGCATCATCACTCAGGATGGAATTTCATGTCTTGAAGTGTTTAGATGGATTGTTAGGGCAGATGTACTCTGCATTTATTGGGGAGAATTTGCATGGTTTCCTTTTGACTAGCTCCAGTTGCTGCCAGGAACATTTGGATGGCAACAAATAGCATCTTAATAACACAGAAGCCCCAGACAAAATGCATGGGTGGTGGATTTTTACTCTGTTGGGGAATCTTCAAACCAGATGCATGACAAACTGAATATCTTGCTGGCAGGATCCCCTAGACAGGCTCCAGCAAACCAACCAGTATTTTAAAGAAAATGACACTGATTCAACTCTCTCCAGTAAAGAAAAGGGCAGATTTCCAGTGGGGAGCTCTGTGGGAAGTGTTGCTCACAGCTGGAGATCATAAAGCAAGGGCCCTTCTCTGAACCTGTTTGCTGCAGCTTGGTGAGAGGGACAAAGATTTTTCCCTGGGGTGGCAATGAGGGTGTTTCAGTCTCTGTGTCTCACCCCACCCCCTGATCTTGTAGTTTGAACATGGTAGTCAGCTTCCAAACCAGTGTGGCTGGTGCCACGTGCTGCTCTGACAATGCTGCTGCTTAATACATGAAATTAGTTCCAGAACTCTGGTGACATTGACAGTCAGTTATTCAAACTCTGGCAGCAGCTAAGCAGAATCAAGTGATTTTCATAATGCCTTGGAAATGAAAGTCATAAAGAAAAATATCTTTTATTAAGTGCTAGAAGGGTGCTTTTTCCCCAGTGCCAGTTCCTTTGAATGGTGACTCTACATGCTGATTGTACAGCAATATATCTCCCTGTCTTATGCTATTTGGTACATTTGTTTTCTGGAGCTGTGGAGTAGAGTTGGTCACATGATTTGTTTCAAGTGAATTACCCAATGATTATTTTTTTAATGACTGCATTCTTTCTGACTTAGAATCTATCATTACTGGAGTGCTTCTGCAGAAGGAAAATATTCTCTGGTAACTCATTTTTTTTCCATATTCTCCCTTCCCTTTCCTCCTTCATCAGTTGTCAAACAAATTAGCTGGCATATTGTGTGAGGTTATTTACTTCAGTTGTTTAAGCAACTTTCAGAAAACCATCAGTTGAAAGCAGAGCTGCTCATAAATTGCCTGAAATGTTTTGGCTTTCCCAACCAATTATATTCCCTCAGGAATGCAGTGGTGTTGATGAAACTTTCATCTGATCCCCATCATAGGCAGAAACTGAAAAAAACAACCTGGTGCCTGGGCCACCACCATCCCAGGGGAGTCATAGAATCACAGACTGGTTTGGGTTGGAAGGGACCTTAAAGATCATCCAATTCCAACCCCCCTGCATGGGCAGGGACACCTCCCACCAGCCCAGGTTGCTCCAAGCCCCATCCAACCTGCCCTTCAACACTGCCAGGGATGGGGCAGCCACAGCTTCCCTGGGCAACCTGGGCCAGGCTCTCACCACCCTCACAGGGAAGAATTTCCTCCTAATGTCTGACCTCCATCTCCCCTCTTCCAGTTTTGATCCATTCCCCCTTGTCCTCTCACAACAACTGAGAAAAATCATAGAACAGCTGACTAAGAGCACACACCTATCTTAGAGAAGGCTTAATTGAGGTTCCTGTCATCTTATTTTTGACTTAAAAGTGTCTAGAGCCTGGTCGTTAGACAGAGATTCTTCTCAAAACTTTGGCCCTTCCTTTCTCCTTGAAGTGAAAGACTTTCATGGCATCAGCAAAATCCAAGACTGGGACATGCTTGAGAATAAAATAAATAGCTTCTGTCATTCAAAAGGAAAAAGAAAATAAGAAGTGAGACATTATGTTTAGTTATCTAAGTTTTCAAGACCTCCATTATCTCATACCCACCTCTCTTTTCCTCTCAGCTGACACAAATGAAATGACCTGGGGATCTGAGATCCCAGCCCAGAAAGAACCTCCACAGTGTTACCACTGCCCACGTGTTGAAAGATGTCATCTCTGGTCTTGAACTTCCAGATTCTCCAGGACCCAGGTAACACACACACTGTCCTGCATGTCCTGCATGCACTGTCCTGCATGTAAGAAGATGTCACTGTGTCAAGTAACTTTTTTACATGGGAACACTTTGCTGTTCCCCACATTGTGACTTCTAGAAAGATGGAATGTAGATGTAGAAACTACTGCTAGTTCACCTAGGTGAATAATAACTCATATTCATAATAGAATCATAGAATCATTAAGGTTGGAAAAGACCTTCAAGATGATTGAGTCCAACCATAATCCAGCTACCACAACCACTAAGCTATATCCTGAAAGGCCACATCTAAATGCTTCTTCAACACCTCCAGGGATGGTGCCTCCACCACCTCCCTGGGCAGCCCATCCCAAGGCCTCACCACTTTTTCAGTAAATCAGTTTTTCCTAATATCCAACCTAAACCTCCCCTGGCACAACTTAAACCCATTTCCTCTCATTCTATCACTAGTTACCTGGGAGAAGGGGTCAACACCAGCCTCTCTACAACATCTCTTCATGTAACTGTAGAGAGCAATAAGATCTCCCCTGAGCCTTCTCTTCCCCAGACTCAGTTCCCTCAGCCTTTCCTTGTATGACATGCCCTCCAAACCCCTCACCAGCCTTATTAATGATCAAATATAGCTGGACTGTGGAGTTCAGAGTATTACCTTTAGGTGTTAAGAATCCCTTCACTTCTTCCAGCTCCTCTTGATGCCCATTAGTGAGCCCAACAACACTTTCTCCTAAGAGCTCCTAGTCTTGTTTTGCAACCTGCCGTTCTTTGAGCCTCTCCTTCCCCTCAGCAACCTTTTCTAGAGGCTACTCACTTTCCTTTGCAAAAAAACAAGCCTTAATAATAATCTGAATTAATCTGGTTACAGCTGCCAGTGCTGATTAGACACTGGCCCAGGTTGCTCAGGGAGGTTGTGGCTGCCCCATCCCTGGAGGTGTTCAAAGCCAGGTTGGGTGAGGCTTGTGCAGCCTGGGCTGGTGGGAGGGGTCCCTGCTCATGGCAGGGGGGTTGGAACCTGATGATCTTTCAAGTCCCTTCTAACCTTCACCATTCTATTATTCTCATTATGATTTTGATCATTGATTAAAAACTCCCTTAGTCGTGGTGTTTCCTCCACGTAAAGGTTCTTAGACGTTGTGGTCAAGCCATCTCCTGTCTTAGGATGCCAAACAGATGCAGAACTTTAAATCTTAGTCCATAAGGCATTTTTATTTGTCTGTGTAGCTTCATTCTTTATTGATATCCTGCTTTCAAATTTATATTCACTGCCTTCAAACATGCATGTGCTTTCAGCCAGCAGTGACTCTGCCCCAGCTATGGTTCATTTTGAGTATTCAAAACCCTTTTTCTTCAACACCCCCCAAACTTAATTCCTTTTTCTTCTCCCAGTCAGTTGACCCTAATTTTCCTCACCTTTCACAAACGAGATTTCTTAAGGCACTCAGCATATGTGGTGTGTTGGAAAAATGCTTTGCTTGCCCTGGTGTATTCAGCTGTCCCTAAGCAACTCTTGTCTTCTCATGTGGGTTAAAGTCATCCTAATCTATCAGAAAAAAGTCCAAATGCACAGTTCCTGTGCTGGCTGCAACACCACTTTGTCAAGAAAATTTTAACATTTGTATTTTAACATCTACAAGATAAAGCAGATAGTGAGAAATATAATAAATACACCTAAAATGGTGGGGGTTTTGTTTGGGTTTTTTTTTCTCTTTGGTTTTCTTGTTAGGAGGGAGAAATCACTTCAGTACAGGCTGCACTTGCCCTCCAGCCTATGTTTCCCAAAATCAGAAATACCAAAAAACCACAGAGCTGCTGACAGATCTGACACATTGTGGAGATGTGTCAAAGGAATAGCCTGGAGCAAGCCAAGAACAAACAGCTACCAGAAGGTCTTCCTGGGCTGGAGCAGTTAGCACATGGACTCGTTTTGCTGGGATATTTCTGCATCCTGAGCTATAAATTACCCAACCAAAATGCTTGTTGAATATACACCTTGCCTAGACAGCAGAGTGTTGGAGGTACCTGAGCTACTTTTGACCATGATAACGTTCCCATGCAGTGCAGAGCCACACAGAAATGCTTGCTCCAGTCCCAGGAGGCTGCATAACAAGCATGTGTGGCTACCAAGCTAGATCTCCAGCAGATCTGTCACTCCTGAGGCTGCTTTCAGAACTGGTGGTTTCAGCACTTAGAGAACCATAGCATTTTGCACTACATCATTGCTGACCTACCACCCCTTTTTGTGTCTGAGAACTGCTTCTCACCTTTTGATTGCTTTCCCATCTCTCAACAGAACAGTGTTTGCTGCTCCCTCCACCACCTCTGAATCCTTCTTGTTTCATGAACAACAGCCCAGCCCTCTCTTTGCTCCTCCACACCAGGAGGCAGAGCTCCTCAGACTAGGGAACATCTCCATCCCCCATCTCTCTTGCAGCACCCCCAGCTAAATTGACCCCTTTTATTTACTTAAAAGGAATGAAAAAAATCTGAACATCCCTTTTCCCTGTCCTTAAAGAGCAGTTGGAATCAGCACACCTGTTGGAGTGCTGGCTGCATTTGCATAGCCTCTTTGGACTGTCTCCTCTTTCCTAGACAGAGATGAGAGACAGCTCAGATTGGACTAAAAATGCATATAGAAGGACTAGAAACCCCAAACTTCCTCTTGGGAACTTGTGTCTTTCAGTGCTGTATCCTCCTCTCCCCTTCTGGAAACTTTCTGCATTCAGCACATCCAAAAAGGGACAATGGGACACTTTGCATCTGACCCAGGCTATATTCCCATCCTTCCTTCTCAGCCTGTAAATTCATCTCATATTTCCTCCCTACCTTGCTGTTCTATGATGTTTCTCTGCTGAGGCATGTCTTGTAGCACACAGAGACACAATACTGCTCCTCTTTTCTGAGCAGAGCCTTTTCCTTAGATATATGTAGGTAACCACCCTGGCAGCTTTGTGACTTGGCCCACATGTCAAGGGACTCACCTGACCAGCTTTATTTCACTTGCAGAGACCCAATGAATTTTTAACCTTCTCCCTAGAAAAAAATACTCAGTGAGCTTTTATTTTTTGAAGAATTAAAATGTTGTCCCATCCTTGTCAGTAGTTTAGAGTTGTTTCCTCTGTGCTTCAGTAGTACATAAAAGCTTCAACCTATCAAGGAGAGGAGCTGTCACAAGGACTTGGTGAAGGTTACCTTGATAGTGCATGGATCAGGAACCAGAAGAAACTACCCTTTGTTAAAGTTCCTTTCAACACAAACTGTTCTCTGATGTTATGATTCTGCCTGGGCAAAGTTGTAAAAATATAACCCCCTTCTTTTTCACATTTCAGAGATTGGAAAAGCCATGTGTTAAGAAAACAAAGATGCAGAGTGGAAGAGAGAGAGAGAAGTGCACAGAAGAGGCTCACAGGGGGGGCAAAAAAACCCCAACAGATAATGGAGTGAGGATGAGGCTGCCAAACTTTGTGGCAGTGAAACAGCAGATGGGCTATCATTTTAGTGAGTCATCCCACAGATGGTTCAGCAGATGGATTCTGCTGGATTCATACAGCTTAGGTGGAACTTTCAGTTGCTGATCTTGACAGGCAGGGCAGCTTCAGTAGAGATGAGAATCATAGTCATAGAATCATAGAATGGTTTGGGTTGGAAAGGACCTTCAAGATCATCTAGTTTCACCCCCTCTGCATGGGCAGGGACACCTCCCACCAGCCCAGGTTGCTCAGAGCCCCATCCAATAAATGCCATAGATGAAGACAGCTCCTGTATTTTCTCCAGCTACATGAGTTTTGTTGTACCCCTACATGCAAGCAAGGGGAGGGAAGTGTGACACAACTGTCTTCCCAAGATATTCCACAATACCTGTTGTCTGTCTCCTGATGACCACACCTCTGATTCTATGTTGATTATGTCAAGCCTTCCTCTCAATTCCAATGCAGCTTATCCCAAATGTAAAGCACATGTGAGATAATGCAGCAAATACATTCTCTTTCCTGGTTTCACACACATAATGTTTAGATGTTGTCCTTTACATGTCATCAACCATCCCATAATCTGACTGATTCCAGATGAATAAGATCTTTAGCAGTTGATATTCACAGGAACACAACAGAGTAGGTGAGTGTTACAATTTTATATTTATAACATACCCTGCTAACAGCTACTCATAAAAATAACTCCAAAAACATCACACAACCCAAGAAGTTTGCATGACTAATCTGTTTGAAGCAAGGCTAATTTTAAAATATAGTCTCCAGATATGAAAAAAAAAGGAAAAAACCAGTGCTGCAAAGATAACTGGAAGAACAACAACAAAAGAACACATTCAAAATTAGATTCAATATTTACAGAGACTGAAATGGCATAAATTTTATCAATACAGTTTAAAAGTGACTCTACACAGCTCTGTGTTTTCTTTCAATATACAAGCTGGGGTGTTTTTTTTCCCCCAAAAAAAACTATCTTGAAGTTCCAGCCTGGCATAATCTTTGAAGTAGCAGGTCAAACTTTTTGCTTCAAACTCTGACTCCAGGCTTTGCAGCATTATTGCTCAAACTTTTTGCTTCAAACTCTGACTCTGACTCCAGGCTTTGCAGCATTTTGTGTTGCCATCAGTTGAAGAAAAAAAGTGTGCACTAGTTGTAGTTACTCTTTCTTTTAAAGAATTGCAAACAAGATCTTTTAAATTTAAATTATCAGAGTCCACAATTTAGCATCTAAAGCCCAGTGACTGTACTGATGATCCACAGATTCATTACAAGAATTGGAATTCCTGGGAAGACCGTTTGCAACAGCCTGCAGGATTTATCAGGTCAGGAAAACCCAATCAAGAGTCTATGAAATGCTACCCTTTTGTTCTGTTATTATTATGGACTCTGTTGTAATATATTTCTGTAAAAACAGCTGCTAAAATGACAAGGTATCTGTTCAACTGCAAAAACATCATCACATGACTTACTACAGGGAATCTCTTGGGAAGACTGAGACCTTGCACTTTTACATCAAGGGAGAAACCAGACTCATCATCTAAAATCCTGGACTAGCCAAGGTTCGCTAAGAGGACAAGACATATTGAGTCTAATGCACCTTTGTCCAAGTTAAGACTCCAAGGATCCTTGCTTTGTGCACGAGCTGATCTGGCACAACCTGGCAGTGCAGTGACCCAACATGAGCCAGCCTGTGCTCTCCTTCCATGCCACCTAGATTTTCTTTTTGGAAGGAAAAAGTTGGCTTCAAATGGTTTTACCACCTCATTTCTGCCAGCTAGTCGAGAGACAAATGTTGTTCTATGGAAAGCAAAGATGTCTGCAGGTTGCCATGATTTCTTTTTACAAAAAAGACTGTCCTTCTGGGTGGCATCTTTGACAGAAAATATCTTCTCCAGGGGATGAAGCTTTTTTTCCCACCTTGGACTGTGAGGGTCTAGATTCCCAAATGGCCTAAGAGTACTAATGCAATAAAGAGGAATTAAAAATACACTTAAATTCCTAAGGTACAACAAAACACTTAAATGCTTTACATGTTCATGAGACATGTGGATATGTAGGAAAGAACTTTTTGGACCATCATTCTCCTAAAGGACATCTCACAAGCTAATGAGAAGGACTGGCATATAAAAATGTGCTGCTTCTCTGTAGAGAGGTCATCTTCCACTTGGTCTTCTCACCAGACTGTCCTCACCTCAGATTCCAGGCTCTTGATACCAAGGCTAAGAGGAGTAAGAAAAGCTTTAAACACACATGCAGGAGCTTGTCAGTGGAGCCTCATTTCATCTCCATGTCTGGTCTTAAAACGTAGCCAGAGAAAATGTGAGCAGCTGAAGGATAGCAAGGAGTGAAGAAATGGCAAAGGGAATAAAAAATGGGAATAAAACAAGTAATTTGGGTCAAGATCACTTTTAGAGGAAGGCAGGAGAATAGATCCTGTTAAGGGTCCATAAAATGCCCTGTAGGTTTTGGATCAGGATATAGGTCTTCAGTATCATTAAACAGGACATATTATCACATCCATCAGGGAGAGTTTGGATTATCAGATAGAAAATGAAGCAAAAATGCTCTTAATGAGAGAAAAGCCAGATTTGCAGAAAGATAACATGCATCCTTCTCCAAAGCAGCAGGAGATAAAGTGATTTTAGATTTTTGTGTTGATAGGTAGTAAGGCCATTGTAAAATGAGTGGGGATGAGACTTGGGAGGAGTTTTTTGAAGTCAGAGGAGAAAGAAAAAAATAATAATAAATAATAATAAATAAAATAATAAAAACATACAAAGAGAAATCCTTCTAAAAATTTTATCAGCTGTAACTGAAAGGATGATCCTCTCTGAAGAGAAACGTTGGACCTGTTAGCAAAGACAGAGTTGAAGACATAGGGTAAGAAAGTAAAAGTCACTGAAAAAAACTCATGCCCTAAAATATATGCAAGCAAATAATAGCAAGGCCATGTTTTTGCATGGAATGTCACTGTACACAGCACCTCTGCAAGGAACTTCCTCAAGTGACACTTTAAAATGGCATCTTCCTGGTGAAGTGTGGCAGCTTCATCTGACAGCCTTGCTTTTTAAAGACATTCCCTTAAATTAGTAGCCAATGTCACCCCAGTTCCTTTTTTCTCTTCCTTTTTTATAGCTCTTTTCTGTCCTTGTTCAGTTCTCCTTCCACAAGATTTTACCTTTTTGTCATGCTTCTTAGGGCCCATTGGCATCACCCTTAGTTGTCTTTGAGGTGCTTTTTTCCCATGGAAGAAGAAGGAGCAATCCCAATTGATGAGCTGGAAAATTACAGCTAATCTGTCAAAACCACCATGACCTCCCACAGCTGGTTTGGTTTATTTTTTGTTTCCTTTCAAGCAAGTTCCCTTTCCTATGCACCTGTCAAATTAGCCATCCCTTACAAGCAGTTTATAATAGAAAATGTCCAGGTGAAATAAACTGGTGGCCCAGTTCCTGATTTGTAATTTATCAGGCTGTGGAAGAACTGTCTCCAGTATCTCATTTACAGCTGTTATGCCTCAACCATCACTCCTGGGAGAGGGGACCCCTTTCCATGGCACTGGAGTCAGGAAGTCTGGTACCCTCAAGAGCACAGATGAAGTTAACTTCCCAGCAGTAGCAAAACAGGTGGCCACTGAGTACTTTGCTGCTTTCCTCCCCCCCCGCCCCATGCTCATACACAAGCCCTCCCTTCCCTTCTTTTGTAGGGCAACCTGAGGGACCTGAGAACCTGAAATGAAGAGGCAGGTTGGACAGCAGTGGTTGTGAAGTGAGGAAGGATGGGAATCTGAGCAGAGAACCAGAAGATGCCAGACTTGGTAAGAAGCAGATTTCACACACAAAGAATTGGTAACTAGGGGGGGAAAAAAAAAGAGGACAGGTGAGTGGGCTGCTTTAGTAGACACAAAGGCAAGATTCTCAACCTATAAGGAAGAGGCAAATGGTGATAAACATTACAGCAGCAATGGGAAATCTTCAACTGCTTGAAAATGAAAGGGATGGGTACAGCAGCAAACACAAGGATAAAACCAGTCCTGTACAAAATGAGTTCCCAGTATCACTGAGCATAAAAACCAGCAGGGATTTGGTTGTGTGAATGCAACTATCATGCCTGTAGGGCAGAGACCTGTTGCTTGATGGTGATAGAGTGAATGGAGCAGGCACTGAGAAGGTGAAATACTTCTCAAGAAAACAGCTAAATCTGATCAGACACTTGATTTAAGCATGTGGGGGTGATGTTCACCTCCTGAGCATTTACAGTGGGGTCTAAACCATGCACATTAGCAACTTGGGTCCATTTGCAGGTGGGCTTTCAGCAGGGCTGGCTCTTACCAAGGTTTCCTACCAAAGGAAAGTTGTGGTCAGGATAGCCACACTCTTCCTGGATTCTTGTCACTGTAGGAGAGTAGGAGCAATAAATGCAAATCTGCAAGTAAATTCAATATCTTGCTCAGCTTTGCAGTGGCTAAGGGTAAGGTCAGGAAGCTGGATATTGGATCCTGAAGGCTCTGCTGCTAAGGCATGTGGAAAACAAGGCTGGTTGGTGACAGGCTACACAGCTTCACTAGGGGCAAATCCTGCCTGCCTAATTCAGTAGCTTTTTATGATGGGGTCACAGCATTGGTGGACAAGGGGAGAGCAACTGATATCATCTACCTGGACTTGTGCAAAGCTTTTTGCACTGTCCCACGTGACATCCTGGTCTCTAAACTGGAACAATATGCACTTGATGGATGGACCACTTTTTAGGTAAGGAACTGCAAGCGTTTTGATCAACAGCTTGATGTCCAGATAGAGACCTGTGGTGAGTGGTGTTTCTCAAGGCTCAGTGCTGGGATTGGTTCTCCTGAACATCTTGGTCAGTGACATGGACAGTGAAGCTGAGGGCACCCTCAGCAGGTTTGCTGGCAACACCAAAGTGTGTGGTGAGGTTGGAGGGAAGTGATGCCATCCAGAGGGACCTTCACAAGCGTGACAAGTGGGCTCGTGCAAACTTCATGAAGCTCAGCAAGGCAAAGTGCAAGGTCCTACAGCTGGGCCGAGGCAACCCCAAGCACAAATACAAGTTGGGTTGGAGAGGAGACCCAGAGGAGAAGGTCTTGGGGGTGATGGTGGATGAGAAGCTCAACATGAGCCACCAATCTGCACTTGCAGCCCAGAAACCAACCGTGTCCTGGGCTGCCTCAAAAGAAGTATGGCCAGCAGATTGAGTGAGATGGTTCTCCCCCTCTACTCTAGATATCCTGTCTAGAGTAGTGTGTCCAATTCTGGACCCCTGAACATAAGGAGGACACAGAGCTCTTGGGAAGAGTCCAGAGGAGGCCATGAAGGTGATCCAAAGGCTGGAGCAGCTCTGATCTGGAGACAGGCTGAGAGAGTTGGGGTTTTTCATCCTGGAGAAGAGAAGGCTCCAGGGAGACTTCATAGTGGCCTTTCCAGTAGGTGAAGGAGGCCTACAAGAAAGCTGGGGAGGGAGTTTTTACAAGGGCATGTAGGGATTAGGGGCTATGGATTTAAATTGGAAGAAGGGAGATTTAGGTTAGACATTAGAAGGAAATTTTTTAGCGTGAGGGTGGTGACACACTGGAACTTGTTGCCCAGGGAAGCTGTGGAAGCTCCATCCCTGGAAGTGTTGAAGGGCAGGTTGGATGGGGCTCTGAGCAACCTGGTCTGGTGAGAGGTGTCCCTGCCCATGCAGGGGGGTTGGAACTGGATAATCTTGAAGGTCCCTTCCAACCCAAACTGTTCTATGAATCTGATTCTGTGATCAGACCAGCAACAGAAATGAGTAGCACTGATGCAAGCACAGATCAGGAAAGCATGAAGCCTTCAGAGGTTCCTTTTACCCTGCATATTTATGCTCTTTGTTCTCTCCTTCTCTCTTGTCCCTGGAGGCAAAATGATACAAGCAATTCTCCCTTATGCTTTCTATTAGCTGGGCTGTGTGTTTCATTATTGATAATAAGGACTATGAAGTGCACCTCACATCTAGGATGGCCTGGAGTTTATTGTTTTTCTTAGTTGGTTGGTTGCATTTTAATTTCAAGGTCTGGATTCTCAGCCACCTTTCAGAAGTGCCTCATATCATAACTGCATCTTTCTCACCATTTCATGAAACACCACCTGCAGCTAAGAGGGCTGGCTTGAAAAAATGAATCCACTGTGCACGTTGCCTGGTGCACATCAGGTGATCTTGTAATTCCCAGTTGAGAGCAGACTCGTAGCTCAGGCTACAATAATTTCACAAGCTTGTCCAAACCAAGGGCAAATGACACAGCAGTCCCTTTCCCCCCTGTTATGTACTATATTCCACTGGTGACAGTGCCTACATAACAGGAAAGCCACAACTGTTGATGGAACCCTTTACTCTTGTGGGTGTTTTGCTACTTGCCTTTTGAACCCCTCCAAAGTGCTGGTTGTTCTCCACCTGCCTGCTGTGTGTTGCCTTTCCGACTGCCAGCACTTTGGAGTAAGGAAGAGGAGTGGTTTGGCTTGGTCTTGAGCAGAATTGGTTTGAGTTTGATCAGGGCACTGCCCTGTGTTCTGTGCCATTGCCAACACAACCAATAACATTACTGTGAATACTACAGGTGTATTTCAAATAAAGTCTATACCAGAGGTTAATTCTCATCTCTCCATAAGAAAAAGGAAGCTTAAGATTCTCCATGCCTGATTGACAAGGAGACTGAAGCACCCAGGGCCACTGAAGGAAACAAGATCTCTGGACTATAAAAATCTCTGCTAGAAAAGAGAGACTTGATCATCAAAACCCCAAACATCAACTATGGAGAAAGCAGCTCCTGGTCAGTGATTTAGGATGTCAAATATCAATCTAAGGTATCACACTACTAAAAGGTTCCTTTGTTTGTTACATCTTTGCAATAGATACCTATTTATTTCTTTAGCAAAGAGCTGTGGTCTGGCCTCTGCATCCTCCTTTGCTCCTTTATTGTATGAAATCAGACATGAGAGCACAAAAACTGAAGGCCCATACTTGGCTCAGTGCATTTCAGACCCATCCCAAGCACTTATGAATGAGAGCTCAGTCACACTTAGATCTTTACACAGGTGCTGGAGAGACATCTCTTGAGGACAATTTAGTCCACTGAAGAGCTGAACTGTTCCCCAGAGGAATATGTTGCATAATTGTGGCAAAATTTTCAGCTTACCTTTGGATTTGGCAGGCTGAGGGTGAACCTCAGCTCTGTAAGCCCTGATGGGGTCATGCATGATACAAAGAATATTCCTCAGCCTCATTTCCTTCCAGGACTCAGCCACTTCATCCAGAAATATTGCCAAACAAAATGCAGGTGCAACGGCTTGTTTATTTTAAAAAATACAAATACACACATTCCCTATATTCCCTTTAGTTTTTGCTGACATTTGATGATTTAATTACCTTTTCATTGTTTTGTCTCTTATCTTTTTTTCTGCAAAAACCTGTTCAGTCCCATAAATTCCATGTCTATTATAAGAGAAAGCAGTGAATAAACCACAGAATGTAAACAAGATGGAGCCTCTGACTGGACATCTGCAAATCTCTCACCAAATTATACCTGACCAGGGGATATATTGCAATTTCTTTATCCTACCTCAGTGTTATGACTATTTCCCAGTCCACCTGGGAGTGCTACTGCAGAAAGTGATTTTGAGATGGGAATGATGGAGAAACGGCTTCCATGACTTTATTCCAATCCATGTGTCCTCCTTGGATGTCCTCCCTGCAGCCATTTATCCTGGTATCCTCTCAGAAAGCAACTGTGTCCATCTGAAGTTTTTGTCCATACTTGCATTTTAGTCAGATGAACCAGCTGGAAAAGTGTTTCTCCCAAATGTACTTTGGAAAACACAGGTGCTTGAAAACACTAATTTTCTCCCAGGTTAAAGGTTAGTTTGTGTCATTTCAATTTTGATTATAAAAAGCCCTAAGTCCTGAGAAATTCAGAATTCTGGCATTTTCAAGTTGTATTGTCTGTTCGTTTGGGGGTTTTTTTTAAGTGACAAAATAGATTGTTTTGAAATATTAGTTCATGTTGAATGATTCAAAATTATAAGGCTGAGTTATGAGAGAACACTTCAAAGTTTTGAGGTCTCCTAGAAAAAGTTCAGGAAACCCACCACAACAGGAGACTCAGAATACTGGAAGGAGTAAAAAAAGCTGAAATCAATGAGGAATGGAAGAGCAAGAAGACAGATTTTATCTAGTCTCTTTGCAAATATGTAATTCCTGACCAGTCTGAAAGGATAAGGAGAACACAAGGCCTGTTCTGAAGGGCTTCAACTTGAAAGATACCCTGCTGGGCAGGGGCCTGGATATGGCCTTTGGAATTCTGTGGATTCTAAAGCAAGAAGAAAATCCTGTATTTCCAACTTCAGTTCAGACAGTGAGGAGGGATTTATTTGGTTTTTTAGCATCCTTCTCACAGACTTTTTGGCTTGTTTCAGAAAGCAAAGACCTAGGTTTGAGCACTGAACTCAACTATCAGAACTTCTGTTTGTCTTCTCTGATTAGAGCCTGTAACTGTGCTGAGGAACACACTCTTTCCTTTCATATTTTTTTGTATACAAAAGTTTCTATTTGATTTCCTTCTACCTTGTCAAATCACCCCTATCAGCCATATAGTGGTGACTGTCTCTCTGGATCATCTGTGTCCAACAAGCATTGTCTCTACTCCAATGTCACAATGTGCAGCTCTGAATCTGGGCTGTCTTGTCTTTATGCAGAGTGATTTATGTGGCTTAGCAAAGCTATCTTTGGTAGCTCTTCTGGAGCTGCACAGCACCTCCTTATCTCTGCAAAGATGATGTATGTTTGCTGCTGGTTTTAATGGTTTTTTCAAGGTCACTTCCAAAAGGGGATGTACCCACCATTGCTGAGAGAGCTGGCAGATGGTATTGGTAGGTCACTCTCCATCGTCTTTGAAAGGTCATGGAGAACAGGAGAGGTGCCTGAGGACTGGAGGAAGGTCAGTGTCACTCCAGTCATCAAAAAGGGTGAGAAAGAAGACCCAGGAAACTACAGGCTGGTCAGTCTCACCTCTGTCCCTGGAAAGGTAACGGAACAGTTTGTTCTGGATGTCATCTCTAAACATGTGGAAGAAAAGAAAGTTACTGGGAGTGGTCAACATGGAGTCACCAAGGTGAATTTATGCTTGACCAATCTGATGGCCTTCTAAGATGACATAACTGGTTGGCTGCATGAGGGGGAAGCAGTGAATGTAATCTACCTTGACTCCAACAAGGCTTTTGACACTATCTCCCATAACTTCCTCATAAAGAAACTCAGGAAGTCTGGGTTGGATGAGTGGGCAGGGAGGTGGATTGAGAGCTGGTTTTGTGGGAGAGCTCAGAGGTCATGATCAAAGGTGCAGGGGTAAGTTGGAAGCCTGTAGCCAACCATGCTGCCCAGGGGTCAATGCTGGGTCTGGTCTTGTTCAACATACTCACCCATGACCTAGAGGAGAGGACAGAAAGAAATACTCTCCATAGTACTAAATAAAAAGGTAAGATATTTAGGGACCACATCTACTTTCTTAGACAACCTTCTTTTCAGTTATCCTGCAAAAGCAAGATACCAGACCACCTTCACACACCTCAGAAGATCCCAGCCTGTTAGGTCTGGGTGGGATTGCTGAAGGACCACAAGTAGGACCATCTGTGCCTAGATGTCTACATGGTTTACTTTCTCAATCACGTTGAGTTTCATTAAGAGGACCTGTGTTTATTGCCACCACTCCCAGATCACACCTTACCATCTCCAGATCTGCTGGATGTCCACAAAAAAGAGGAAGAGCCTGGCTTGAATTCCAAATTATCAGAATTAATGACTGTAGACTCCATGGATTCCATCCATCAGTGAGAGCACTGGGTGAGCTTGAAAGGCTGCTACAACTAACTATTCACCAACAGATAAAGTGTTTTAAAGTACCAACACAACCTAGGAACTCGTATCCTACCCACAAAGCTGATTTCAAAAGTACTTGGTAGCTCTTGGAATGTAATTGATGGTCACTTAGCTGGTGCCTGCCACTTGACACCATTTGAAAGACATCACAGAAGTGTGTGCCTCTGCAGCTTTGGCTGTCATTTCTCTACCTCCCAAAATGCTGATACAAAGGCCAAAAAAGCACATGCTACAGCTGGCACCCTGACTTATGCCATCTAAAGTCACACCTCCTGCTTTTGAACACAGTTGGTTTTAACCCAGTGGGCTGGAGTGAGGGAACTTGAATGTGCCAGGAAAAAAAACAACAACCCAACAAGCAACAAACCATATTATTTTCAGCAAATGCTTCTTTAAACATGGTGTAATATCTTTTCATCTTTATATTTTTCAACTATCCTCTGTGCCTGATAATCTCCTCTCAGGCTTCTCTCTCTGCTGAGAGGAAAAATAACTTGTAGCAAATGCCTTTATTTACTTGTGGTACCAAGTAAATAAATAGAAATAAATAACCACTTGTGAGTTAGTCTCCATTTTTTTTAGTGGCAATGAGCAAACGTTGTTGACTTTAGGCATTGAACTAAATAATTTAGCCATAATAGCACCACTAAACTCGGTGTAATTATGCCATGTTAAAAATGCAGGGTAATAGTCTGCTGTCAGTGGATTGTAATTCAGGCTGTAATGATTTCTCTGCCCTGCACACAGGAAAAGCAAAAGCAAACAGAATTAATCTGTGGCACTAAGGGCACATAACCACCAGCTCTTGATATCTTTTCAGAATGGGATTTGAAAGGAAAACCTGCAGCAGCAAAGCAACAGTGGTGAGTACCTGGCTCCAGTGGCACAGGCTCCCTGTTAACACAGGCAACCTCAGACACCCCATGGGAAGGGACAAAGTGTTTTGCATCTTCCTCTGCAGCCCCAAAGAGAAATTCCCTTTACCTATTTCATGAAAAGTTAACGAGATCAATGCAACATCACTCATTAATTCCCCTGCTTGGGGGCCCAGGGACAGACATTACAGGTCACTTGGGTGAGAGAGTGAAACTACCCATCTTAAACACCTTCCTCTTCCTCCTCATCCCTCTCAATATCTGCAGTCCAAAAGTTTAAGAAAAGAAATAAACAAAACAAAAACCCAGACACCAGGCTCCCCTGCCTGGTGCTAGGGCACAAAACAAGAGGAAGCACCTGTGGCAGGGTGTGCCAGTTCCCACCAGTTGTACTCAGGTCCCAGGGCCAGTTGTTAACTTTTTCTTGCCCTGTGGTCCCCAAGAAACGAGCAGACTTCATTTTGGCCTCTCTCATCATATCTGGCCAAGATACTGGCACTGCCTTTTTCGTGTTCTCCCCCTACCAACTCCTACCTGGCCTTGAGGAGGGTTGCAGGTGGGCTCAGGGTGCCTAGAAAGAGGGTGGTTAGGAGGTCAGGAGAGGTTCTCCTCCCCCTCTGTTCTGCCTTGGTGAGGCTGCATCTGGAATATTGTGTCCAGTTCTGGGCTCCTCAGCTCCAGAAGGACAGGGAAGTGCTGGAAAGAGTCCAGGGCAGAGCCACAAAGATACTGAAGGGAGTGGAACATCTCCCTGCTGAGGAAAGGCTGAGGGAGCTGGGTCTGTTGGGCTTGGAGGAGACTGAGGGGCGATCTCATCCATGGTTACAAATATGAAAGGGGTGAGTGTCAGGAGGACAGAGCCAGGCTTTGTGCAGTGATGTCCAGTGACAGGACAAGGGGCACTGGGTGCAAACTGGAGCACAAGAGGTTCCATGTGAATCTCAGGAAGAACTTCTTTGCTGTGAGAGTGACAGAGCCCTGGGCCAGGCTGCCCAGAGAGGCTGTGGAGTCTCCTTCTCTGGAGACATTCCAACCCCCCTGGCCACGTTCCTGTGTGATGTGCTCTGGGTGCCCCTGCTCTGGCAGGGGGGTTGGGCTGGGTGAGCTTTCCAGGTCCCTTCCAACCCCTGGGATTCTGTGCCTATGAAGGTCTGGGCCCCTGCATCTTAAGTTTGGTAACCCACAGGGAAGTTTTGTTTGTCCTGTCCAGTAAGACACTTGGCCTAAGCCCCAGCTTCTTGGCACTGCTCTGAGGAGGGAAAAAAGGGAACTGACCAACAGACAAGCTGGCTAGGGGTGGTCCACTACTGGAAGGTGATGGTTCACCAAGAGCTACTGCATAACCCCAACAGGCCAAACCAGGCACTCAACAGAACCATCACGATTCCAGAAAGTAATCTCACTTTAGAAACTACTGCTAAGACTAACAACAGTTGTTCCCAGGGATCCCACTTTAGAAAAAGCTTCTGAATGAGCAAATTGAAGAGGCCAAGTAAAAAAGAAACTGAAGTGATAATGTCTATAATTTATTCATTTATTTTGCTGCTGGGTAGGTATTTGGATGATTTCCACTGGGCAATGTTAACATTTTTATCTACTCTGCAGTGTTTATTATTCTTTTGGGCACCTTGGACACTCAGGAGAAGTCAATCACAACAAAACTGTGTGTGGCTTTCAGCACTTTGCAAGGAGACTCTCAGCACCTGGTAGGTTCAGGCTACCAGTGAGGGAAATTATACTGCTGACAGCTACAGATGGAGGTCAAAAATCAACAGAAAGTGTTACAGATTTATAGAGACACAGCTGAAGTGTTAGGCTTGTGAAGGAAGGAGAGCAGTATTTTATTGCTTCAAGGAAACATGTTCACTGAAATGAATTATCTGCATGACAATCAGAGTGATTTAGCTAAGAATCTGAGTACCCTGCTAATGATTTTTTTGACAGCATGAAGAATAAATGTTCCATGGGCTCCAGCTCCAGATGAGACAACTGTGAGACAGGAGCTGCACAGGACAACATAGAAAAGGAATATGAGTGGGCTCAGGTATGAGACTCTGTCTCTGGGTTGGACACAAGCCTGTGTGCCACTCT
>NW_009954587.1:15717-26541 GCF_000747805.2 Chaetura pelagica | reverse complement strand
ATGGTCCTGCTGCAGAGCAGTTGATCCCAAAGCAAGCCACCTGCATGCAACAGAGGACTGCCCTCTGTGTGATCTTGGGCATCTCTTCTGGAAAAAAACAGAGCAAAAGGAAAAAATAAAGCCAAAACCACCAAACCCCAGTAAAGCTGATTGGGAATTTCCCCTCCTCACACACAACCATTTTCTTATCCAGCAGGACCTTGCCAGATCTGAAGATTCAACATCAATCTATTTGATGCAAGTCATCTGAGGAACGGGGCACATCTGCTCCAGATACACCCCAGCCAGCAGGATGCTTGACACATACTTGTCTAGAGTTTGGTGGTATTGAAGTCCCAGCTTTTGTCTCGTGTCCCTCACAGGTTGAAAAGGCCACACTAACCCTCACAGGCCCCATGGTTGCTGTTGGAGCAAGTGAAGTTGTTCCACCATGTTTTCAATCAGCACCTGAGAAGGTTGGTAACGTGATTTGATGGATTCTAATAGTTTTCCTCTGTAATTCTTTGGCAGTGTGGCTTGTAAGAGCATTTTAAGCTGAAGTCAAGCAGAGAGCACATTAGATTTTGAATGTCACATCTGAACCAAATGTATCCACCAAAAAAGCAGTATTTAACTCTGAGAAGTGTTATTAATGCAGACAGATTGTTTACTCAGATGTGATGATATCCTTTCCCTTCCTGTTAAATGAAGTATAATCCAGAAGGTATAACTCCATTAGGTGTGGAGTAAGCAGCTAAGTGGGTCATAAATCAATAAATATCTCAGCCTGAAGCCTCATGGTTTATTGATTCACAAGCTGTTTAGCCCCCACCTCCCACCACATACTCTGCATCGGATGCAATTCTTGCTTAATCACCCTTTTTGTGCATGTGCAGGCTCAGATGTCTCATCAGTCCAAGAAGGCACCTGGTGTTCAGATGCAACATTCCTCACAGGAGGACTTGGTTGCCTTTGTTCACTTTAGAAATGCACTGAATTCACTTGAGTCTTCACCCAGCACATTCACTTGGGGATGGCAATGACCCTGCTGCTGTCACTGCTCGGATTGTTTAGGACATGAGAGCTTGGGTGTGACAGGCTGTGCTTGACACGAGGCACTTTCTGCCTGGCAATGGGATGGGTTCCTAAGCTTGGAATAAGCTACAGGCTGAGAGAAAACTGGTGGTGTTTCTGAAGTCAGCTTAGGTATGGTTTTCAGCTCTCAGGGAGGGAAATTCAGAGTGTGCCACGGCTGGGTACAGAGTTGGTGAGGCACTGGGATGGGTTGCTCAGGGAGGTTGTTGATGCTCCATCCCTGGAGGTGTTCAAGGCCAGGTTGGATGAGGTTTTGTGCAGCCTGGTCTGGTGGGAGGGTTCCCTGCTCATGGCAGGGGGGGTGGGAACTGCTGGAATTTAAGGTCCCTTCCAACCTTAACAATTTTACAATTTGGACAAGTACAAGGGACCTGGTTGGGTATTTACTTGGAATTTATGGCCTCAAACCTCAAGAATATTTCTGGATCTGAGGAGCTGAGTATCCCTGTGTACTGAAAGAACATACATGCTTAAAACAATCATCCCAGCTGATTGCAACAGCCTGGGTGACCAACCTGTCCTCTGCCTCTGAGCTTCCAGCACCTGGTAGAACCATGCAACCCCACAGACAGAGCTCCTGTTCAAGCATGTGAACAGGCAGGTTTCAGGCTGGGGGATGTGTGAAGGGATATTCCTAGAGGTGGAAAGTGATTGCAAGCAAGCCTGTGGGAGGTGTGACCAGATTGAAGAGCTGCTCTGGTTGGTGGCCGAGCTGCAGGGGGATGTGGGCTGAGTGAGCAGCATCCAAGAGTCATAAACATGTGCTGATTCATCTCACCAAGCTGTTTTTACAGTTGCATATAGGAGTCTTATTTCAGAATAATGTCAGTCAGAACAAAGCCTGTTTCAGCTACAAAGTTTGCAATATAATTCTCTTTTCTTCTAAGGAACTGGCTGTAAAGATGTGTTTTCTGACCAGTATGGCACTATGTAAGCAGTGCAACTTGTTAGGTTGATTGTTTTTAGTTGGTTTGTTGGTTTTTTCCTCCTTGGAAAAGGTAAAGACCTTACTACTTATCAGAACAATTGCCTTACAAAGCTAGTCTGCATGGCAATGGGTCAGAAATGCCACCCAACAGGCCTTGGTTGGATTTGTGAAGTAAGTCAGCATATTTGGTTGCAAGTGTCCAACTTACCTCCTTAGCTTTTATTGCATAATGTGGTTTGGGTTTAAATCAACTGGTTTTCATGCTGTCAAACCCTGACTGGGATGGCACTTCACAGGCAGATGTCACCATCTTTTAGGCATTTAGCATGATACATTTTAAAACAACTGTCAAAATCCCATCCCTCTGACTGTACAAAATATCGTAAGATGGTAATACAGATATCATAGAATCATAGGATGGTTAGAGTTGGAAGGGACCTTCAAAATCATCCAGTTCCAACCCCCCTGCATGGGCAGGGACACCTCCCACCAGCCCAGGTTGCTCCAAGCCCCATCCAACCTGCCCTTCAACACTGCCAGGGATGGGGCAGCCACAGCTTCCCTGGGCAACCTGGGCCAGGCTCTCACCACCCTCACACTCAAGAATTTCCTCCTCCTGTCTCACCTAAATCTTCCCTCTTCCAGTTTTGATCCATCCCCCCATGTCCTCTCACTACAAGCCTTTGTCCCAAGTCCCTCCCCAGCTTTCCTGGAGCCCCTTCAGGCACTGGAAGCTGCTCTAAGGTCTCCCTGGAGCCTTCTCTTCTCCAGGCTGAACACCCCAACTCTCTCAGCCTGTCTCCAGAGAGGAGCTGCTCTCTCTGGGCTCAAAATACAGTGCAAGCACAACAGAGATAAAAGTTACACTTAGCAAAATGTAGCATTTGCAATACCCAGTTCAACCACAACGTGATCCCCATTACTGGTCTGCATGACACACTCACTGGCATGACCTTGGGTGTCCCCAGTCACCTGGAAGGAGCACTTGGGCTCAAGCCAGCTGCTCTCCTCAAATTTATTTGCTAGTTATTCAATTTTTACATTAAATGTTGGCCAGAAGAAACACAATGAACACACATTCACTCTTCCCATGCTGCTCTGGCTGACTCAGGCAGGCATTTACACCATCAGTTGATCTACTCAACTGTTGATAGGTGTTCATCTAAAACAAAACTCTGGTCCCCTTTGTACTGAGATCAAGTCAGCTTCTTTGAATTAGTTTCTGAGTTGCAAGGGTCAAGAAAGAGATTTTAAAGCAAAAAAGGATGAGTTGACTGATACTTTTCCATTGTTTCTTGCTGCCACCAACCTGTGCTGGTTGGCAAATACCCATCAAACAGCCCTCACCCTTATTGCTAGAAATGTAGAGCACTGTGTTTAGAACTGGGTTTGCATTTGTTCATTGAAATACATCTCTTTTTTTGCTCTCCTCAGGTATGGTAATTATCTCCTCTGTTTCTTGATCAATTGATGTGGAAAAAATTTACCTCCTCTCCATTAAAGAAGCCCGTTTGGACCGTAGCAGAAGCAGCACTAAAATCTCCTGTTCTGATGCAACTTTGATTTAAATTTATACAAGTTTATTTCCTCTGAAGAGCTGTTAATGCCTCTGTCCTCAATCACTGCAGTAATTGCAATGATTTAGGTGCCTGAATCAAATGAACACAGGTTATAAAGAGCGACCACGTGCTATGTATGTACATTAACCATTCAAAAAATTCCCCACCAGAACCAAATTCAACTTTGGGAGCAGAAATAGCTCATGTGTACACCTACTTCAAGGGCTTTTTCTGAGAGGCAGACTGGAGCTTTGGCTCCTGTCTTGTACTTCAGCACAGGCAGGAATAAAAGGATGACAACACATCTCTGAAAATCAAAGTACCTCTCTAAGTGCCCATATAGAAACCAAGGTGCCAGGTGATGCTGTAACCTCTGGGAGATAACTGGTGTCAATGGTGACAACTCCAGTCATTTCAGAGCAGCTCTGGCAATTCCTGCCACCTAACGTTGAACTCCAGAATGGCTGAAGTGATCCATGAATAATCTCCAACACTACAGAGAAGAAATGTTTCCTCCCGTCTCCCACTGGGAGGTTGTGTGTGAAAAAACCCAGTGTACAGAGGTAATTTTGCAATTTGAACTCCTCGTGATTTCAGTAGGAGTTAAGAATCTAAATATCTAATTTGGGCCTAATATTCTTAATATAATTATGAGTCGTTAGCTGAAAAACACTAGCCTGGAGCAAAGCACAAATTAATGCATCTATTGTGGCTATAAACTATGCTGAAATTTATTATTTTAATTGTACCTTAGACCTTGACTTTTCCTCTTTGCCTTCATGTTTAAAGACTGGCTTTTGTTGTTGCTGTGGTTTGTTTGAAACTGGAGCCATTGCAAAGTGAAGGGCCACATACACCAGAGGTCCAGAAGTGTCATCATGCCTTTGATCATGCTCACAGTGTCCTGTTAGACCACATTTGCACAGATGAGGTACTGAGATATAAAATAAACATGTCTGGTACTTTTCATTAACCCAGTAGTGCAAACATTAAGGGTTTGGGCTGTTTTTTAAGAACAAAACCAACAACACAGAGATTCAAAGAGGTAGCTGATAACTAGTCACTTCTCTTCTGGGCTGGGGAGGAATTAGCCTTGGCTTTCTATGCAATGATATTATTTCTATGGCCCACTGAGCTCTGCAGTTTATTAGTTGCAGTTTATTTCCACAGGAGCTGTTTTCACATGTGTCAGCAGAGATCCCCAGAATGACACTGCATAGCAAGGCTGGCTCTGTTCTCTCCTCGTAGCTGGAAACTCACTCACCAGAAGGGTTTTAAGAGGTGAGAGGTTTAATAAGGGGCTGAAGAGTAAACCATAGATAAGAAACAGTGACTGGGGCTGCAGTAGCCTGGGATAACCCAAACACCAAAATTCTAGAGTCTGCAGCCAGTGCTTAAACACATGTGTAAGTACAATCCTGAACTGCAGGCTCAGGAAGTAGAGAAGTAGCTCCTGGTGCCCAAATAACTCCTTTCCTCTTCATGTCCTTCATGGAATGATTTTATGGCTTCTCTGATTATGCCTCTGTGCATATGAGACTTTTCAAAACATTGTTAAAGAAGTTCATCCTCTGACCTCATCTTTCAGGCTAACACAAGGTTGATGGGACTCCTCTTAAAAAAGGACCCATTCTGGGAGGTTTGCATATGAGACTTTTCAAAACATTGTTAAAGAAGTTCATCCTCTGACCTCATCTTTCAGGCTAACACAAGGTTGATGGGACTCCTCTTAAAAAAGGACCCATTCTGGGAGGTTTCTGGTAGTTTCCTGACCAGCATCTGCTGGCACATCTGAATAAGCCAAACTGCTGCCTCCACCATGTGTCTTCTTTTCTTACCTCCACTCTGTGCACCTGAAAGCATCTCATCAACGTGGTGGAGAAGATCAGTGGGACTACATCTAGTCCACCCAGAACTTAAGAGGAGGGGTGAGGCAGCCCAGGTGGGGGCTTGGCCTACAGAATTTGAAGACCTGGGAAAAGCAGCAGCAGTTTCATCCAAGTTTGTGGTGAGATGTCTGGTTCCCTTGCTTGGTTTCTCTAGCAAATCAGCCTAAAAATCTGCTTGTCCTTGTTTGTAGGTGTAGGGAGACACAGCTGCACAAGGACACATCATGGTCACTGCAGCACAGCTGCCTGTCCAGTGCTTGCAACAGCTCAGCACAGGGTGGGAACTCTGGAAACATTCAAGGTCAGACTTAGCAAGGTTCTGAGCAGCCTAGTCGAGCTAAAAAGGTCCCTGTGCACTGCAGAGGGAGGCTGGATTGGATCACCTTTAAAGATCCCTACAAACTGCAAACATTCCATGATTCCGTGATTCTGCTACTTCAGCAAAAGGAAAAAAAGTAGCCAAATATTAGCAATTAGCTTGCCATGAGGCTAGAAATTGGTTGCCATTTGTAAAAACTGAGTGGCAACCTGAATTGCAGAGGATGCTTGGAAGCATCCGCCAGTATTTCATTGCTCTGCACTGTGAAAAGCTCTTTACATCTGCTCTGTTGCATCTGCCTTTCAAGCTTTAGAGAAGAATTTCAGGATACCAAGTTCATATTAGAATAAAAACTTCAGGTCAGATGGTGGGTGAGGAAGTCTGAAAGCTCTCAGGTATGATTTTTACAAGTTCAAGCAGAGATTTTTCTCATCCCGACCTGAACTCTGGTTTGCAGCTTCTCAATCCAAGTGACCAGCCATGGCAAAGATATCTTACCTTAAGTCTGAGTATCATGGCTAACACCAATGTCTTGGAAGGCCACTGTCTGTCAAACACAGACCTAATCATTCCAGTTGTCACAATTTGCTAATAATTGGTACTGGCAAGATATGAGAATATTGTCAGAGAATTATTATCAACGTGCATATGATAGAAACATTCTAGTCTTGTTAGATGCTGACATGTCATGATACAACTCCCAGAGTTAGCTCAGCTCAGCTTTAGACAGTCTGCACTTCCCTAGCTCAAGGCAGGAGGGTAATGTTGTTGAGAGAAGGCCAGAAGTTTATTGCATGTCATGTTTTATCAGATCTTCTAATGGGCCTGGGGAAAATTGTGTGCAGAACCATGCAACTGGGCTGCACATGAACAGATTTTCACATGCAACTGGTGAGCTAAAGAAACAGAGGTTTTTTTCCTCAGTAGGTGTATGAACTTGAAGGCACTCAGTCTGTATAGCTGTAACACTTGAGTCATGGGCTAATTTTTCCAGGAACACATCAAAAAATGGATGTGTGCACATGCACACACAAAATGAGTACGGGTAACAAGTGATCATGTTAGTCCTGGTAAAGATACACACCTGCTCCTCATGATGAGTTTTGATAGAATTAAAGGGAAATATAGACTGCAGATTTATCTTCTAGTTTATCCAATTAAAAGAAATTTACTATCTCTGAAAATATAAAAAAATAATTATAAAAAAAGGCACCACTGCACCATCCCTTCCCCAAATCCCAATGCAGGAATCTGGGCACTTGCACAGAATTTCATGTGGAAAATGTCTGCTGTGTTACAGAAAAGATACTGAAACCTGATTTACTCCTCAGCCCGAGAACTGACACCAGATCAAGCACTGAGAGCTCTCCCAGTCCTGACTGTGTTTCATTTAGTATTTGACTTGCATCCAGTCATGATAACAAGGACTAACAGTTTTACAGACTAGAGTGTGTGGTAGGTATTGTAACTTCCAGCTTGTCATGTTGCAAATACATGGCTGATGAGAGCAGCTGTTATTTCCCTTTAATGCTATGTCTTGTTTAATTACAAACCATGCACAAATGTCTACATCTTTTCACAGGTACCAATATTCCTGTTAATGAAATGTGTATGATAGCCCATGGCAGTAAGCCAAGCCCAACAAGCAGCAGGTGCTGGACCTGTTGCAACGTGGGTTGTTTGTTTTTTTTCTGATGGATGGGAGATCTAAAGGAATGAAAAAACAGTTTGTAGAGAAGTCTCTTTGTGTTACCTGTTTTGTTGGGTCACAGGAGGAGCATGAGATTGAGGGCAGAGCAGCTTATGATAACATGTAAAAGGTTGATAACGGGTGTGAATGTGATTTTATGGGAAGGGGGCAAAAAAGGGGGGAAAAACACAAGCCCAAGGACACAGCTATGAGAAGATATCCAACCAAGGAAGTGTCACTTTGTGAAGTAAAGCTTGAACCCAAGAGAGCTGCCACTCACCCTGCTCAGGCCCAGGAACACAAGACAGGCTGCTGGAGACACTCCATATCCCAAGCCACTGGGAAAACATAACATCCAGTACTTGAGGGGTCATCCCCAATCACAGAAGGGTCAATGAATTTTATTTAAAAAAAATTCTTATGCTTCCTACTTTCTCAATTAATTCCTATGCATTTTAAAGCTCACTTTTATTATTTTTAATTTTTTCCTTAAGGAGTAGAATTCCACGTGACCAGATCCCAACCTCTTGGGTAGATTTGTGATGCTGACTTATTTTATAAACCCCCTTGGACCTCAAGTATTGATGGTCATGCCTCATTCAAACAATTGGCTCTGTATACTCAGTGCTGTCTGCGCTGTGAATAACTGGATCCTGGATCCTCTAACAAGCAGATATCCCCTCCAGAGAGCAGTCTTGGTCAGCTTTCTTTGGAGCTAGCTGATTTTGGAAGGATTCTGTGTGTGTAGCTGTAAGTTAACAAGTGTCAGCCTTCAAGTCTGTTTGTGTTCCCTGAGACAGAGATCAACCTTCATCCCAGACTGTGATCCCAACTGACAGAGGAGCATCTCCAGCCTGCAGACATCTCTCTGCTGAGAAGCTACCCTGAGAGACCAAAAGGATGTGATCCAAGTCCTTGGGGTGAAATATTAGTGCCTTAAACCCCAGCAGTGCTGGATGCCATCTCTGTGTCAGCTGGTGCTTTGTAGACATCTTTCCCAGCCAAATGTATTGTCATGGTTTATATGACCACAGACAAGGGAGAGGTATGAGCAAGTTCCAAGGAGATCTTACTCACAGGACTAACCATGCCAGTACAGATTATCAAAAATTCAAGACAAGGGGAAAATGTTGTTGATGGAGATTGGTTTGGCTTCTTTTTTTTTTTTTTTTTTTTTTTTTTAATAGCTTTGTCATTCTGGGTCATTGAAAGGATTTAGATAATAATTGCAAATATGAATCACAATCCAAACTCAATTTCCTATAAAGAGAAACAATTTTTTTTGGTGCTGCAATGTTGTATGGGTAAGATAATCACCTAAGAACCAGCAAAACAATAATCTGTAAATCTGTGCAGCCAGAGAAGCATAAAGAGTAAATAGCATTTTATGTGCTTCAGCAAATGATGACTCAATGTCTGGCACATCTCCCATGATTAGAACAAAACTCAGAGGGCTACAGAGAATTTGTGAGTGCCAGTCAAAAAGTGCTGTGCATGTGATGGGAATAGTCATCACAAGCTCTTTCACTGTAGCCCTAGGAAATCTTACCCAGTTCTGCAGCTCCAAGTAGATGGGAATAGTCATCACAAGCTCTTTCACTGATGTAGCCCTAGGAAATCTTATCCAGTTCTGCAGCTCCAAGTCACCCTTCCAAAACTCATCTGCCTCCTGTCCCCACCATTTACTCCATGTATACAGGAAATGATGGAAGAGGCCCAGAGGATGCCCAGACCTGTGCTCTGAAAATATTGCTCTTCATGACACAAGTGTGTAAATATTACATGATGCTTCTCTCCTAACCTCTGCAAAGTCTCCCTTTTTATTTTTGAGTAAGGATAATTCTACTGACATGACTTGAAGTTAGCAAAGAAAAAAGAGACAGGTCTTTAGGCTAGAGAAATAAAGACTGAGAGGAGATCTTGTAGTAGCTTTCCAGCACTTATGGGGGGCCTACAGGGAAGATGGAGAGGACTTTTGATCAGGGAGTATAGTGATAGGAGAATAGGTAATAAACTGAAGGAGGGTAGACTTAGCTTAGACATTAGGAAGAAATTATTTACTGTGAGAAAGTTAATACACTGGAACAGGTTGCTCAGAGAGGTTGTGGAAGCCCCATCCCTGGAAGTATTCAAGGGCAGATTAGACTTTGAGCAATCTGCTCTCCTGGAAGGTGTCCCTTTCCATGGCAGGAGGGGTTGGAACTGAGTTGTCTTTGAAGTCCCTTTGAGGCAGCACTTTTTTTTTAAAGATCTGAAAGCAAAAATGAAAAGAAGTGACTCTCCAGAAAGAAAGATCTTGTCATTCAGGTAGGAGCAGCAAGGTCATACCCAGGCTTCCCAATACAAGAGTGGCCATTCATGCAAATCTTTCTTTATTTTGTTTTTTTGTTTGTTTGTTTGGGATTTGTTTTTGCAGTTACTGCCTGAAGTCACTTGGTCATTATGCAAAGGAAGACAGAGCTGTGCTGTGCCTGCTGTCAACCCTCCCATATGTCTTATAGCATTCCCTGGTGTTGGCATCTCTGCTGTAGCCAGATGCAGACACCCAGCTGTAGGCAGTGCTTCCCAGAAACTTCCTTCTAAAGCAAAGAGGGGTAAACACCTGCAGGACATCTGACAGTCTCCAAGTCCTCAATAATGTCCCACAGGAAATCTATGATAGACAAAGGATCTGAATCTACAATCCTGCAACTGCTCTTTCTTTACATGTAAGACCTTTTTTGGCATATCTTCCTTTGTCCCATAGAAGCTGGAGAAGAGAGTGGAAAATACATCAATGTAGACACTTTTTGAAAGCAACGTCTAAGTTATTACTTAAAAAGCAGAAGTAGAACTTCCAAACTCATCAGTCCAACCTCAGTGTTGAACAGCTGACGCCAGTCTTAGAAACTTATCACCCTGTTTTATTAGTAAATTGAAAGCCTTTTGGACAGCAATCACCATAATCAGCACTTTCACCAGCCCTAGAAATTGTCATGAGCTTTTAGAGAGCAGTTGGCTTTACATCCTAATTGAGAAGTAATGTGTTTAGCTTCCCCACCCCAAAGCTAGAATATTCCATCCCTGAATCTTTAACAGGGAGCTGGAATACAGAGAAATCTGCCTTTCAAAACAGTCATTCAGAGACAAATTCCTCTTGCATTCCTTCCATATATCCCTGATGTTGGTGTGTCTGGAAGGATTTAAGTTCCTCAGGCTCTGGAAAAAGGCACCTGTCAAGAAGAAAGGGCAAGAGAAAGAGAAAGGGAGAGAGAAAGGGAGAGAGAAAGGGAGAGAGAAAGGGAGAGAGAAAGGGAGAGAGAAAGGGAGAGAGAAAGGGAGAGAGAAAGGGAGAGAGAAAGGGAGAGAGAAAGGGAGAGAGAAAG
>NW_009954587.1:0-15701 GCF_000747805.2 Chaetura pelagica | reverse complement strand
AAGGAAGGAAGAAAGAAAGAAAGAAAGAAAGAAAGAAAGAAAGAAAGAAAGAAAGAAAGAAAGAAAGAAAGAAAGAAAGAAAGAAAGAAAGAAAGAAAGAAAGAAAGAAAGAAAGAAAGAAAGAAAGAAAGAAAGAAAGAAAGAAAGAAAGAAAGAAAGAAAGAAAGAAAGAAAGAAAGAAAGAAAGAAAGAAAGAAAGAAAGAAAGAAAGAAAGAAAGAAAGAAAGAAAGAAAGAAAGAAAGAAAGAAAGAAAGAAAGAAAGAAAGAAAGAAAGAAAGAAAGAAAAAAGAAAGAAAGAAAGAAAGAAAGAAAGAAAGAAAGAAAGAAAGAAAGAAAGAAAGAAAGAAAGAAAGAAAGAAAGAAAGAAAGAAAGAAAGAAAGAAAGATTTAAGGCCATTTTTTTTGCCAGAAAGCTTGTCATCTCACACCAAAGAACTGAATGTTTATCTGTCCACATTTAAATTTAAGCCCAGAGTTATAAAGCATCAGCAGGTTTTTCAGGCTACTTCACTCCTGCTATGCTACGTTTTTTCTCCCACAGCCCCTAATTGGAGGGGCATTAATAGCGTTCCCTTCTCATGGAACTGCTCGTTGTTGAATTGCAGTGTTTGCAAAACAACTCTGTGTTGCAGTGTTCCCCAGAACAATGAGAGATGTCATTCCTGCCCCCAACCCAGCAGGTGGAGCCACGTCAGCTTCCTAGGCAGCAGAATTCGTTCTGAGCACTGAAGGCATCTCCATCATGCACATAATTGTTCAGCTGGACATAAAAAAAAACATCCCTGGCTCTTCCTGCAGAACCTTCGACCATATCTCACCGTTATCACTGCCACTGTGTTTAGCTGTGGCAGGAAAGTATGTCTGCAGGGAACAGGCCAGGTATTTCACAGCACCCAAGCTGTCAAATGCCTCTGCAGGAGCTCAGGGACAGCCCTGAAGACCCAGCCTGCTGATGTGCATGTGGTGTCCAGTGCTGCAGGGTTTAAAAGCCATGGAGAGAAGATGGTTTATGGACACTGCTGCTCTGCAGCAGCACTCTGCTCTCCACCCACACATGCATAATACACATCAGCATCCTTGGGCTGCAAGCAAGATGGTTTTTTTAAGGAGCAGGGCTTTGTTTCTTCTGGCCTTCTGGCTGCTCAGATCCCACCTTCTCCCAGGCTTTGCTAATGCTGGTCACCTCTGAGCAGGCTGAAGCAGCAGCCCAGCTTTGACAAGCCACCTACGTGCCCAGGTCTAGGCTCTGGGCCCTAAGCAGGAGGAAATGCACATGGGTCTGCTGGTTGGAAAGGCAGTGTGGGTGAAGTTCAGATACAGACAAGCAGGGGAACTTGCATGTGTTGTCCCTTGACCCCCTGAGGCCAGGAATAGTGTTCTTAGCTTGATGAAAGAAAGTAAAGGTGGATTCTCAGTGCCAGCAAAGCCTTGGGGATCAGGAGTTCTTACTCAGAGCTGCACCTTGTAAAATCCAGGGCACCTGGAGCTTTGCACATGAAAGCAAGGAAAAGCTGAGGTGCAAGGAGACCTGATCACTGGGGTGGTGACATCTCTGCCAGGGGTGACATCTCTCCCATGCTCCCATAAGACAGTGATGATTGCTTCAGCTTTTCTTCCAAAGGGAGAGAAGATGTGATGGGGATCCCGTGGGTCATTGTTTCACTACTTCAGCCCTTGAACAGCAGCTGGTGGGGTCCTAGGCAGCCTTGGGTAAGCATGGCCACAGGCAGCTTTTATCCTGGTGCTCTCAAACCAGGACTCTTAGTTATCATGGACGTGCTTGAGAACAGTCAGGTAGGAATGAAGACTTCTCACAAAAAGTTGGTAGGACCACAAGCACAGATGAAGTGCATTTACCCTAACACATACACAGCAGGGGCACAAAAAGGAGGAGCTGGAAACCTTTGTGCAGCAGGAAAACTAAGGTGTAGTTGCCATCAGAGGAATATGATGGGATCACCCACATGACTGGAGTGTTGCAATCAGTGGGACAGGTGAAGAAGGAGAGGTGATGGGGTGGCCCTGGATGTTAAGGAGTGTTGTGAATGCCTAGATTTTCATGCTAGTGACAAAAGGGTTAATTGTTTATGGGTAAGATATAGGGGGAAGGCCAACAAAGCAGACATCATGGTGGGAGTCAGTTACAGACTGCTCAACCAGGATGAAGAGACAAGTAGGTAGTTCTTTGGGAGGCAGTTCTGAAGGGCAAAGCAGTCCAGGAAGGCTGGGTATTCCTCAAGAATAAGGAGGTGGAGGTACATGTTTTCTAGGTACAATGATCCAGCACACCAGTATGTCTAGAAGATCTGGAGAACTACAGGGCTGTTCGTTTGAGGAAACAACCTCAAGTTACACCAGGAGAGGTTTAGGTTGGATATTAGAAGAAACTTCTTCACTAGAAGGGTCATCAGGCAGTAGAACAGGATACCCAGGGAGGTGGTTGAATCAGCATCACTGAAGATATTTAAAAGACATGTAGATGTGGTGCTTAGGGACATGGTTTAGCACTGGATTCAGAAGAATTAGATTAACAGTTGGACTTGATGATCTTAAAGGTCTTTTCCAACTGAAATGATTCTATGATTCCATGAAATTCAAGGCAAATATAAGGCATTGTCCTAGCTGTCAATTCCTATGATAGACTGCCTGATCACAGAGGTCTGCTCTTGTGGACCAACAGTAAAATCAAGACCTTCCTTCTGAAGTTGATCACAAAATTCCTCTTTACTGCAACGAAGTTTATTCAACCTTACAAGCATTTTGTGACACTAGATAAAAAACCTCTACACAGATTAAATGCTGAAGTTGTGAGCCATTCAGTCTCCAAATTGGCAAGCTCACCTACAAGTTGATGTGCTGGATCAGAGTACCTAGAAAATGTACTTATGTTTCTATTCCTCAGACACATGATAATTTAATACTTTGGACAACATGTCAGTACTAAATCAAATACTTTTCCCTGCCTGTGCCACAGGGCACGTTGCTGATTGACAGGCAGCAAGACAAATTCACCTTTCCATTTCCACCAGTGACCTGCTACTTTTTATTTGGACATGATTAAGGAATAAAAAGCAGCTGATTTTTCTAGTTAATGTCAAAATACAGCAGATCAGGCTTTGCTCTTAGGTGCTTGTGATTTCCGACTCCAATCTTGAAGTAAGATAAGACATGGATAATAAAAAGGGAGAGTGAAAATAGCAACCCCAATCTTTGGCTCTGGACCATCTGTGTAATCAGGAAGGATAAGGAGAATTAATAGGAACAGCTCTATCCATTGTAACAGGTGATTTATTGGAAAAACATGGTAAAACATCAGGCCCACAGGAATAGCTGCATTTTCAGCAGTGCTGCGAGTGATAATCTGGGCTGCATGTGTGTTGCCAGGCATGCACAAAATAAGGCAGCTGCTCAAAATGGGATTTATTCTATATAAAAATGAATTACTTAGCACTCTGAAAAACAACAGGACACCAGAAATCTGGCTGCCGGGTGGGAATAACAGCACACAGCTGACTTCAGAGTTCCGAAGCTTTTGCGAGCAGTCCTTGCAGATGATGACCTGAAATGTGTAATCACTCACCTATAAAAGGAGAGCTCTCAATCCCAGGGATGTTACCTTGGCCAGCATCTTGATCCAAGTCCCTGACTGCAGACCTGCTGCTCTGAGGACCCACTCCAAACAGCTCTCTGATGGTTTTTGTTTTATAGTCTAGTTGAGTCTTACCTGTGTTGAGTCTTACCTGCCAGTATTAGTTGCTACTCTTTTTATATCATGAACAAACCATCACCACCTCATTATTTTAACTCCAATGGCACAACCTTTTTGGGGGGAATAATCCCAGCTTGTAGAAGTCTAATTTCACTGCCAGAAATTGCCTGCTACGGGATTTGTAGCTGAATGTGTGTAAGTCAGGGTAGCACAAAGAAGGTAGAAGCCACCTGAGGTTTCTCCTGAATGCCAAATGCACATGATCAGACTGCTCCTAGACTAACAGGCATTTTGAACTACTGGCAACATCCCCCTGCTTTGTTATTTCCAACAACCCCCCCTGGGTTGTTTCAGCACTGGATATTTATACAATGCTTTCTTCTCCAAGTTCTACCTTCCCTAGGAGTCCTGGGCTAATCAATTCAGCTTTTTTCACCTGGTGAAATGAGCCAGAAAGGAAGTTGGAGCACACATGAAGGACATGTGGTGCTGCTAAAAACTGTCTGCACTGCCTGACTATTGTATATACCAGCATTCCAGCAGTTTCAGTACTAGCTGAGACACTTGGGATGATTTCAGGGATTTCCTTGGGCTCTGTGTGAACTGTAAAACCAAAAATAGAGACTGAAGCAGCAAGAGGAGTGGAAATTCTCCACATCTATCATGTGCAGGCCTGAGAAATCACTTCAACTGAGAAACATTATTGTTATCAACTAAAGGGTTTTATTGCACAGTAATAAAAAAGGGATAGATTCCTGTTCTGTTTAAGTGCAGCCACTGAGTTCAGCAGAGGCAGGATCAGGCCCAGCTAATGCCCCTGTTGGCCATGTTCTGAGGAGATGTAGCAGCCTCTGTAACACACCTGAACTGAAAACATCCCACTTGAGTCCCGAGGAGTTTCTCCAACATGTCCACGACAAAGAAAATGCTGGTGCCTGGCTGGTTGGATATGCTGGTTCATCCTTCCATATGGATGAGATCACAGCTGAGTGCAAACCTCCTGAAAAGGACCAGAAAGAGTAAGTGTTTAGTCATAAGGTAATAATGTGAGTATTCTGTGATTTTCAGGTATTTTTCTTTCTCCTCCTATCACAGCTATGAATAGTGATGAAGAACACACCTCCCATGGCTCTTCTAGGTAAGAGAAATATCAGGTGTACTCACCATCCAACAGCAGATTTAGCATTGGTGGAAAATGAAGGGGCAAGAGTGAGGAAGCAGCTTTCTTGTCTTGGATTTCTGGTCCATCTGTGTCATGTGCCTGTTCCTCCTCTCAGCTGTTGGCTGAGCCTGAGCTACAAGCTCAGGGATGCTGCTTCACTTGCAATGTCACATCTGTGGATTTTCAGCAAGCCTGGAAATAATATGACATTCATCAGAACCATGTGGACAATTTAAAGTTCAGTTGGAGCTGTCAGGCTTGAAGGGCCTTAAAAACCCCTCCTAAACTGGAGTTCAAGCATCCCTCATAGTGATTTCAAATCTTTTAAGTAACTGATAGCTTTCAGTATGCAGGTTTGGCTAGTTCTCTAGACTATCTGATGATCTGTCTTATTTAACATACTACTGACAGAGTCTTGTCAATTCTTCCTGTTCTATCTTGAAGATTTAGTTCCTAGTGAAAGCATAGAGCCTGTGCCAGTGTTTATTTTTATTTCTTTTTCCCATTCCCACTAATGAGCAGCTGCCCTGATCTACCTACCACTACAGACTTTGATTGATCAATAACCTGCACAAGTATATCATTAGTAATTATTTCTGTGAGAGACAAATGAGTGTACATTTTTAACCATGCAAAATTCACATGCACAACTGCTTGGCCTCAGGTAAGACACAGGCCTCTTGATCCCAATTCCTTATCGTAGCTGATGCCCTTTGATTTTGGTTCATCACAAAGATCAGCCTTTCAAATTGCCTTCTCCAGCTCTGCTCACATCATTGCATTCTCATTACGTATATGCAGAGCCTTTAGCTCACTAAAGGTAACAAAAATGAAAAGTATTCCCCTCAGATTAACTCCAACAACAGCCCTGGCCATGACACTGAAACTAAGTGACCAAACTCTGACATTGTCTCCAGTACAGGAAACTGGGTGGGATGGTAGGATGGAATAGCTGTTCTTTGACATTCTGAAGTCCAATCCAACAGAAGCTGGTGCTGGATGAAAAGCCTGGTTTGTATTTAATTGAAGAAGGCCTTAGATCAAAATAATACTCTAATGATGACAGAACTCTTGATCTACCCATTAAGCACCAACTTACCCTGTTACCCAACCTTTTGCACTTGATGACAAGGCAGATTTCATAAGCACTAACACAGACTTCAAAGCACAGCACTTAAGGGCTTGCTTTGGCCTGTTCTACAGCAATTTAGAACTACATCTGTTCATATTTGCCTTTTGTATTTGTCAAGCACAACAGGTAACCATTTTCAGTAACCTTAACTATAACACCATAAGAAACAGGAACATGGCTAGACAAAAAATAGGCTAGAAACATAGATTAACCAAAAAACCATAAAAGTCTTGTCCCAGATAGCTACAAGCCAATGCTATAAGCTATGAATTTTAACATGGAATCCAATATTGACATCCAACAGATGGGGGAGATCAATCTTAAAGACCAGACATTTAATAAGGAAGAAGTTCTTTCAGCATAATAGGTAGTCAGGACTCCATAAACCTCTGGTCATAAGTTACATACTAAAAAAAAGCAGTAAAAGAGAAAAAGATTAATTACCAGCTGGGAGAAAGGGGGTTACTGTAACTGACCCTTAAAAGTGTAAAATGAGAAAGTGCAGTAAGCAAGTGTTTTTCTAACTACCTGCATTTTAGACAAATATTAAAAACAAAGGGGAAAAGTACAGATGCATATTTTCACATGCATAAAAGATGTGTATGTAAATGTGGCCGTTTCAAAACCAGTAATCTCTGTATTTTCATCTCTTTGTTATTAGGTGCTTTGATTTTGGAGGGTTTCCTCTGAAAGAATCCAAGTGTTCTCCACTGTAGGGACTCAGGAAAGCTGGAAATGTAAGGCAAAGGTGAAGTGTGTGATGGCAGCGTTGCAGGATTGTTGATGGATTTGTGCCTGTTTGCCTCTGTGTGGGGTCCTGCAGTCTGAGCCAGAAAGCATAATGATATTCAGCTCCTTAAGCATCTCAAGACCAATAGTAATCTCCTTAATTTCAAATGGGGATTCTGAGGCACAAGAGGAAAAGATCCCTCTAAGCTTTCCTGTCTGCTTGTAGAGATGGGCACAGGAAGCCTCCAAGTTTCCTCAATCTCCAATGATAGTGGACCTTGGTTGCCTCCCAGATCCCAAAAGGAGTGTGACTCTTCTCCAGTAGGAACAAAAGCAGGTTCCAGCTGATATTTGCCTTGGTGAGAATCAGATAAACCTGCCATCCTTTGCACACCTGTAAAGCCTATTTGAACCTGGTAGCTTTTGTGCTGACAGGGGCAGCTGTGCTTGCTCCCCTGATGTGGTGATGTGACCTGTGTCTGTAGAAGCCTTTCCCAAACCAAGGAGGTCTGGCCTGAGATTTATGTTTTACTCAGAACAGACTTCATCCTCACTTTTCTGCACCTGTTTCATGCTCCTTTGCTCCTTCAGTCCCTGCAGAATTGCAGGATGTCCAAATCTAATAATGGCTAATAAAGACTCTTTTCTCTTCAAGGAGCAGAACAACAAATGCAATTAAGGTTTATTAATTATTAAAACATTTACTTCCATTAATTTTTATTTGTTAATTATTAGAACCTTAATTCATTAAGGTTTAACCTGATAGAAAGATGTGATGAACAGAAGGAAAGAAAAATCCCAAAGACTGAGGTGAAGAAGGTGTTCAGCACCTCAGCCTGTTCCTCATTCTTCATTACCATGTTTCCTCCTGCCTCTAATGTGGGATGGAGGCTCTCCCTGCCCTTTCTTTTGTTATCAATGTATTTGTAGAATACAAACATTTTGAGTCTGGATGAAGAGGAGTTGGAGGAAGAGAACATGACTGGTGGAGGAGGAGGCTGCTGGGGCACAGGGTCAGCAAAGCTGACCTTCTGAAAGCTGCTGAAGCTGCTGTGCAAAAACAAGGTGTGAGCAAGTCAGTAGGTACATCCAAGAGTATCTGAGTTGTTTGGGCCAGTGTCCACCTGCTCTCCACCAGTAAAAGGGCACCAGCCAAAGACTGGCTGACTCCCACTTGATGCAAATCCAGCCTCCCCAGCTGCCAGCCTAGGGGTGCAACTCCAACTGAAGAGCTACTGCTGAGAAGATTTTGTGCAGGCTTCACTTAGAAAGACTGGAAACAAATGATATTTTTCACAGAGAGAACCAACCATTAGCATTTCATTATTCCTTGATCTCCACACTGCTCCAATAGTGCTGATGAACTTGCATCTGACAACAAAGCCTCCTGAGATACAGAAACTGTTGAACACTGTTCATCCCAGACAAGCAACCTGGACAACTTTCCAAGCTATTAGTTGTAATGATGGTGATTCTGGCTAGACAAAAAGTTATCACTGTTACAAATCCTCTTTCAGTTTTGTTGTGCTCAACCAGCTTCAGCAGTTTGGTCTCCCCAAACCCCTCTGATATTTGAGGATCAGCTGGAACATGGGGGATATGGGGGGAGGATTATTTTCTGCCATAATACTTAGCCTTTTTTTAACAAGACAGAAAACTGCCATAGGGTAGAAAAAGATAAAGGTATAATTTGCCAAATGCTAGGTACCTGTTTAGAAGCTGCTTTATCAAGACAGGAAAACTAGAAATAAAAAGGACCTGGATGTAAAAGAAGAAACAGAAGGCAGAAAGGCAGCTGAATTGATGCTGTGTTTGAAAACTGAGCAGCTGCAAAAACAGTTACATGAAGGAGAAAAAGCAAAAGATGGAAGAAAAAGTTAGAATGATCCTTACACAGCTCCCCACCCCCCTGACTTTGTACAAATTGAGAAATGAATTACATCCCTCAAAGACTGGGATGGTATTAGTTGGGTTGCTTCGGATAGTGAAAGTTGAGATGAAAATGATTCCCTCCAATTCATCTGAGTCTTCTCACTATATCCCAACAAAAGAAATTACCATGGGGTGGAGCAGGAGACCACACAACAAAAACTGCATCTTACAATCTGATCCAAACAGGGAATTTGCAGGAGCACTACGGGAGCAAACCAGAAGAGGATTTCTTGCTTCCAAGTGTAATGCTGAACACCAGTGGTGCTGGAGCCATCCTAGCTGGAATGTCCCAGCACTGTTCATAAAATATATAAAGAGAGGGTCTATAAATAAAGGACTATACAGGAACCTTACATAGATTATATGCTCATTTTCACATTTTGGCTACAGTACAGCACAAGGATTCATCCAGTGCCACAGACCACTGGCTTTTTCTGTATCTTTTTTGAAATTGCTTTAATTCAGAAGCATAGAGAGCAGCTTGCTGGCAGTTTTTATGAAAATGCAGAGCTTTCTGGTGCAAAGTTTCCATTAAACTGTCCAGGAAGCAGTGAATATCACCCTGTATGAAGATTTGAAAAGTGAAGAACCTAGGAAATACCAGAGAGATACTTTATGAGCCACCATGTCCCTTTAAAAAGCTTATTACTGTCTGCCACAAAGACAAATGGGAGAAGTCCTCTAAAAATTTAATGAAGTAGCTTGTCTATAACATGACATTTCCTCTTAGCTCCTGGTTACTTAAACTCTTAAGTATGTAAGTCTTCTTATTATTCTTGTATCCTATCTGATATCATTGTGAGTGTATTAAACACTTGCAAAATATCTAATCCTAATGTTATTGATTCAATGGTATCTTCTTCCTCGAGTTACATTTTTAGCTCTCAAATAATCCAATAAGCTCTTAATAGGTGATCTTGCAATTTAACACCATTTTCTTCTGGTTGTATGAAGTTTAAGTGTCTTGTCCCTTTCTCCAAGAGTATTTCACAGTCTTTAGAAATTCTTCTCCAATAAGTATTTTGTGAATTTTCTCATGCCTCTCTTCTGGCTCATCTCCAACTGAAATGTTGTCATTTCCATTTGCTTTCCTGGTGCTTTTTCACCTGTATGTTTTCTAGGGACCAAGGCAACTTGGTTCATCAGCTCCAAAAGGAAGTAACAGTTGTCATTCATTTTTAAAACACTTCCAAAACTACCTTTTACAGCAGATGATCAGGAGAGTACACAGAGAGCCATGGGGGGCATCACCAATACACTCACATTTTCTGACATACAAACACAGCCTCAGATATTCCACACGAAGTCAGTAAAGGGGAAAGAAGCAAGAAATAAAGAGGTAAATGTGAGTCAGGGGAACTAAATGGCAGGAGAAGGCTCAGGAGTCAACATTTCACTGTGTTGCTCTCACATATGTATAACCAGCAGAATTATTGAACTGAAGGGTGTTTTTGTTTGTTTTGTCTTTAAAACATGGGATTCCCACCAAATTTTAGTAGCATTTTTTCTTGCCATTCTGCTTTGATAGTTTAGGAATACGTGTGTCATTGCTCTTAAATGTGGTTTGTGTACACATCTCCATGCAGTTTTGTTTTAAATACATTCTAGCTGTGAGCAGTCACTGAGTTACATTAGATAGATGAAAATTCCTTTGTAAAGTCACTCTGCAAGCTTTTAACATGAACCTTTCCCTGATGTCGTTTAGATTGAGCTGATTCTGCCAGTAGGACGTGGCAGGGAAAGCATCACCTTCCAGCTCTGAGAGGTGAAATCTCATTTTGCTGAAATTGCTGCATGAGCTTATCCAGTGAGTTTGGTTCTTGCCCTCCTCCCCCCAGCCAGACTCTCACATTCTACTTCCATTACATCTCAGTAAATACTAACCTTTCTACCTCCATAAAGGAAGGTGGAGTTTCAGGGTACAGAAAAAGGATCTTCCCCCATATTCCAGCAGGACATTGACCTGCTCAGTGTTGTTACTCCCCATGAGCTCTGTGTCTATGTTGAATTCACCTACAACACTCCCAAGCGTCATATTTTATATACTGGAAACATAACATGTTCCAGTTGAACAGCTTTTCCTAACCTCTGAGAAAATCAAATATAGGAGACCTTTCCCTTCGTGGATAAAAAACACACACAAAAAAAAAAAGAGAGGAAGAGAATGCCAAAGTGAGAGAGTCTCTAAATAAATGAAGAACAAGCTTTGCTGGAGCAGAATGCAGCCCCTGGCTCCTCAAGTTCACCTCTGGGGTGACACCTTGTTGTGGTTTGACACGACAACAAAGAACCAGCCCCGTGGTCCCTCACTCAAACCCCCCCTCCCTTGTCCCCCTACACACACCCTGGGATGGGGAGGACAAAATAGCAGCTGGTGGGTCGAGACCAAGGACAAGGAGGGCCCTTCACCAGTTAAGGTCCCGGGCAAAACAGACTCAACTTGGGGAAAAATGATAATTTAATTTCACACTCATCAAACACACCCAGGACACAGACACACACAGAGCAGGGCTTGCATATGTTACCCCACCCCTCCCTTTCTGCCCAAATAACTTCCAGGTTCTAGGTTTCTCTCCCTCCTTCCCCCCAGCAGCACAGGGGGATGGGGTTTAGAGTCAGTTCCCAGGCTGGTGGGTCCTGCTGCTCCTTCCTCCTCAGGAAGGAGGATTCCTCACAGCCCTGCCCTGCTTCCCCACAGGAGACAGTCCTTCCCCAACCTCTCTGCCATCAGTCCCTCCCACGAGGTGCAGACCCTCAGGAGCTGCTCACAGAGTCAGTGCTGCTTCGGGAACAGCCACCTCCCCTGCCGTGGGGTCCTTTATGGCTGCAGGTCCAAGGCCAGGGGCTACAGGTCCAAGGCCAGGGGCTGCAGGTCCACTGGCAGCAAATCCAAGTTGACCCCTCCTGGCTCCTCCAGGGAATGTCCCACCACGTTCCTCCAGGGATGCAGGGGCACAGCTGCCATCTCACCAGGGGCTGCAGGGAAACTTCTGCTTGGGCACCTTCTTCCTCATCAGCCACCAGCATCGCTCTGCCTCTCCAGCTCAGCTCCTTCTGCTTGCTCTGCTCAGTCTTACCTCAGGTCTTTGTATGTCAATGGCAGAAGCTCCTCTGTTGTCCCTCTGATGGCTCCTTGGCTGGTTTTGGATCAGGGGAAAACTCCTCAGCTTCTCAGAGCCCCCCATGAGGCCCTTCCCTCACCACCAGAGACCCTGTCAAACCAAACCAGCACACACACGGCCCTTTCACATCACTGAGAGGGGCAGAAAGGCCTCATTCAACACAACATGGCAGAAGAAGAGCAGATGAAACTGCTGGTAAGCTGGAGTGAAACAATTGCCTTCCTCCTGTGCTGGAATCCTTCAGGCAGATTCTGTTCTTCAGAGTGACCATTCATCTGCACCTCATTCCATGTCTGGGCAAACCAGGACTGGATCTCTGATCCTGACTGGAGATCCCATCTGTGACTGAAAAAAATAGCACACTGTCATGATCTGAGGCCCCACACTGGGTACTCCACATTTTGTGAAGTCTTTTATCTCACCTGATGACAGTATGGTGTAAAACCAGAGGAAGTAAGATCTAGGAGGCAAACACAGTTAAATTAATGCCCTTTAAAAAATCTCATACACAATCTGATGATTTCTGGCCTTGTCTTCATAGGCTAACTCACTACACAGACCATATCTATCCTGTTTGATGGGGGCAGGCAGTTCCTGTTTGAGTAGTCCTGTGTTAAACTCTTATTAAATGGAAACGGTAGAAGAAAGAAATCAAAATCTCACCAACTAATTGAATAGATTTATTCAAAGAGAAAGAAAAAAGCCTTGATCTTGGAAAGATTTAAAGATGCAGGGGTTCCCTTCCTAACCTTGCTGAGCGCTCAGCCTCAGAAAGCTGCTCTGAATGCTCCTCTATTGATTCTTAAACAATGCACTGAAATTCTAACGGCCTTGTCAGCAAAGCACTTTCAATCTCAGGTGTCACTGGCAGAACTACTGAACCCAGAGCTGCTTCCTCAAGGGTCAGACTGAAAAGTGCTGTTTACCAAGGAAACGCTTTCACCCCCCATTTCCTGCTGTTTATCCGTGATGGGAACACAGCTGCTCTAAAGCTCCAGAGCATCTCTTTTGTACCACAGAATCGTAGGGTCATTTAGATTGGAAAAGATCCTCAAGATCATGAAGTTAAACCGTAAGCCTAGCACCACCAAGTTTCACCACTAAACCCTGTCCCTGAGCACCACATCTACATGTATTTGAAATCCCTCCAGTGATGGTGACTCAACCACTTACCTGGGCAGCCTGTTGCAGTGCTTGGCAGCCCTTTCAGGGAAGAATTTTTTCCAAATATCCAATCGAAACCTCCCCTGGCACAACTTGAAGCTGTTTCCTCTCATACTATCAGGATGGACATCCACCTCACTACAATCTTCTTCCAGGTAATTGTGGAGAGCAACAATGTCTCTCCTGTAAGGAGAACAATAAGGTGTCTTTCCCTCTTCCCAACTGGGTGAACCAGCTTCCTTCCTAAAACGTGTGAGATGTGGGGCAAAACTCAGTGCAATCCCAGGGAGCTCCAAAGGGCCTCCTTCTTATGACCAATATTTATAAGGTCTCAAGGTGATTGACTTTGGTCCATGTTTTTCCATGATAGCCACGACTTGGGTCAGGTCATCTTTGGCAGCTCTCAGAGCAGGCCTGTGTTCCAAGCAGGAGGGGTATCAGATATATTCTTCAAACAAGAGAGTTCCAGGTGGTGTTAGGGAGTGCCAAATGGCTGTATTTGCACTAGGACTAGCAGGGACCATTGTCTGAACTCATTGGTCCAGTAGGCAAGAGCAGGAAGTGCTGGACTGTATCAGCCCACTGCACTTGATGTTGAATCAAGAATCTTGTACCTGCTGCACTTGGCACTCAAGCAAGAGCAGTGTTGGTTGGTGTCTCAGTGAGCAGCGGGGGGTCTACACCAACCACCACACTTTTCCCACCTCAGTGCACAGAGAAATTTTCAGGGCTATGGAAAACTTAAAGTACCCCAGGAGAGTGTGAAGAGAGCTGCAGCATTGCAGCTGGAGTAACAGCAGCCCTGTGTGCCAGATACAGAGCTCACAGGAGCAGTAGTTCTCACAAGTGCTTGGTTATAACACTCTGCTGGAAAGAGAATAGTTAAAAGCTTAAAAAAAAATCCCAAGTGAGTTAAGTAGATGATGTGAAGCCTGCCATTGTCTGCCCAGATTCACATGCCCTGTCTAGGACACTGTCACTGCATGAGTGGCTCTCAGCAAGGTCCAAGCATCTGTGGAGTTTGAAGAACGGGTTTCTTTTAAGTACCTGTGGAATTCTTAAACTAGGCACAACTCTGGAAAACACAGGACTGAATAACAAAATGCTAGTTCAGTTTGAGCTTAACATGCAAGGCAGTACAGGACTCCCTTATGTCTTGGGACTGGCTCCTTTCACTAAATGGAAAAGGAATGAGGGATGAGAGAGTGAAGCTGAGACCCAGTAACTACCATAGTTTACAGCCTTCCTTCTCCACCAAATAAAGGCTTTAAAAAGATCTTTCTGCTAGATTCATGTGAAGGTGAGGTGATGATTTATTTGATCTTCCTGCATGCTCACCAACCCTTGAAGGTGAACAAAAATAGGAAAATTATATCAACTACAGCAGCAGGTGCTAAACCTTGCTCTGAGGGCTACCTTGCACGTAAACCACCTAATTACAGCCTCTCATTTATTTATTTATCTTTGGTCCCCTGGTAACATGCCAGCAACTGCCAGGTTCCTGCCTGCCTTCTTCCCAGTAAGTCCCAGTTCCTAAAGGAGCCAGCTTGCACAAAAGCCTGCAATTTAACCCAACCTGTCATTGTTATTTATTTCGTCAGCTTTATTTTTCACTGTTAGAATGTTGTTTCTCAACTTTGGAATTTTTAAAACAGACAAAGGGTAAAACCAGGTAGTGCACCATATTTTCCTTCTCTGCCTTCTGTGGAAATTAGCAGCAACACTGGAAGCAGGAACATGCTGGCTCTTCACAAGGTCACAGCCTGCTTCAGGGCACATCCACCTGCACCACATGGGGTCCTTCGTGGGGTGTAGGGTGGAGATCTGCTCCACTGTTAACCTCCATGGGGTGCAGGGGGACAACCCTGGTTTCTGCCCTTTCCAGCCTCTTCTTTCCTACCTTCCTTTCCTCAGACATCTTGGCTGAATGGAACAAAAATTAATGATGAGATAAAAGCAACTCAGTCGAATGTCAGATGTTTTATAAAAGTCCTGTTAAACAAAGGCAAGTAAAATAAGCCATCAAAACACAGTTTTAAAAAGTGATGTTAAGCAAAGTCAGTTAAAAACCAACCAACTTTTTTTCTAAAAGTAACATTAAGCAAATGCAATTTAAAAATCAATGCACAGAAGTGATGCTCGGGACTGCAATCGGAAACGGGCCGTTTGTAACATGTTTTACTGAGCTGCCTTTATCTCCCAGTGAACTTTTTCCTGTTACAAATGGTGTTACTCCTACACTTGAACTCCCTGATACATCCACAGTTTCCTTGCAGAAGCAGAGTAGGGTGAGCAGAGCTGCTGCTGCTCCCTGTGCTGAATGAGCACCATCCACCAACTGGCATGTGGTTGTCCCGCTGGAGACTTGGCTGTGTAGAGGTGTCCAGTGGCAAGTTGGCCAGCAGCAGGTTGGTGGAAGTGGACACTTGCTCTACACTCTCCTCCCTCTCCTTCTCCATTGACCTTGGTGTCTGGAGAGTTGTTTCTCTCACAAGTTCTCCCTCCTCTCCTGTTTTGTTTTGTTTTTTTTATCACAGAGGTGCTACCACTGTCACTGACTCTCTCAGCCTTGGCCAGTGGCAGGTCCATCTTGGAGCTGGTTGGCAGTGGCTCTGTTGGACACAGGGGAAGCATCTAACAGCTTCTCACAGAAGACATCCCCTGTAGTCCCTGCTAACAAAACCTTGCCAGGGGATTTCTCTTAGACGAGGCCAACACTCACCTCATTACAGCCTCCTTTCAGGTAGTTG
>NW_009954586.1:0-295 GCF_000747805.2 Chaetura pelagica | reverse complement strand
TGTGAGCTGAGCACACGTGAGCCCTGCACACGTGTGAGCTCTGCACGTCCTGACACGTGTGAGCTGAGCACACGTGTGAGCTCTGCACGTCTGGGCACGTGTGCCCTGCATGTCCTGACACGTGTGCTTTGCACGCCTGGACACGTGTGAGCTGAGCACACGTGAGCCCTGCACACCTTTGCACGCCCGGACACGTGTGCTCTGCACCCACACACGTGAGCTCTGTGTCCTCACACGCGTGTGCCCCGTGTGTGCATCCTGGGTTTTGGGGGGCTTGGGGGGGTCTCAGCTCCCC
>NW_009954585.1:1390-2300 GCF_000747805.2 Chaetura pelagica | reverse complement strand
CAGTGTCACGGCTCCACGCTCCTCCCGCGCTTCCTGGGCATGTACCGGGTCAGTGTGGACAGTGAGGAGACCTACCTGCTGGTGATGAGGAACATGTTCAGCCACCGCCTCCCTGTGCACAGGAAATATGACCTGAAGGTATTGGGGTGACCCCTACAAACCCCACAACACCTCCTGGTGTGGTGGGGGGATTGGACAGACACCCCCCCCCCCAACCTCCTGTCACCTCCCCTCCCTCTTCCAGGGCTCCCTCGTGTCCCGAGAGGCCAGCGACAAGGAGAAGGTACAAGGATGGGGGGCTGCTGGCACCTACCCCATTTTCAAGTTGGGGGGAGGTCTTCAAGCCTCATTGCATCTCCTCCTAATAACGACAGCTCATTAACTGCTCCTCCTCCCCCCACACCCCCAAAAATAAAAAGTCCTCATTACCCTGGCCCAGCATCTCCATCCCCTTTGATGGCCACATCCCTTCCTTGGGAGTGTCCCCTCCCCCCCTTGGGGACCTCCTGGCTGCCTCCTCTGCTTGCCTTTTTTGGGGGTGTAGGCTACCCTACATGTCCCCCCCCCTTCCACACCTTTCTGCCCCCCCAGGGCAAGGACCTGCCCACCTTGAAGGACATGGACTTCTTGAACAAGAACGAGAAGGTCTACGTGGGGGAGGAGGAGCAGAGGGATTTCATGGAGAAGCTCAAGAGGGACGTGGAGGTGGGTGAGTTGGGGAGGCTGGGGGAGGGGCTTGGAGTGTCGTCCCCCCCACCCCAATTGACCTTCTGGTTGCCTCCCCCCCCAGTTCCTGGTGCAGCTGAAGATCATGGATTACAGCCTTCTCCTGGGAATCCACGAGGTGGGGCGGGTGGAGCAGGAGGCGGAGGAGGAGGTGGAGGAAGAAGAAGGCGGGGGGGGTCCAGAG
>NW_009954585.1:0-305 GCF_000747805.2 Chaetura pelagica | reverse complement strand
ACACTACTTCATACGGGGAGGGGGGGGGATGTCAGCGCTCTGGCCTGGGGGGGTTTGCAGCCCCACCCCCCCCTTCTGAGCCAGACCGGGGGAACACACACGTTCCTTGGCCCCCATCATTATGGGACCCGGGGGGGCACCAGGCCCTCCCGACGGCAACCCGCAGGGGTGACCCCGCTTCCTATGGGGGGAACCACACGGGGTGGACCCCAGGGTCCTGCATGGCATCCTGGGGGTCCCTGGGGGTGACTCCCCCCAACATTCCCACTGGAGGGATCTTCCCCCCCCCCCGTTTTCCCTCCCTT
>NW_009954584.1:0-289 GCF_000747805.2 Chaetura pelagica | reverse complement strand
TGAGGTGTGAAACAGAAGAGACAACCCAGAACAACCCTCCAGCCAGTCTGAGCCCTTATCTTGATCTATTGTCAAGATAGGATCTAATTCAGACCTAGAGGCTTCTGCCGGATCGGGTACAAATCCTTGTCCAATGATCTTCCCGCTCACAATACACACAGTGATTTAACCAACCATTTCAGCAGTGACTCATAGACAATCTCACTCTGGACTGGCCTCTGCTTTTTTGCTTTCTCTTATCCAGGGCAGGCTGACATATAAACAATATGTGAAACATTTACAGTTAGCT
>NW_009954583.1:0-245 GCF_000747805.2 Chaetura pelagica | reverse complement strand
TAGGTAAAAAGGAGAATTGTAACAGATAATGGTGGACAGTATTAACAGAGTAGATTTGTGGAATGCCAGGGAGCCCTTTGCCCTTAGTTCATGTTTTGCTTCTGCTTGTGGCCGCAAAAGCAAACGCAAACGTAGATGCAAACACAAGTGTTTTGGTAGAATTGAGTAAGTTATGTGTTGTGTGGTCAAAGGCACTAATGAGATTTCAGAATTTTTGAGTGTCTTAGTAACTGATCTGGACAGTG
>NW_009954582.1:0-455 GCF_000747805.2 Chaetura pelagica | reverse complement strand
TTTTGGGTCCCTTTGGGGGAGTCCTGTGCCGCTTTCACTCCATTTTGGGGTTATTTGCTCCACTTTGAGTCCATTTTGGAGGATTTTGGGGTCATTTGGGGGCTGTTTTGAGGCCATTTTGGGTTTTTAGTGCCATTTTGGGGGTATTTGGAGTATTTTGGGTTAATTTTGGGCTGCTTTGGGTTTTTTGAAGGCCTTTTTGGGGGGTGTGGGGACTGTTTTGGGCCCATTTTGGGGGGTTTTGGGGCCTTTTGTCTCCACGTGGGGGAGTTTTGGCCCATTTTGGGGGTTATTTGGGCCATTTTGGAGGGGTTTGGGGCCATTTTGGGTCCCTTTGGTGGAGCCCTGTGCCCCTTTCTCTCCATTTTGAGGTTATTTGCTCCACTTTTGAGTCCATTTTGGAGGATTTTGGGGGCTGATTTGGGGCCATTTTGGGCTGCTTTGGGTTTTTAGGG
>NW_009954581.1:0-802 GCF_000747805.2 Chaetura pelagica | reverse complement strand
GGGGGGGGGAGGGGATCCCCAGGGAGGGCAGGGGTACCTGGGGTTGGCAGGATGGCAAGATGCTTGGGGACATTTGGGGCAGGGGGACACCCAGGGCAGGGGGATCCCTCGGAGATGCTCGTGGTGGGCAGAGACCCTCCAAAGATGCCCAGGATAAGGGGGACCCTTGGGGACAATCATGGTGGTCAAGGTCCCCTGGAGACCCCTAGGTCAGGTGGGACACTTGGGAACAGTCATGGTGGTCAGGGACCCCTGGGACACCCAGGGCAGGGGGGGGACACTTGGGGTTGCCCAAGGCAGGGAGGAAACCCTCCAGGTTTCTCATGGTGACCACAGCTCCCCAAGGCCACCCAGGTCAAGGGGGGCACTTGTGGGGGTCAGGGACCTCTTGAGGACCCTCGGGGCACAGCTTGTGGTGGTCAAAGATCCCCCCAGGATACCCAGGCCAAGGGGGACCACTCGTGGTGGTTGGGGACACCGGGGAACATGTGGGGTGGGGGGGGACACCTTGGGTTGCCCAAGGCAGGGAGGATCCTTAAGGTTTCTCACGGTGACCACAGCTCCTCAGGGCCACCCAGGGCAGGGGGGACACTTGGGGACCACCATGGTGGTCAGGGACCCCCTGGGACACCCACGGCATAGCTTGTGGTGCTCAAAGATCCCCCCCCAGGATACCCAGGCCAAGGGGGAACCACTCGTGGTGGATGGGGACACCTGGGAACACGTGGGATGGGGGACACACCTGGGAACACGCAGGTTGGGAGGGGACACTTGGGGACACAGGGGGTGGGGGGACACTGGG
>NW_009954580.1:0-785 GCF_000747805.2 Chaetura pelagica | reverse complement strand
TCACAGTCTGAATACAGCCAGTGGGTCTGTGGTGTCATCAGTCCCATAGTCTTCCAGGTCAAAAAATTAGGCTTAGTCTCGTGGAAGATGTTGGCTCTAAGCACTACAGCACAGGTGGTTTAGTAAGGGAGGGGAGAAGTGTCTAGGACCTGTTCTTTTATTGTGCAAAAGAAAATGGGAAGCTACTTATTTCTAGTTTCTACCAAGGAGGGGCTTCTGACAATGACTTGTAGTGCGAGGACAAGGGGGAATGTTTTTAAGCTGAAAAGGGGTAGATTTAGATTGGATATTAGGAAGAAATTTGTTACTGTGAGGGTGATGAGACACTGGCACAGGTTGCCCAGGGAAGCTGTGAATGCCCCAACCTGGAAGTGTTGAAGACCAGGTTGGATGGAGCTCTGAGCAACCTGGTCTAGTGGGCGGTGTCCCTGCCCATGCAGGGGGGTTGGAACTGGATGATCTCTACGATTCATTCCAACCCAAACCATTCTGTGATTCTATGATTTAATCTAGAATGTTGCTCACTGTTTACTTTGCTCAATGCCTGGTTTTAGCAGCAGTTTGCTGCAACCTAAAATTGAGTCACTACATACAATGAAGTAAACTCTTTGAACAATATCATGTGGATGTGGGTTTTAATCCATTTATTGTTGTTCTTTTGGGATAAAGGGAAAGCACATTTTAAAATGTCCCTTTAAAAAATTGTTGGTTTGTGTTGGTTTTTTTTTTAATTTGGGTAGCCAGCTCTTTCCCGAGACAGAAATGGTTGGAAGTTAATGTTTTTC
>NW_009954579.1:0-3874 GCF_000747805.2 Chaetura pelagica | reverse complement strand
GATGACCCCCATGACCTCCTGATGACCCCTCCATCACCTCTAATGACCCCTCCATGACCTCCTGATGACCCCCCATGACCATCTGATGCCCCCCATGACCTCCTGATGACCCCTATGACCTCTAATGATCCCTCCATGACCTCCTGATGACCCCATGACCTCCTGATGACCCTATGACCTCCTGATGCCTCCCCATGACCTCTGATGCCCCCCATGACCTTCTGATGACCCCATGACCTCCTGATGACCCCTATGACCTCCTGATGACCCCTCATGACCTCTAATGATCTCTCCATGACCTCCTGATGACCCCCATGACCTCTGCTGACCCCTCCCTGACCCAGGACTTCCCGTTGCTACGTCTGGACTCTCTTCCCGACCCTCCTTCCACCGTCCTGGGCTTCTCCATGTTCAACACCAGCCACCCCTTCTACCTGGAGTTTGTCCGGAGCCTCAACATGTCCTGGAGGGAGAATTGTGACCTCAGCCCCTACCCCGGCCCCGCCGTGAGTTGGGGGGGGACCCCAAAACCTGAGGGGGACCCCAAAACCCCGTGGGAGACCCCAAAACACCTAAGGGAACAGCTCAAAACGTTGGTGGGAACCCAAAAACTTGGTGGGAACTCAAGACTTTAGGGGGAGCCCAAGAGTCTTGGGGGGTCAGCAAAGAGCCCAGAACCTCATGGGGGATCCTAGAACCTCCTGGGGGTCCCCAAAACATGAGTGGGACCCCAAAACCCCGTGGGAGACCCCAAAACACCTAAGGGAACATCTCAACTTGTTGGTGGGAACCCAAAATTCGAGCGAGAACCCAAGAGTCTTGGGGGGAACCCAAGAGTTTTAGTGGGAACCCAAGAGTCTTGGGGGGTCAGTGAGGAGCCCAGAACCTCATGGGGGACCCTACAACCTCGTGGGGGCCCCCAAAACCTGAGAGGGACCCCAAAACCCCGTGGGAGACCCCAAAAAACCAAAGGGAACATCTCAAAACGTTGGTGGGAACCCAAGACTTTGGGGGGAACCCAAGACTCCTGGGGGGTCAGTGAGGAGCCCAGAACCTCATGGGGGACCCTACAACCTCGTGGGGGCCCCCAAAACCTGAGAGGGACCCCAAAACCCCGTGGGAGACCCCAAAAAACCAAAGGGAACATCTCAAAACGTTGGTGGGAACCCAAAAACTTGGTGGGAACTCAAGACTTTAGGGGGAGCCCAAGAGTCTTGGGGGGTCAGCGAAGAGCCCAGAACCTCATGGGGGACCCTAGAACTTCCTGGGGGTCCCCAAAACATGAGTGGGACCCCAAAACCCCGTGGGAGACCCCAAAAATCCAGAGGGAACAGCTCAAAACGTTGGTGGGAACCCAAAAACTTGGTGGGAACTCAAGACTTTAGGGGGAGCCCAAGAGTCTTGGGGGGTCAGCGAAGAGCCCAGAACCTCATGGGGGACCCTAGAACTTCCTGGGGGTCCCCAAAACATGAGTGGGACCCCAAAACCCCGTGGGAGACCCCAAAAAACCAAAGGGAACATCTCAAAACGTTGGTGGGAACCCAAGACTTTGGGGGGAACCCAAGACTCCTGGGGGGTCAGTGAGGAGCCCAGAACCTCATGGGGGACCCTACAACCTCGTGGGGGCCCCCAAAACCTGAGAGGGACCCCAAAACCCCGTGGGAGACCCCAAAAATCCAGAGGGAACAGCTCAAAACGTTGGTGGGAACCCAAAAACTTGGTGGAAATCAAGACTTGTGGGGGAACCCAAGACTTTGGGGGGAGCCCAAGAGTCTTGGGGGGTCAGTGAAGAGTCCAGAACCTCATGGGGGTCCCCAAAACATGAGGGGGACCCCAAAAATCCAGAGGGAACATCTCAAAACGTTGGTGGGAACCCAAAAACTTGGTGGGAACTCAAGACTTTAGGGGGAGCCCAAGAGTCTTGGGGGGTCAGCAAAGAGCCCAGAACCTCATGGGGGATCCTAGAACTTCCTGGGGGTCCCCAAAACATGAGTGGGACCCCAAAACCCCGTGGGAGACCCCAAAAAACCAAAGGGAACATCTCAAAACGTTGGTGGGAACCCAAAAACTTGGTGGAAATCAAGACTTGTGGGGGAAGCCAAGACTTTGGGGGGAGCCCAAGAGTCTTGGGGGGTCAGTGAAGAGTCCAGAACCTCATGGGGGACCCTAGAACCTCCTGGACGTCCCCAAAACCTGAGGGGGACCCCAAAACCCCGTGGGAGACCCCAAAAAACCAAAGGGAACATCTCAACATGTTGGTGGGAACCCAAAATTTGTGCAAGAACCCGAGTCTTGGTGGGAACCCAAGAGTCTTGGGGCGACAGTGAGAAACCCAGAACCCCATGGGGGACCCTAGAACCTCTTGGGGGTCCCCAAAACATGAGGGGGACCCCAAAAATCCAGAGGGAACATCTGAAAACGTTGGTGGGAACCCAAAATTCGAGCAAGAACCCAAGAGTCTTGGGGGGAACCCAAGAGTTTTAATGGGAACCCAAGAGTCTTGGTGGGAACCCAAGAGTTTTAATGGGAACCCAAGAGTCTCGGGGGGTCAGTGAGGAACCCAGAACCTCATGGGGGACCTGGGGAAGGAAGGGGGAGCCCCAAGACCCTGGTTGAGGTGTGTGTCCCCCCCCCCAGCTGTCGGCCGCGCTGCTCTTCGACGCGGTGCACGTGGTGGTCGGGGCCGTGCGGGAGCTGAACCGGAGCCAGGAGATCGGGGGTCGCCCCTTGGCCTGTTCCTCCCCCAACATCTGGCCCCACGGCACCAGCCTGATGAACTACCTCCGCATGGTGAGCCTGGTTTTGGGGGGGTTGGAGGGGGTGGTGGGTGCCCAACGTGGGGCAGGGGATCCGCGACCCGTCCCGACCGAGCCCGTCCCGCTCCGGGGAGCTCAAAACCTGCCCCAAAATAGAGCTGGGGGTGTCTGAAAATGGACCTGGAGGAGCCTCAAAGCCACTTGAAGGTCCAAGAATGGACCTGGAGGAGCCCAAAACCCACCTGAAGGTCTAAAAATGGACCTGGAGGACCCTAAAACCCACCTGAAGGTCCAAAAATGGACCTGGAGGACCCCACAAAGCCACCTGGGGGGCTCAAAACCCATCTGAGGGTCCAAGAATGGACCTGGAGGAGCTCAAAACCCACCTGAAGGTCTAAAATTGGACCTGGAGGACCCCAAAACCCACCTGAAGGTCTAAAAACGGACCTGGAGGACCCCACAAAGCCACCTGGGGGGCTCAAAACCCATCTGAGGGTCCAAGAATGGGCCTGGAGGAGCCTCAAAACCCACCTGAAGGTCTAAAAATGGACCTGGAGGAGCCTCAAAGCCACCTGAAGGTCCAAAAATAGACCTGGAGGACCCTAAAAAGCCACCTGGGGGGCTCAAAACCCATCTGAGGGTCCAAGGATGGACCTGGATGACCCTCAAATCTACCTGAAGGTCCCAAAATTGACCTGGGAGACCCCAAAATCTACCTGGGATGGCCCAAAATGGACCTGGAGGACCCAAAAAAGCCACCTGGAGGTCTCCAAACAGACCTGTGCTACTGGGGACCCCCTAAATCCTTCCAAGGGACCCCAAAACCCACCTTTGGGGGTCCAGGAACCTCCTGGGGGACCCTCAAAGTCCTTGAGGGACCTTCAATAGGTTCTCGGGGACCCCAGAAAGGTCCTTGGGGACCCCAAATGGGTCCTGGGGGGGGACCCCCAACATCTCCTTGGGATCTTGAGATACCTCTGGAGGGTCCCCAAACCTTCTTGGGGAGTCTTGGGGGGGTCGTGTCCCCCCAAAACTCATGTCCCCCCAGGTCGAGTACGACGGGTTGACGGGACGCGTCGAGTTCAACAGCAAAGGCCAACGAACCAACTACACCCTCC
>NW_009954578.1:0-709 GCF_000747805.2 Chaetura pelagica | reverse complement strand
ATGGAGGGGTCAAAGGTCATGCCTGGTGTCCCCCTCAGCAGGTTCGTGCCACCTCAGAGGCCACCACAGGACGGTGACTCCTCCTCTGGGGGGGGCAGCAGCCAGGAGAGCACCATGGAGAGGCACAAACCAGGTATGGGGACACTTGTCACCTTGGTCACTTTTGTCACCTCCCCCCTCTGAGGGACCCTGGGGGGCTGTGGTGGCCCCTGAGGTGACACAAGGAGGGGACACCAGCAAGGAGGGCACTATGGGGAGGCACAAAGTGGGTCTGGGTCTGGGGACACTTGTCACCTTTGTCACCTTTGTCACCTCCCCCCTCTGAGGGACCCTGGGGGGCTGTGGTGGCCCCTGAGGTGACACAAGGTGGGGACAGAGAGGGGACACCAGCAAGGAGGACACTATGGAGAGACACAAAGAGGGTCTGGGGACACTTGTCACCTTTGTCACCTTTGTCACCTCCCCCCTCTGAGGGACCCTGGGGGGCTCTGGTGGCCCCCGAGGTGACACAAGGAGGGGACACCAGCAAGGAGGGCACTATGGGGAGGCACAAAGTGGGTCTGGGGACACTTGTCACCCTTGTCACCTCCCCCTAAGGGACCCTGGGGGGCTGTGGTGGCCCTTGAGGTGACACAAGGTGGGGACAGGGAGGGGACACCAGCAAGGAGGGCACTATGAGGAGGCACAAAGTGGGTCTGGGGACACTTGT